>NW_019272025.1:891362-1048568 GCF_002738345.1 Cucurbita maxima | reverse complement strand
TTTTTTTTTTTTTTTTTTTTTTTTTTTTTTTTTTTTTTTTTTTTTTTTTTTTTTTTTTTTGAAGCATGTGTTAATAGATGTTGTAGAACTTGAGACTAACATTTTGTGATAAAATTGCTTGTACATTATATCACAAAGTTACATAGTAAAACTGTGTGCATTGAAAAACAATAGGTACGAGACACAAACAAATGTAATAGAAACATGTGACACTCAAGTAAAGAAAAAGTACATGAATGAACTAGGACCACATTCGAGTGAGAGTTATTCTAAAGATAGGATGGTTAAGAAAAGTTTAAAAGAATTGAAAGCTACTACCTATACCAATAAGGTGCACCTTCTAACAAGAATCACGGTGTTCCAAATATTCCAACTGGACCTATTACACAGTGCAAGGCTAAGAAGATTCAACCAGCATTCATTTTTCATCTACAAAATTTGATAGACTCGATTCAACCATCATTTCATGTGTTACAAGCTAATTCGATTGAGAAAGAACCATTTGAAGCTTCAGAAGTGAATATTTGCACGGTTGGAGTAGTGGATGAAATTGCAAACATCCTTACATGAGTTTTTAGAAAACTTATTTATTGTTTTTAATTTTGTAATGGATAAAAAGGTGTTAGTTTGAGTCTTTTGTGGAGATTTAAGGGGATAAGATTAAATACCCACCAATTAAAATTATTATGTAAAAGTGAGATTTGTGATGAATGAAAATGATCTATCAACTTAGACATTCCGGTTAGAAATCTGAGCATCATCTTTGTCATTTCTAAGTTTCATGCAATTCTTGTGGTAGATTGCATCTGAATCATTCAATTAAGCATTGATCAAGTTCAATTATGGAATGACTCAATTTAAAATAAGGTTCAATTCTTGCTTCTAGATCTTCGATCTTAAGAGTAATCTAATTCTAACTTTATCTCTCGGTTGATCCAAATACGGACGTGTTAATTTTTTTGATTCAAAAGTTCTTGCTAAAAGCTTGGATCATTGTGCTGAGGATTAGGGTTGTCTTATCATTTTCATTTTCAGTGGCTCAATCATAGGAACTTCAAAGTTGAGCGTGGCTTCACATGAAACAATTCTATGTGAAATGATCTTCAATTCTTGAGAATTTTCCTAGAATGCATGTGAGTGAGGGCAAAACATGTTGAAAGAACTCATGTTAATATGTGGAGATAGTCTTTATTATGAGAAATGAAAACACGTGACTATGTTGTAGGGAACGCAGGAGAATGTCAGGGCACATAGGTGCTAGAATTTGGATTTTAAATAAGGGACATTGGGACATTACAAAACATAACTAAAAAGTGCACAAATATAGATGAGAGAAAAATAAGGTAATGGTACTTTATATAGAGAACAAAATGAGATAAGAAAAACAAGAATATGCCTTTAACAAGTTGCAAGGATAAATGTTGGCCTCAAATCTATTGATGGTCAAGAACTACATGTACCTTTGAATTGGAAGTACCAACATTCTTTGCCAAACAGATGAAAGTCAAGAAGAGACGAGTGGTTGACATCTCACGACCATAAAGTTTCTTTACAAGGGAGATCGGAAGAGAAGTCCATTAAAACTATTACGGTTTAATTTCACGACTTTAAAACTACTTTACAAACTATCAATTTGGATTCGAGACGAATCATCAAAAGTGGAAATGAATGATATGAATGGTCACAAACTCAATCCATTCATATCTTGATTTTCATGCAAAAAAAAAAAAAAAAAAAATGAAGTACGATTGATTATCTATCTTGTTCGAGACAAAGAACTTGTTCATTGTCTCGAGATTTTTCATTAGAATAATCCATGTCTAACCTAATTCTTAAGGTTGAATTCAAATAGATTTGTGAGTATTAGTGATTTAGAATCACGAGTTTACATGCTAAAAGAGTCCATAATTCCAATTCACTAGAGTTCTCATATTATTTGGTGTTAGAATATTTTTTATATCATATCAATAGGGTTGATTGGTTTAAAGCACTAATCATCTTTCAATGTAGAACTTTTAGCTCATGACGTAACTTGTCTAGGCCTTGGGGGAGGCTGAATGGTCTCGAAAACTAGTTGACCCTCAGTCAATTCATCATTTGAAAATGAATAGTATTTACATAAAAGCTCACTTAAAAAGAATCCCGTTACATTTTTCATGTTATAGTTATCTCAACTATAAAAGAATAATCACTAAATTTAAAATGTTTAGGAAGATGGTGAGAGGAGGTGACTTCTACCGCTTTTGGTCCCCTAAAAACGCACAATCCAAAAGTCCATTTTCTTACCTTTTTTTCAATTTTTCGGTTCGGTGTTCTCTCGCTCTTACCTCCTTTTTCTTTCTTACTCTCGTTCCCTTTGCTCGTTTTTTTTCGCTCCCTCACTCTCTCGTTTCCTCTTTCGGTTCTATCGATTAACGTAGTTGTGATAAAAAGGATGAAATTTACTATAGCGTCTAATTTTACTTTGTCCCATGAAAGTGATAATATGAAGCATTTTTCACGTCCAAGCCCACCACTCGTAGATATTGTGATCTTTGAGTTTCTCCTTAATGTTTTTAAAAGGTGTCTACTTGTGAGTGGTTTTCATACCCTTATAAAAAAATATTATATTCTCCTCAATCAATGTGGGATCTCACATAAACAAACTCAACAATCAAATATAAAATTTGGTTCCAACCCTAGTTACTAAAGTCTATAACCTACGAGCTAAACAGTTCTAACTCGTACCTTCCTATTAACTTAATAATTGTTTAAACTAATTAAATTGCTTTTTAGAAAGAAAAAAAAATTATAATAATAATAAAAGAATAAAAAAGAGACAGAACTACCAAAACCAGAAGGCCAATCTCTGAAGTCACTTCAAAGTTCAAACTATAAAGTATTATTCAAAGAAACATGATGAACAAAAACAAACATAATAAAAACAAACTAAAAACGGGTACAGAAAAATTTTAGCTGAGAACAAACCGGCAGTGATGAAAACCTACAAACAACACAACAGTAATCAGTTCATCAAAATTCGAATCAATCGAGAGACCAAAGAGAAATCAGAATAGAAATAATCCCAGAAATTCTTACTTGGGTCTGAGCTTATGATCATGGCAGTGCCTCCAAAGCTGCAAGTTCCTCCACTTCGCTTGTTCTTTTGCCAGTAGCTATTAAACGCATAAGAGGCATGTGCCACCAAGGTATCCGGATGAAAGCAGTCACCGTCCGCCGATATCTCTCGGCAGTCAGCGCCGCCTTGGCCACAAGCATAATCCATCGCCTGTTGCAGAATCTCCGCCGGAACGCTCGGTTTCGCCACACACCACTGCTTCTGCACACCACCTGTTTGTGGAAATGGCGCACCGACGTTTTGGTCTGGATTACACGGAGGCAGGACAAAACTCAACGGTGGACTCGCTGGAACCACGAACGGCGGCGATTCTGGAGCGGCAGCAAAACCCCAATGCGGCGGAGATGCGATTTGAGACTCTGGTGGATTCGGGGGTGTGGCGAGGTCTGATGGTAATGGGGGCTCTGATGTAAAGAAATATTCGTATTCGTTGAGTTCCATGAATGAAAACAGCTTTCTGCTAAATGGGTTCCTCTGTTTCGAAACTCTGGTTATTAAATTCACTTTGTTGAGCTTTAGAATCCCAAATTTGGCCATTCGAGTGGAGACGAAGCTCTGTGTTTCATGAAGAGAAATTACATTTTGAGGTAATTTGAGAGTGAATGTAGAGTTCGTAGTTTTGATGAACTCAGTCACAAGATTAAGCATATTGTGAGGGTTTGAGTGGAAGCAATCTTCAGGGAAGAGAGTTGAAACTTTGATTTGATTCTCCAAACCCCATCTCGTGAGAGAATAAAACAAATTCTTCAAAGAAAGCAACACGGAATGTAAATGGTTGGTGTCCTGATTGCATAAAGAACTGTTACCCACAACAATGGTAGTGATACTAGTGGCAGGGTAGTGAGCCAGAACGAAGGCTCTGAGCCAAGTTTCCGCCATTAAAACACTGGATGAGACCTCTGGAAGCTCAGCATCAGTGACAGAAACAGCAATCGGGAGCTGAGAGGCAGAGATTGGTGGGGAAACCCCTGAAGAAATCTTGTCATACAGCTTTAGAAATTGAATGGATTCTTGACCTGCAGCTGCCATGGGAGAAGAGTAAATGAGAAGAAGAAAGAACACCCAAGACGTGAAGTGAAAGGAAGCTTACTTGTAAGACCCAGAAGGAAGAAGAAGGAGAAGAAGAAGGAACAGAGAAGGTTGTTGTTGAAGTTCAGCATTCTCTTCTCTGGAAAACGAAAAGAAAAGAAGAAAAAAAACAGAGAAAATGAGGAACTATGGAGAGAAAGTGTTAGCAGTCCCGGCCATGTCCTCCATTGATGGCGGTGAGAAAGGTTTATATAGTGAGGGTTTCAGAAAGCTTAATGGAAAAACCAGTGGTGGCTTCCAACTTACAAGAAATGCCAAAATATATCCGTTGCTTGGGAATGGGGTTTGATTGTTTATTGGACTCCTAATTTGTGAAATATTCAAACCCTTAACTTTTCATTTTATTTATTTAATAAAAACCGAATTATCACTCGTTTCCTCTTTTCAATAATTACCATTTTGAATTCCCAAATTTGTAAAATAACAAATATATACTCGTTTCCTAATCGTCTCTGTCCTCGTGATTTTAAAACACGTATGTTAGAGAGACATTTCCACAACCTTATAAAGAATATTTCGTTCTCTTCCTCCAATCCGATGTAAGTTTTCAGACGGTATGCTTTTGATTCGATATAAATTTATTTGGGTTAAGCTGAGTTATAATGAATAAAAATTCTATGAGTTAGGTTGTTATATGATTTTGTTAAACGGAATAATTCAGATAATTTTTAGGCTAATTATGTAATAAGTATTGTTTATATTGAAAAAAATTATATCCGAAGTTGAATCCAAAAAAGTGTTTTAATTAAACTTAACCCAATACGCACGAACAAAAATGGTTAGAATTTTATTTCTACGAACTAAACTTTGTGGAAAAGAATTGAATTTATTCTTCTAGAATTTCACCTTTGTATTTAGAGTGGGTTTGCATAACCCTTTGTTCATCACTCTTTTGTTTTTTTTTTTTTTTTTTTTTTTCTTTTTCAAAAAAAAAAAGATATGTGGAGAATACTGAGGACACTGAGTGGAGTTAAAAGGAAAAAAAGGTTGATCTCACAAAAAGTCAAAAGAATAGACAATTTAACCACACAATATTTTAACATTTCTAAAAATAATATTGTCCTTAATTTTAATTTTTTTTTACCGTTAATAATTTATCTATCTTATAAATCATTTATCCCTTCCTACTTGGTAATTTCATTGTCGGTTAAGAAGAGATTTTCACACCCTTCTAAAAAAAATGTCCGTTCTCTTTTCCAACTGATGTGAGGTCTCATAATTTACCTCATTCAAGGCCCAGCATCATAATTCACATCATTTTAAAACGAGACTTTACTAGCACACTACCTCAGGTCCACCCTCATCTGGGCTCAGACTCTTCACTGACACATTATTCGAAACCCCATAAAATGCTAGTTTGTAAAATATCTATTTACTTAATTTTAAACATTTAATTAGAAATAAAAATGGATAGGGGAGGAGGAATTGGAAAGGTTGAGTAGGTAGGGGTATTTTGGTAAAAGTAGGGGGGGGTTGGGAGACGAAGCGCAGAGGAATGCATGGGAAGTGTGAAGGCTGCTCTGTTCTGATCAGCTTCATGGTCCACACACACCACCAAACCTATCTCTGACTCCTCACATTTATTTTATTTATTTATTTTTATTTCCCCTCAAAATTCCCTCTTGCCTCATGGATTCCCATTCCTTCCTATTTTTCTTCCATTTATGCTCCCAATTCATATCCATTATACTTTACACATTACATTCAATCATTAATACCAAACTCTCCCATCCAACCCAAATCATAAAAATTGGATTGGGTAAAATTTTTGAGTCCGTTTATAATATTTTTTACTTAGGTCGACCTGACCATCCTGAAAATAAAGTTACGATTCAACTTTATCCTGCTCTACTCTTAAGATTATTATAGATTTTTTTACCTAATTAAAATAATTAAAACATAGGGTTACCATATTCGAAATTTGTAATATATATATATATATATATATATATGAAAAGAAAAAAGGGATATTGCATGAAGAAAAGGAGGGAGACAAAAGAGGTTGAGCAATTATGATGACAAAAGGTTAATTTTGCAGGCTTTATACGGACGCTAAAACGGCAAATAAATAAATAAATAAAATAAAATAAAATAAAATAAAAAGGGGGTTGGGTTCCTTAGGTAGGGGCGAGAGCAGTCTCATACGGAAGGCACCGCTTCCAGGGGACCCACACACAATATTCCATAAAAGACTAAAACACCCACAAAAATGTTACACACAAAAGGAATCAAAACTCCGACATTTTTACTCCATATGCCCCTCCCTACGCCCTATATACTCTTTGCCAAATTTATGGGTTAATATAGGTGTGAAATCTCCCTTCTCATACCTTGTTTATAAAACTGTGAAAATCTCTATCTAATGAACGCATTTTAAAATCGTGAGGTTGACGGCGGTACGTAATAACTCGAAATTTTCTACTTAATTTAAAGTCGTTACTCTGTATATATCATGAACATTAAAGACAAAAATACTTCATTTAAACTTTCATAAATTAAAATACATTTATGGACTTACATCTTTTGAAAACACTTTTAAAAAAGACTAAATAAAATAAATAAACGTTTAAATTAAAAACATCATATTCTAGCCTAAATCTAAGAAAATAAATACGACTACCCTATGCATGTGTCGTGGTCTTGAGTTGCAATGTCGTCATCAGTCGGTCTTGTCTTAACTTAAAATAGAAGTAGTACCCTAGTATTGAAGGTTAAAAAAATATAGAAGAAATATTTGTGTAGATTGATAAATATTATAATAATTGTATTATATTTTGAATAAAATTGTGAGAAAAGAAAAAAAAGAGAAGAAGTGAGTGGAATTAAAAAAGCATGAATTAATGGGCGAGACTTTTTACGAAAGAATCTTTTGCTTTACCTTTCCGTATTGGAATTTGTATTAACAAAAATACTAAGAGGGGACTAAATAATTATAATAAAACTCAAAAATATTATTTCCAAATTTTGATTATAAAACATATTTTTTTTAAAAAATATATATATAAATTAATAATAATACCATATTTGAAATATTAATATTTTAAAACTTTTTATCTTCGTAGATCTCTCCTCCTTCTTCTTATATTATAAAAAATTATTATTATATATTATTAAATTTTCTTATTCTCTTCTAAATATATAAAATTTTTAAAGTATTTATATTTGAAAATGATCGGAATTGGAGTGAGAGAACTTTCCCTTTTTATTTAAAATAATGACATTTAAGAACAAATTTTAGAGAGGAAGAAAGTATTGGAAATGCAAACGAAAAAGAAGATAAAAGAAATAAGAAATTGTTGACCAATAGGTTGACTTTGAAGAAAAATATGATCTTTTGATTTCCACTCGTATACTAACGGTAAGAACTTTTCTAAACATTTTTTTTTAAAGATTAAGTATAGTAGTGCTTGAATTTTATAAATGTTATGGTTAGTGGATAAGGATGTAATCAGATTTTGCTTATTCCCTTATTCTTGGAGGGATGCCAGCTACATCTTAGCCCCACGAGCAATTGACTCTTGTAATAGTTTAGGAGAGAATTTTTTTTATCAAGTACTTCTCATCCACTAGAAATGCACGGTTTAGAAATTAAGTAGTTGCTTTTCATCCGTTTGAAGTTGAGACACTAAGTAAGGGTTGGGAGAGATTCAAGAAGATGATTAGAAAATGTCCTCACATGGACTACTCCATTGCATTCAAATGGAGACTTTCTACCGTTGACTAAACATTACTAATACACAAGTAGTGGATGCTTCCACCAATGGCCTATTCTATAGCATTTACTGTAAGATTGGGTTGACTCGATGACTCCAAAAAGATGGGTAAATTTTTTCGCGAAATAAAATAAAGGAATTTAAAACATAATATACATTATATCAAAATAAGGTTCATACATACGTATTTAAAACAAAAAATAAGGAACAAACACAAAATATTTTAAAGCAAAAGGATTAGGATGACGAGTGAGGTTAGTCTATGACACTTGCTCCAGAGTCCGCTCCCATCCTCAACCAACTCTTTATTACCTTAAAAAAAATGGAGAATAAGGAATGAGTACAAAATTCAGTAAGTAGCCTACTGTCGACTCTTAATTGTGTCCTTGATATGCTAGGGTACCACTCTATCTTGTCTTGTTTTTGTTCTTGTTGTAAGTAATTAGGCTCTCTAGTTCTTGTTCTTGACTTAGGGTTCTTATCATGATCTATCTTGAGGACCTTGGTTCTGATCTAAGGGCCTTAGTACTATGGTTCTTGGTTCTTGGTTCTTTGTTCTTGGTTCTTGTCCTTAGAACTTGGATCTTGGTCCATGTTCTAGTCCTTGATGTTTGTCTTGTTCTTGGTATTTTCTGGGTTCTTGTTCCATTCTTGGTTCTTTCCCCAAGACACTTCCCCTAGGATTTATGGTACTAGCCATGCACCTATCAATCCTGTGTCCAAGGCTTCATGCATTCCAAGTGATACAATCTTAACCTACATCCAAGACTTCATGTGTTCGAAGCAACGTAGTCTGAACCCTATCTTAAGGCTTTCCCTTTGATACGGTTTGATAACTTATGCCCAAGGCTTCATGTGTTCCAAACGGCATAGTATGAAAACCTACATTCAAGGCTTCTTACTTTCCAAGTGATGTAGTCTAATCCTGCATCTAGGGCTTGCCCTATCACATAGGCTAAATACCTATGCTTAAGGCTTCATGCGTTCCAAGCAGCGTAGTCTAAGTCATGAGCATGCTATACCATGGGAAGTCTTAGGTTGTTCTTAATTCTTGGCTAAGGTAACTTACTCTCTTCTTGTTCCATCGTGGCCCTAGACTACTCCTCATGATAAACCATAAAGGTCACGTGATTGGTGCATACATGAACATGAGATCCTGCAAATCTTTGGGTACCCATAACATTGTGCATGACATCTCATCTAGGTGAGGGAAATGAGGCCAAACATGACATCCTGCAAAGGAAACGTGGTGCAGGGCATCCCACCTAGAAGAGGGAACTTGGGCCTCAGAAAACACTGCTTGGTGGGAGGTCATGGGTCACTTTGGACATGATTAGAGTATTACTTAGCATTCTTGAATTTCTGAGTTTGAGGACCTTGGTCCCTTGTTCTTGAGTAGTACTTAGAATTTTTCTTTAGAGTTTGAATTGTATTGTTCTTCGTTCTCAGTTTTGTAAGTTTATTTTTCATACTTTGGTAGTTGTAGAGTTTGAATTGTATTGTTCTTCGTTCTCAGTTTTGTAAGTTTCTAAGGTTTGTAATTTCTTGAGGCATAATGATAATGGTCAATCTGAATTTTGCAAAGCTAGAGGTCATTTTAGAATCCTTGTAAACGTTCACAAAAAAAGCTAAGTTAACGAATTGATTCCAACCAAGAGCTGGTTAGAAGATGAATGACTCTTAGATCGAACTTGGATCTATGATGGTCAATCTTAGATTCCAAGATGACTCACTCCAGAATAACACCAAAAAGGTATCAAGAAAACACAAGGGTTTTGTTTGTATTCAACAATGATACTCAAGCATGAATATTACACGCCTCTAAATAGGCCAAAAAGATTACCCAAATACAATGAATTTCATCTACAAACTTACAAATTACAACTAACAATTAAAGCTTGTAAATACAAATTGAAGAAAATAAGGCAAACATAAATTGTCTTAATTAGAAATTCAACTACCAAAGGCAAAGTCTTCTAATCACTTCCCAATGTTAGTCACTCCATTATTTTCTTGATTTGATAGGCTAATGCCATAAAGATTTTTGGGCTCAAAAGTCTTTGTTTCAACTTGTACATTAGCTAGCATTTGAAGATGCAATATATAGGTCTCTTGTATCTTCTTAGCCCTGCTTCCTGTAATCGGTCATTCGGGTACATGCAAACGGTCAGTAGTTGAATTCATATCATCCTTCCTTTCTTTAGGAAGATTTGTCCTCAAATCAAGGTCTTCATTCGCTACATCAAATGGAGTCAAATCAGCCACATTCAATATAGAACTTACATTGTACTCACCTCTTAGATCTAGTTTGTATGCATTGTCATCGATCCCCTCTAGTATTTGGAAAGGACCATCTCCTCTTAGTTGAAGTTCAGACTTTCTCTTATTTGGAAACCTTTTCTTTCGTAAATGAAGCCAAACCTAGTCACCTTATTTAAAAATAAATTTCTTTCTTCCTTGGTTTGTGCGTGTGACTTGTTTTTTTATTTTTGTTTTCAATTCTTTCTTTTATGTCTTTGTGAATTTTTTTTATGTATTCGGCTCTTGAAGAAGCTGCATCATTAGCAAACACATTAGCAAACATCATTCATCATTTTTCGCTCGTCTTTCATGCGTGCCTGTATTCATTGTATGAGTCATTAGTTCGTCTTAGAGAATGGAATTAGGAATTCGATTTGCGTCTTATTGTAGGTCGGTCATCTGTTCAATCTGGAATTCCATCTCTTCTTTGGTTTCTGGTACCGGTTTGATTTGAGTTCCTTTGTTCAAATCAATATCTATGTCAGGCTTCCCTTCCAGGTTGTCCTCTCCTGTTCAATCCGTTGTTCTTCTGTCCAATCAAATATCCCGGTCGAGCTGGCTTGGCTGGTACATCAATCGACATATTGCTTGTTTGGTACACATATCTTTCAATGTCAATAAAGTTCTCGAATTCATTCCCCTTGCCTTTTGAGCTGAGGTGAGGAAAACGTGAATCATTTCCATTTTCTGAGCTTGTAAAGCTTTAAGAGAGAATAGAGAGTCAGTCAGGGGAAAAAGAGGCTATAAGTAGGCCGTTTGCTATTGCTAGTTGGGCTGCTCGCCTTTATCCGGCTTGGCTTCGCTATCGCTCATGACTTGTATTGTGGATGAATCAAACGGTGATTCATACACAACCTCAAAAGGTGAACAATGAGTGGTGCAATGTATCGCTTTATTGTATGCAAATTTCACAACGACCTCATTTTGTCCACAAAACTTTCAAAAAAATTGCTTAAAAATTTTAGATCCCTATCACCAACAATGTTTTGGGAATACCATGCAATCTAACCACTTCCCTAAAGAATAGATTAGCTATGTTGGTAGCATCATCTGCTTTGTTATATGGAATGAAGTATCCCATCTTACTAAATCTATCAACTACCACAAAAATGCTATCATGGTGTCTTTTAGTCTTCGGTAATCCTATAACAAAATTCATGCTATTGTCAATCCCTGATTCACTAGGAACATCTAAAGGTGTGTAAAGATCATGTGGTTGTGTCTTAGACTTAGCCTCCTTATATTTAAAACATTGCTTGCATACTTTGTTCACATCTTTTCTCATTTTCAACCAATAAAAATGTTCACGCAACATGCTATATGTTTTAAATTCCCCAAAATGTCCCATAAGTCCTCCCCCATGAGCCTCCTTTCACAAGTAACTCTCGAATAGAACACTTAGGAGTACAAAATTTACCCTTCCTAAAAAGCATATCATCAAACACAATATGATCTTGCACATGTTTCCCTTCTAAACATTGCATATACACATCATAAAATTCAGATTTTTCAACTTTGTACCATTCAATCATGTGTTTAAAAACAAGAATTTTTGCAGTAAGGGAAGAAAACAAAGCATACCTTCTTGATAATGCATCTGCGACCACATTATCCTTCCCCTTTTTTTTGTAATGGATTACATAAGAAAATGTCTCAATGAATTCCACCCATTTAGCATGTCTCCTATTTAGATTTATTTGGCTTTTGAGGTGCTTCAAACTTTGATGATCCGTATGAATAACAAACTCTTTTGGCCACAAATAATGTTGTCAAACTTGCAAAGCACTCACAAGTGCATATAATTCTTTGTCATAAGTCAGATAGTTGAGTTGTGCTCCATTAAGCTTTTCACTAAAGAACATGATTGACCTTTTTTCATGAGTTAAAACAGCTCCTATGCCTATCCCACTTGCATCACATTCAATTTCAAAAGATTTATCAAAGTTAGATAAAGCAAGTCAAGGTGCATTGGTTAATTTATCTTTTAGTTCATTGAATGCATTCTCTTGTTTTTTCTTCCATTCAAATTTCACATTCTTTTTAACAAGTTCATTCAATGGTGATGTTATGATACTGAAATCCTTAATCAATGTCCTATAGAAACTAGCCAAACCATGAAAAGATCTTATCTCGGTTTGCATTGGTGGGTGTTGGCCATTCTCTAATAGCTTTTATCTTTTCTTCATCAACTTTACTCCATTCTTTCCAACTAAGAACCCTAGGAAGTTGACTTGATCTAGACAAAAATGCACTTTTGAAGTTGGCATAAAGCTTCTCTTCTATAAGTTTAAACAAAATTTTCTTAACGTGCAAAATATGATCATTCTAGCTTTTTGAGTAAACAAGGATATCATCAAAGTATACAACAACAAATTTTCCAATACAACCTCTCAAAACATGATTCATTAGCCTCATAAAAGTACTTGGTGCATTTGTAAGACCAAACGGCATAACGAGCCACTCATAAAGCCCAAACTTTGTTTTGAAAGCCGTTTTCTATTGATCTCCCACATTCATTCGAATTTGATGATAACCACTTTTAAGATCTATTTTTGAAAACAAATTAGCACCATATAATTCATCTAACATGTCATCCAATCTAGGAATAGGATGTCGATACTCTACCGTTATCTTGTTGATGGCTCAACAATCAACACAATCATCCTCCACGTGCCATCTTTCTTGGGTACCTAAATCACAGGAACCGAACAAGGACTCATGCTTTCTCTAACATAACATTTATCCATGAGTTCTTCTACTTGTCTCTGAATCTCCTTAGTCTCAGTGGAATTGGTCCTATAGACAGCCATATTTGGAAGAGTTGCCCCAGGCATGAACTCAATTTGGTGTTCAATCCCTCTTAGAGGGGGTAACCCCGTACATGCATCTTCATGTGAAAACATGTCATTAAATTCATGCAAAAGAGATTTAAAAGCAGTTGGCAAAGCATCATCTGTTTTTGGTTATAATGCTAAATACATTTCTTTGCACATAAGTACAAATTTTGGTTTTTGGGCTAACATATTCCTCATTTCTTCCTTTCTTATAACCAAACTCACATTTTCTCTCTTTTCCTCAAAATCACTCTTTTTTCTTTCTTGGTTTTCACTCATCTTTGCCCCTCACTTTTCTCTTCTTTTTTTTCTTCTCTCCATCATATTCTTTTCTTTTCTAATTTCAATTGGTCACAATGTACTTCATATGGAGACAATGGAAGTAAAGTAAATTTTTTCTTACACAAAGTAAAAGTATACTTGTTCATGAAACCATCAAATGTTACCTTTCTATCATATTGCCAAGATCGGCCGAACAAGATGTCTCCCACATGCATTGGTACAACATCACAAAGGACTTCATCTATATATCTTCCAAGAGTAAAAGAAATAAGAGCTCGAGAGTTCACCTTAATTTCTTCTTTGTTTGTCAACCATTGAAGTTCGTATGGTTTTGGATGGGAATGGATAGAAAGTTGAAGTCTTTTTACAAGAAAACTTGCTTACCACATTTGTGCAACTTCTATTATCAATCACCAAGCTACATGGGTTTTCTTTAATCAAACATCGTGTGTGGAACAAGTTTTTTCTTTGATCTTCAAATTTCTCTTCCTTGATTTGAACATTGAGTACCCTTCTTGTGATCAAAGATATGAAATTACCTTCTTCAACATACTTATCACTACATGCTACGATTTCTTCCACAAGCTGTGAATCATGATCCTCACATTCATGTACGGCTGATGACGACATCACAACTCGAGACAATGACACATGCATAGGATAGTAGTATCTATTTTCTTAGACTTAGGCTAGAATAGGATGTTTTTAACTTAAACTCTTATTTATTTGATTTAGACGTTTGTTGTGTCGTTTTAAACATGTTTTCGAAACATGTAAGTCTATGGCTGTGTTTTAAGATAAAGGTTATGTTCTATGGAATTTAAATGAAGCCTTCCACTTTTAATGTTTATGGTACGTATATAGTAGCGACCTTAAATTAAGTAGAAAATATCGGGTCGTTACAGTTGGTATCAGAGCCAAGTTATAGATCTTGTAGACTAGCCTACGATGTAGGCTTGGCATATTCCATGGTCCCACCGTCGATGCCCCATCTCCGTCAGGTATGTCTTGCGTAAGATAAGAAATTGAAATGTTGTTGATTGTGTATGTTGTTATTGCTTGGTCATTATAAAATATAACTCATAATTGAACCTTTACTCTATTGATTGTATTATAATTTACTGCATTTATGTTAGCTTAATTCTATATTTATTATAATTTAGAATACGTTAAGTTTTACCTTGCATGGAATGTGAATGTAAATTGTTGTATTGGTGATGTTTAGATTTACTGAGATTGTTGCTATGAATGAGTAGCTATAGTTCTAGTAAGCTACTAAATGTTAGTATATGCGTGAAAATGATTTTTCTAACCAAGATCATATGTTTTAGTTAGACATCTCGAACATAGATAAACTACACAGTCTTATGACCATAGAGATGGGAATGAATGTACCAATGTATACTAAAGAGTACGTAGTTTCAGATGAAATAAAATGACCTAAGAAGCTTGATAAATGTCAATATTTTATAGTATACTATAGATATTAAAAGTGGTAGTGTCTGAAAGAAAATTTTATAACTTTGAAGTATGTAAAGATGAAATTAAAGTATCAGTAAGAAAAAAAAATTGAGTTAAAGACCATAAAAGTTTAAAACATGTATACTTAAATTGATTGGCAAATGACATAAGTGCCTTTAATGGAAGCTGAGGGTTGGAAGTATTGGGATGTAGAAAACTTTCATGCCTTAATATGAGTTGAAAATTAAAATAATAATAATAATAATAATAATACAACCAATTATGGGAGTTGTGAAGTGATTTAAAAGTATCTAGCCACAGTTTGGACGAGGCATTACGATCATGGTCAAAATTTTAGAGGTATATGGAGAGGGACTACGGTATGAGATTGTCAAGATACCTCAAACTTAAGAAACCATGATTTAAGATGAACTTGGGTGAGGATACACGAGGATTAGAGTGGGACATTGTCTCTAAATCGACTAGAATTTTTGTGGTAATCCTCCTTAGGGTACACGAATGCACTCAAGAACCTCAACATAAACAAATTGTTGTAGAAAATTACCGAACAATTTTTTCTAGCAATGTCAACCTGGTTTAAAGGTATTACCATAGTTCTCAATACTATCATTTTAAGTTTGATTTTCAAGTATCCCAAGTTTTATGGCATATGAGGATATCCACCGTGCTTATATAATGCCAATTTTTTATAAGAGAATTTTGTTAAGCCCATTCTTGATATTACAAGGTGTTGAAAGGGTGGTGATGCCTTTCGGTTATGGTTATAGGAACATTAGTTTTGGGCTATACTATATAAGGTATACCAAGAGAAAAGCCTATTTGACAATGTTTCTAATGAAAGTTACCAAATTCTCAAACTCTAGCTTGACCACAAATCAAATACGGTAAGTTGTTTATAGATCCATATGATTTCTAGTGCATTCAATTTGCATTGGGTTAGATTGGAGTTTTTAACTAGTTTCATGTCATGATTTTGACTCCAAAAATTTACTAGAATTAGGGTAGGTAGCCAAAGAGAAGAAATATTAAAAATTTCTTGATTTTGTGGGAAAATAGACAAATTTGTATATGGAATTCATCTACAAAGATGAGACCTTAATGAGGAACCAAATTAAGTGGACATTTTACCAACAATACAAATACAACCCATAATGAGGAAAGGAAAACAATTCTTTTTTTTTTTTCTTTTTTTAATTATTAAAAATATAGAGATATAACCATTTTAATTGGAAACATTCTTCTAATGAATTCCGTAGGAACTTCTATAGTAAATGAACTATATAGAATTGTAATCAGTCAAATATTGTAAAGTCCCAATATCTATTATCGGTCAGAATTGGACTATAATGAAATTTCGATCGATACCGGCACCATAATATCTGATTAGGGAGGAAGATTAGAATTAGAGATTGATTGAGAAACAAAGGTATGAGTGCGTGTGAGTAGGAAACAAAAAATATCTATTCTAGTTCTATCATCAGCTATGGGTTCGAATCTTAAGAGAAATTCTCGAGAAGGTTTCTACCCTAAAATTTTTCTTTGTCTTTCTTTAATGATAAGGAGAGAATTTGGAGTTTTATCAACAATTTTCTTGTATAGGTGGAGATCCGGTCTTTTAAAATGAGATTTTGAGGATGTATGGACAAACAGGTCAATTTTAGTGAACATTTAGCTAAGTGTAGAGAAGAGAACAATGTAAATCAGAAACTAGTAAAACTATTGATACAGTAGATAGAATCATAGTNTAAAAAAAAAAAAAAAAAAAAAAAAAAAAAAAAAAAAAAAAAAAAAAAAAAAAAAAAAAAAAAAAAAAAAAAAGTGAGGAACTATATAAGTTTTCCAACCTTATTATGCACCTCAACATTTATTTCAATGGAGTGCTTGAGCCACAAACCTTAGATGAATTATGTTGTCCATGAAATTTTAGAAGAAGACTTAATATGGCATGATAAGGTTATGTATGAAATTTGGTGACCATTAGGTTATGATAACGGGCTAAACCAAGTGTAGGTGTAAAATGACTAAAATGCCCCTATAATTACGTATCACTAGTTTATGACCAAAGTGACCCCTAAATGACATGAAATTTGATGAGAAGCCTTATGTCCTGGTGTAATGGGATTACACAAAGTTATAAGGCCATTGGAATATATCGAAGAATTAAACCAAGATTTGGGGGTTAAATGATCAAAAGATCCTTTTGGAGTATGAATTAAGATTTAAAATACCTAACTATTTGACAAGACATCTTATAAGGAATCAAAGATTTTATGAATACAAAGTTATACGCTTATGAAAGTTTTATGCATGCAAATAAATGTTTATGACTCATACGAATTAGGGTATACTTGTTAAGAATTTCTACTTAGTGGTACTTGAAGACCTGACAAAGAACTCTTAGAATAAGAACCCGAGTTATTCCAAGATTAAAACACTTTCAAGGACGAAAGTTTCTTTTAGAGGTATATAATGTAATAGCCCAAAAATAAATAAAGAAATAAACAAATAAAAAAAAATAGTTAAAATAATAAAATAATTAATTAAAATTAAAATTTAAAAAAAAAAAAAAAAAAAAAAAAACTTTCCCCACCCCTCAACACTAATCTCTCATACCTTTTCACAATTATCTCTCCTCAGCCAGAAAGTAACAGTCACTGTAAAAAGAAAAAGAAAAACAATAATCGTCATATTTATTTTCAAAAAAAAATTGAGATTGAGATTTACGTGAAGATAGATCTTATCAATAAGGTATATATTAAATCTTCATCTCTTTTATCCTTTTATTTTTTAAAAATTACAACCAATTATAGTTTTTATCCTATTTTTTTAGAAATCACAACCAATTATAATTAGATCTAATTATTACAAAGATTAGATCTAATTATTACAATGGTCTAGCTTTGAGTTAGAAACTAAATGTCAATCATTTATATGATTCTAGTAAATCAATTAGTAATATTAGATTAAATTTTTATCAGTAGCCAAATGAATAGATCTAATTATTACAATAATCTAGCTTTGAGTTAGAAACTAAATGTCAATCATCTATACGATTCTAGTAAATCACGTCATATTAGTAATATTAGATTAAATTTTTATCAATAGCCAAATGAATAGATTAAAGATAGAATGACCAGGAAAACTTATGAATAGGAAACATTGAGATAAGGAAAGATTTGAAAACAGAGATCCACTAGAAATTTGGAATACATGATAACACAATTAAGAGCCACAAACTAAATATAGAGGGAAAGGTAAATACAGAGATTAGTAAAGCCCATAATAACTTGAAATAGCTATATCTACTTTTTTATACAACATTAACCATGAAAAATAAGATTTTTAATAAAAATATAATTGTATATATATAACATTTCAAGACTTTTAACAATGGACCAATGTAAATTAGAGAAATAATGTTGTAGAGTTCAAACCTGAAACTAATGTCATGGGCTCATATAGATTGACTCGGTTTTCAAAAGACGGAATCGAACTTTCATTAAAGATATATTCATGACAACGACTTAAGCTAGCCAGGTAAGTGATCTTACTATCGACATGGTTATATTTGATGTTGACGCGTGCCCTGTGGTTCTGCAGGGCACGTGTCATATATATTGATATGTGTGAATTGTCTGTGGATCGATATGTTTCCTATATGTTATGAATATGTTATAATATGTGAATTATATGATAATAATTACGGTACGATATGTTCAAGGATATGTTTGAGATAGGATACAAGAAGGATGCACAAAACGAAATGTAACGATAGGAGTAAAATACGTTCATGAAACGTTAAGGTTAGGTTATATACCGGAGTGATATGGATAAGAGAGAAAGATGGAAGAATCCAGTTAGGTTACAGGTAGAAAGGGATAGCTTTGTGATAGATTGATAGAACGATAGCGTTAGGTTAAGTTCTTGTGATGATATGACTAAGGTACGTTCACGTAATGATATGTCTGTGATAGGTATAAGAATGTTAAGGCTATGATAAGTTAGAGAATGATATGACTACGAAGTGTTTACGTTATGACTTGTTTATGATATGATACATTGTGATGCAATATGTCATGGTATGATGTGTATATGATGAAATATTATGTTAAAAGCATAGAATGTTATGTTAGGTCTCTTAAATTGTGAGTATACAACATGATATGAATGACATGAAATTATGATAAATGGCATGAAATATAATCTCGTTAGAATTATGTATGAACGATATGATATGAATGATGAACGATATCTGAAACGATATGAAAAATGATATGATATGCATATAATGCTAGCGGGGTTGTATTAAAGGATAATGAAAATGGAAAAGTTTTGGGATCTCATGCATTATGTGTGCTCATGCATTTGGGGGGATACCCCTATCCCATCACGAGGGTACGGACACGTACATCCAATGGCAGGACAACAATCGTTATGCTTTGCATAGTGCTGCCGTGACGGTTACTATTTCTAGCGGGTGTCCGATGTAAGGAGCTCCCAGAGTATGCCCACTGAATAAGGAAAGTGGCCTAGCGGTATACGAACTAGCTGGTGAGCCCATACTCGCACGTATAGGCTGTGTGTAGAGTATATGGTACACGCCCAAAATTACCCGTTAGGACATCACTGTAGTGAAAACAAAATGAAAGATAGGTCCCATCATCCCATTGCATGTGATTGTTGCATTTAACCCCAATAGTGGGGCCACTGAATGAGTATTTCTTTAAATACTCAAGACATGTGCTACTATATTTTTTTCACGTTAAGGCAAGGCATTCCTGTATGGTTGATGACGGCATCACAACTCGAGACCATGACACAAGCATAGGATAGTGGTATCTATTTTCTTAGACTTAGGCTAGAATAGGATGCTTTTAACTTAAATTCTTATTTATTTGATTTAGACGTTTGTTGTGTCGTTTTAAAGATGTTTTCGAAACACGTAAGTCCAAGGCTGTGTTTTAAGATAAAGGTTATGTTTTATGGAATTTAAATGAAGTCTTCCGCTTTTAATGTTTATGGTATATAGTAGTGACCTTAAATTAAGTAGAAAATTTCGGGTCGTTACATTTCAGCTCTTGATTCTTCATCAAAGTTACTCAACTTCTTCCTCTGAAGCTAAAGAAATCCTTAATTTGAAGGAAAAGAGACCGTAAATAGGAATTTGACTCTTACCCCCAATTGGGCACGTTCCTGAGGTTATTTCTTTTCATGATCTTCTATGGAAACATTCCTTGGAGGTGCAGAAACTTAATGGCATCGTCCTTGCTTGACAAATTCTTATGTATCTTCGGATTGAAATTTTGAGTTTTCCTTCAAGCTCTTCAATTTTGGATTGGATTGGATTGGGGGAATGGTTTCTAGGAATTTTTAGCACTTATTTCCTTCATAGAACTTGTGGGTAATCTTATTTGAAAACAATAGGAACAAATTTGAAGATAAATGGTGGAGAATTACTCTCGAATTTGGAAGAAATCTAAGAGTAAGAGATTCAAAATCTAAACAATTATTGCCTACAATTGGGAGCTTGACCTTGCTCGATTCTTGTTCCAAATTGTGACCCCAACTTTAGAATTTATAAGGAAATCTTAAACCGACATTGAGAGCTCTAGAATCGTTGTGATTTGGAGATTGAAGATTTTGGATAATCCATCAGAAATATCTACTCCGATCAGAGCCTTACCGACCTTGGTTTTGAATTCTAGCCGTTTGATGTGATGATCTATGAGGGTTCTAGATTGTATCCAATTTTGGAGGAGATCCAACGACTGAGATTTGAGATTCGACGGATTTTGTGTAGATAGTCATGGTTGATCATCTGATTCTTGCCAGAATGGCAGTTTCGTAATTTTCTATATCTCAAGCCCCATTTCAGATTTTACGCCTCGCTTTGTGACTTCGTCGAACCGTCAGTGAGGTTTGCCTTTGCTTATCGAACATCACTTCTATGGAATCCAAGCTTGTTCGGCCATATACGTCGTTCGTGCGTGCATGTTCATTCATTACGAAACACCAATGTCACATCTCATTGTCATCTCGGTTTCCAACAACACGATTCATGAGTCGTGATGCCAATTGATGTCTTTGGACACATCAAAAATCTTGGCTTGCTCAGACACATCTATTGGGAACTAACTCATGTATCGATCATCTCATCGGGACATCCTGAACATTCATCCATCTGAATTCACTCGAGCATCAGAATCTCCTGTTTCCATGCTACAACCTATATTCTAGATAGCAAGTGCATAATTCGACCTTCGACACATGGACTAGATCGTCCAGTACTATCCTTAAAGAAACTTTTCAAAGGAAAATGCTAGAGACCGCTCCTCCTGTGATGCTCATCCATGCTCTGACATACGCGTGTTTTATAGGGTAGCTTGCTTAGGCCACAAGGCCTAGGGATGGTGGAGAGCCAACACCATGCCTCCCACTATAGTACATTTTGAGACATTTTCAATCTTTCTCAAGTATACGTCATTTTGGTGAACGGACATATGGTCTCGTGACTAGTCCGCTCAGTATCCGCTACACAACCAAATTTGGTGAGTTTCATCTTTCATATTGATGGACTTAATTCTCGACTTGAATGCCGAAACTCATATCGAAACCCCAACTTCTGAGGTTATGACCTCAGGCCTTACTCGATCCTCTTCGAACTTGTCTTTGACACTCTTGTTGCCTTGTTCTCTCGAACCTTGTGTATGCCTCGACTTAGCTTCAATGCACACTCTTAGTGTGTTGGATGATGCATCATTCTCCTCGACCACATCATGACACTTCTCAATTTTTGCCCAAATGTGGCCCTTTGTTTGTCTTCCATGTGGGGGTCACAACCTACTTTCTCTTAGTGAGGTTGGGACACTCTCCCCCACTTAACCTAGTCATCGTCTTCGATGACTTTCTCAGGGGCACAATTGTTATCGTCGATTGTGACATTCTCTCACTTAATCTCAGCATCGTCCCAAAGATGACCCAAATATTGGACTGGCAGCTTGCTTGACTTGCTGACTTGTTCGTGCTTTTAAAATGAATACAAAAACTTGCACACTACTTATGGGTTTCCCACTATCGAAGCTTCTCTCAGTCTCCAAGACTCACAACATAAACACAAAAAGATACAACTTGCACAATGGTTGTGGGCTATCCCTTTTTGGACCTAGCTTCGCTTACTCTTCGACTCGGCCTAGGACTCACTAGAAAACCACGAAAAAATTGGCATCGACATTCTCGCTTGAGCTAGGGGGAGCATGCCCCAAACTTGGCTATCATGGCCTAAATCATCGTATTCTTTGAGTTACATAGAGGTCCGAAAACGACATTCTCTTGTCTTGGTCCACATCCCTTTTTGGAAGCAAAACATAGAAGCTTGTAACTCAACCACATGTGGACACTACACTTCATGTCGACACTTCTCTGGTCTTGATGCAGCTTCTTCATTCACTGTGTCGCCCACGTCCAACTTAATTCTCTCGTCTTGAGCAGATGTTGGTCTCAACACTCTTGTGAAGCCACCCACCTTAGGCACTAGGTGATAGCTCAAGAAACACACGTGGAGCACTTTTATGGAGTGAGCAAGTCATTCTCTTGATCTCTCCCCAGTTAACTCAGCTGTCTCTCTTGTAGCGACGTCATCTACCCATATGGACTTGTGTTGTACACATTTGACACTTGGCCTGTGCATGTTTCATCTTGACCCCTCGATTTTTTTTTTTTTTTCTTTCAACCATTAGCATTATTCCTCTAATGAGAATGGCTCTTCGAAGGCATCAACTTGGTACACCTTCTGATTCACTGCCCATTTGAACTCCCAAGCCCTCAACAAATGAGCTACTGATAGGTAAGACTCCTTCTCATGGAGTCTAGCTTTTGACCTTCAAAGAAATTCTTGATTTTGACTCCCAACTAACTTGCCCTACCTAGCACTCGTGACACACCTGTAAAGTCTTCATTCAACCATCAGGTTCATATGTCTTGTCTATGGCTCTGATACCAACTATCATGATAATAACTTCAATCATGTAGTGTCATGATCTTGACATTCTCATGGCAAGCCTTAACAGGGAACTCAAGCTCTATTTTAACTATTTTACCCGACTTTGTGGCTTGGTTGGACTAGTGACGAGGTTTGTCTTTGCCTACCTAACATCGCTTGTGTGAAATTAAAGCTTGTTCAGCCACACACGCTGTTTGTGCGTGCATGTTCAATCATTGTGACACACCAACGTTGCATCTCATTGTCATCTCGATTCCAAACAACACGATCCATGCATTGTGATGTCATCCTATTTCACGGGACATATCACCATCTTGGCTTGCTCAGACACATCCGTTGGGAATTGACCCATGTGTCGACCATCTCATTGAGACATCCTAAACATCCATCCATATGGGTACACTCGAGCATCAAGCTCTCCCGTGTCTATGCTATGACATACGTTCGAGATAACGGGTGCATATTCCAACCTTTGATACATGTGCTAGATGCAATATCAACATACTTGTGTCATCCGATACTATCAATGAAAGACCCTTTTCAAAGTAAGACGCTCAAGACCGCTCGTTCCGTGATGTTCGCCTACATTGTGACACACGTGTGTACCATAGGTTAGCTCGCTTAGGCCACAGGGCCAAATGTGGTGGAGAGCCAACACCTTGCCTCCATGTATAGTACATTTTGAGGCATTTCCAATCCTTCTCAAGTTGACCTCCTTTTGGCAAGCGAACATACGACCATGCATAGTTTGTCGAGTATCCGTTTCACCAAAAATTTGGTGAGCTTTCATCTTTCATATCATAGACTTAATTTTCGAGCTGCTGCCAAAACTCATAACGAAACCTCGACTTCTAAGGTTATGAGCCAGGCCCTACTCAATCCTCTTCGAGCTTGTCTTTGACACTCGTGTCACCTTGTTCTCACAAACCCTTGCATATGCTTCAACTTAGCTTCAATGCACACTCTTGGTGTGTTGGATGATGCATCGTCCTCTTCAGTCGCATCATGACACTTCTCAATCTTGGCTCGAATGTGGTCATATGGACATCACTTGAGGGTCGCCCCTTGTTTGTCTTCCATGTGTGGGTCACGACCTACTTTCTCTTAGTGAGGTTGTGATACTCTCCCCCACCTAATCTATTCATCGTCCTCGATGACTTTCTCGAGGGCACAATCGTTATCGTCAATTGTGACATGCTACATGCGGAGGGGGGTGTGCTCGCAGTTTCAGATTGGCGCGCTGGGTTTAGGCGAGACACGAGTCGGAAAAATCTGGACCAGGTATGGGTTGTATTTGAGGTGGGATGTTTCGTGATGTGGTTGCTGAACGCAGATGTAAGCTGGACATGTGCTTTGGGCCGAAGGCATCTGTGGGCTGCGGGGGACTGCACACTTGGGTGCGCTGGTGGGTGGAGTTCATCTGGGCTGAAACAGGATTGGGTCTGGGCTACAACGTCTACATGGGCTGGCTGATGGATGTGGGTTTCGAACCGAGCGAACTAGCTCTGGCTCTGAAGCCTAAGGCAGAGATTCGAGGCCTTTTTCCAGATTTTTTATCTTTCTTTTTGCCTCTATTTTCTACCCATGTTGGGTCATTTTAGTTGATTCTTAGCCCCTTGGAGTGTTGAGGTGGGATATATGTATTACTCCAAATAACATACTGGGAGACTTTGTAGCATTCAACTCATAATTATGTCTCAGACCAACTGACAAGAGGTGAAGAAGAGAGACAGACTGACGACCCGAGGTGGAGGAGGAAAAAGGACGGAAAACGACGTCGTCAAAAACGGCCGCCGAAGAGGAGAGAGAAAGGAGGTCAGAAGTTGCAAAATTCGAGTGAAGAAAAAAGGATCCATCGGATCCGGATGCGGATCCGGGTCAAATTCAGGCAACAACCCACGCCAACGCTGGAGCCCAGATCTGTAACGCCTCAGCCCGCGAACCCAGCAACCTGTAGCAACTCGACCCAATAACCACTTCGGCCCAATCCACCTGCAACAGCCCAATACCCATGTCAGCCCAGACCTGCAGTAGCCGTGACCCACGCACCGGCGTTAGCTGGCCAGATACCTGTGCCTCGAGGCGACATGTACCTATCTCACGGCGACACGTGTCACCACTTGCAGCAAACAGTTCTTCAGCTTCAGCAGTTTGAATTGGCTCGGCTCTAGCTTCGACTCCGTAGCTCAAAAACCTGTTATTCGGCTTGGGTTGTACAACAATATAGCCTTACTTACATTTTTTATTTTTTCGGAGCTGATTTTGACCCTAAATAAGGTAATCGAGGTCATTACAATGACTTATTTCAAAATTTTAAGTTGAATTTATATTAGAATTGTGAAATACTAATAAAAGGCAATGCAAGACCTAATAGCATACGAACCTTGATTACATTTGAAATAGTTTCAAGGAACAAAAGCTTAGCAAACACAAATTCAAGAAAATGTTGGCTAAGCCCAAACAAGTCAGTGACCTTACTATAGAATAGACTAGACAATTGTTTGATATATGACAATATGTGCCTAGTGGCAATGACACATGTCATTTATGCTTTATGTTATGATATCTTGATGATGATTTATGATGTATGTTGTATGATGTATGATGATGTCTAGAAGTCTTTGATGACATTTGATGATGTTTTACGATGATTATAATGTGTTTATGAGGACGTTGTATAATGATGGCAATGCATGTTAATATGCCGATGTAAGATGTTGTTATATCCTTGATATAACGCAAGTTTCATATTATATTAAAACGAGTAGCATACTATGAATGTCATATTGCATTATGAGGATGATTTTCATAAATATGTTTGTAAAGATGAGAAACCATAGGAAATTCATGTATTTCTGTGTGTACATAAACATTGGGATACTTCTTCTTTTACGATGATAATATAGACGCATACACTACGATGATAATAGTGATCATGTTGCGCATGACACTCAGAAGTCTGCTGACCTCTGGACGTTGCTACGGACAGCTAGCTCGACTATGATGAGTCTAGAGGGAGTGCGAACCGCTTGGGGATTCACGCTCACATATGTGGGTCGTGTGTAGGGAATTATTACACATCCAATTTAGTCCGGACTAGAGGTCACCCCTAGGATGATTTTAACAATAGGTTCTTAAAGCATGACTTGCATGTGTTGCATTTTTACGGCCCCTATAGAGAGCTCACTTACTGAGTATTTTTTGAAATACTCAAGTAGTGTGTTACATCAAATTTTGGGTAAAAACAAGATACCTTTATGTGGCTGTATAACTTTTTAGAAGATGAGTATTAATACTATTTTTCAAAATTCATGAATATTTTTTGAACATGATATTAAGATAAGAATATTTTTGAACTTTTAAAATCCGTTATATTCGGAAGTATCTCGTATAGTCCAATATCATCCTTTTTTTACTCTCTTTTGATTAGGTTTTGGTATTTATCTTATAAAATTTGCATAGATATATTTTCGTTGATGTAATCTTTTATCTACTTTTATGTTTTCTTGTCCCTTATATTCTCTCTCTTTCCCACTTTTTTTTTTTTCCATGTCCTAATATATGCTTTTACAAGTACACTTCCGAAATATATTAAAATGTTAATTAATGTGGAAATTTTGATTTTTTTTTTTTTTTGTTGCTTTAATATACATTTTAATAAATAAACAAAAATATAATATAATTTTCATACTTACTATCCTTTCTAAAATTCAAATTTCGATATTACAACATAGTATTCAATCTACTCAAACACATAACAATAAATATATATATATATATATATATATACCCATTTAGCTATCAAAATAGGGAATTTTCAACCCATTTAACTGTCAAAGGAAAATCTCTCTCAATTCTTATATGAATGTCCATCTCCCATTTCGACCCTTCAACGAAAATGGCCACATGAAACAGATAAACAAAAAATGTAGTAATCTTACACTACTGATCATGATCATGGCATTTGATAGATCTTTGAAGTTGAAGGAAGGTTGGCAGCCAGAAAGCATCAAAACCGATACTACGCAGAGTTGAAACACGAGAAAGAAAAAATGTTAAAAATGGTTAAAAATAAAAAGCTCTAATACCATATTAAAAATGAGGAAGAAGAATTGGATGAAAAGTCTGATTTTGATTAATGTTCACCCGGTAAAATAAGATAAAATATAGGGTAAAAAATATATTTTAATAATAACGTTGTAGATGTTGAAGACATGTTCTGAAACAGCAGGGGAGCTCAAACATGATGGTGAGCTGAAAAGGTTTTGCTGTTGGTTGAGGAATCAGTGGTGGTATCGCCGCCACCTGCTGCAACGACGACGGGACATGGGGTTAGGTTTGGACCCAAAAAAAAGCTAAATGGGTTCACGGGATTTAAGCATGGTATCCTCATTTGGGGATTGGATTGAGAATTTGAGATAAAACGTCACGAGGATTGGATTGAAATTCGACTCGGGGAGGGGAGTTAGGTCTCGGATTCTAACGATTGACTCATTCCGATTCAATTTGAATCAGTTAGTGTCTATCTATCCTTTACAAAACCAACATGAGTCGAATCATGTCAATTTTGCATTAAAAATTGACTCGATTCATTTTCACTCATAAATTTATTAAAAGTTAATATATTTAAAGAGTGTTAAGGTTCGGGCCCTAACTTTTTGAAAGTTGGAACAAAAACAACTTTCTTCCTCTCTTGTTACCCTACTTTTCCTATATGCATTGTTTTTTAAAAGTGACTTGACAACATTTAACTAAGATTCTATTCTTTTGTAGGATACCAAAAATCCATTTCACAATGTATGGACGAGTAGAATGCACAACATGAATTGAAAGTGGTCATCCAACGCACAACAAGTACTCAAATAACTATACGAATGTACTATTGTGGGTCTCGTGCAATGAACCCAATTTTATCGTATAATAGTATTACATATTCTTTTCATTCAACATTGTTCGTTATAAAAATGATATCTTATTTTATTTCGTGGACGATTAGATTATGTTATCGAAAACAAGGAATGGAAGAAAGCGGTAGCTGTTGGGGGTGAATTAGAATTCCCTAGGATCAACGAATATGGAGAAGCTGGGTGGCGATTTAGTCCAATCGCCGAGGGAGTTGTCGGTGTAGCATTCACCAAGGCGCTTAATGCACCATAAATCCTCCGGACATGACAGTTTTTTCCAATGTGGAATGTCGGATTTGAGCGGCTCATCGTTTGAAACCTCCGTAGCCACCACACCACAGCCACGCTCCTTTGCCAAATTGTGCGCGTGGTGGCAAAGCGCCTTCATCAGCTTCCCTGCGAGTGGGCCTTCTCCTCCTACCCCATACAAAAACAGCACTCCAAATGGCGTAAACACCTCCGGAACTGATGGCAGCCGCAACCACGGCAGCCCTCGATCAATCACACGGCTGAATTTTGCCATCGCTCGCTTCACCACGGACACGCCACGAACCTCCAGCGCATACACGTCCTTGCAATTCCACGCGCTTAAAACCGCCCACGATTCCGGCAGACACGACAAAAACCGATCAGACTCGACCCACAACCCATCTGTAAAACTCCCACGTGGCACTGCTAGAAATGTGCCGAGGCTTAGCCGGTTGGAGAGCACCGCGTCAATGTCGCGCGGGAAAAACTCCGCCGCCGCGAACCGACATCGATACAGTGTCTCGGCGACAGTCAGCTCGAGCCGGAGGATGGTGACTTGGTCGGAGAGGCGGAGCCGGTGGGCGAAAACAGGGTTCACGAGAATCGACGGCGTTCTGAACTTGAAATAGCCGCATTTATGAGTGAATAGCTTAATTGAAGCGACGTTGTCAATCTCTGTAGCTATGTATGAATATTCCGCTTTCTTCTCTCTGAACCATTCCTCCATTCGCCTTACCAGATTCAATCCAATCCCCAATCTCCTACAAATACAGTATCAATTCTTAGTCTAATCTATGAATACTCTGTTTTTCCGAATACTCTGTTTTCTCTTAATGTATGAATACTCTGTTTTTTGTTTTGTTTGAATTCCTTACCGGTGATCGGGGGAGACGCGAAGGCCTAAGATGTAAGCGAGTTTGGTGTAAACAGGGGCGAGGTGGGGAAGATCAGAGGCGTTAATTCCGGAATTTCTAGTGGATTTAGAGCAGCAAGTAACAGTCTTGATGCAGCCTCTGATCATGCCGACGATCTCGTTGTGGGCGGCAATTTCCGCGACCTGAATGAATGAATGAAGTTTTTGAGAATTGGTGATGAAATTTGAGGGGGAGAAGAAAAAGGGTGGGGGGGGAAAGAGTGTTACGAGCATGAGAAAGGCAGGGGAATGGCGGACTCTGCAAATTGGGTCACCGAGGAGATCGGTGAAGAGGGAGAAGTTTTTGTTTTTGGTTGAGCCAACTTCGCATCGTCGTTCAACATCTTCAACGGCAGGTCTGTCTTTAGTGGGGTCGAATTCTCTGATGAGAATTTGAATGTTGTTCTTCCTCTTCTTCTTCTTCTTCTGGTCTGCCATGGCGGATTTGAGAAACAGAAGAGGAGGATGCTACAGAGATGGTGGGTTCATTTCACTATTGGAGATGGGAACACGAGAACGACAAAGAGTTGAGGGATTGTTGGATTAAGATCAAAAAAGAAAAGAAAAAAAAAAAAGGAACTTTTTTTGTTATGAACCGTTGTGTTGTGTGGATGGTGTTTATAATGGTGGATTTAAAAGCAATTTGGGGCTTTTGGGGGGCTTTCTTTTCCGCTTGTTGCTGCTGTCTTTTTGTCTCTCTCTCTTAACCCCACCTTCCCCTCCTTCCTTTTTTCCTTCTTTCCTTTGTTTTTGTTAACACATGAGAGTGTATTTTTTTTTAAACAAACTACTTAGTTGCTTTACGCATCGATTATCATTCTGAGGATTTCATCTTTCACGGGGGAGCGGGAATGGAGAACCACGCCTCGTGCTTCATATTCCATCATCATAACAAATTTCATTTATTTTAGTGGAGATTCCTGCACCAATTAATTCATAGAGATTGAGTTTCCAAAAATGTGGGTTAATCGATAGGGCGAAACGAGAATTGTGACAATGCCAAAGTCGATGGCTGGGATGAGAAATGTCATCTTTGTCACTGCCCCCATTTAACTAATAGGGAGAAATATCTTTTAACTTCTTCTCTCCTTTCTAATTTAATATTCCAAATTCCACCTTAATAATTTTGTACCAAAAAAAATATATAATTTCAATTTTTGAAATTTATTAATATGACCTTTTATTTTTTTTAATATAAAGACTAGCATGATGGTGTAAAGACAAAAGTGAAAAAAAAAAAAAAGAAAAAGAAAAAACCAAAAAAATATATAGCAAATGTAATAAAATAAATTAATTATATTCACTTAGAGAACTAAAATTATCAGAGGTGAATAAGTTCCTTATATATTACAAATTGATTATTTTATATTATTGAGTATCAACAAGGAAAAAAAAAATGAAAAAGAGATTCATAATAATAAAATAAATTAAAGATTAAAATTATTTGAAATATCTCAAATGAACAAGATATTTAGAACCCATTTAATTTGAATTATCCAACTCAAATTTAAATTGGGCTAATTTTTTTTCTTTTTTTTGGTTGTGTAACGTTCGAATATGAAGTTTGATGCTTCCATAGAGATATTATAGAGATATATTTAGTATATATTTCGTAAAGATTCTAAAAGGTAAATATTTGGTTCATAGCTCTTTTGGTTCATATTCTCATTTATTTGGTTTATAGATGAGAATTAGTATTGCTATGCCTTGTCATTTTGTATTTGACTAGAGGCAATTGGGAGAAACTTTGTAACAGATACTTGGTAGAGCAAGAGTATAAGAGATACACTTGTAAATACTTTGGTTATACTGGTTGGCTACCACTAATGGATGTAGGTGAATTTCTTCTCTTCGAATCACGTAAATCTTTTTGTTTTTTTTTTAAGTTCTATTTGGGGGTGTGCAGGTGTGATTGATCTTGGTTCTACTTCTCTACAACAATTGGGTATCAGAACATTTTTGTTGCGGCATTAGAGTACAACATAGTTGTTTTGATCCCAAAATAAGGTTACAATTCAATCCAACCATACTTTTAAGATTATTACGAACATAAAGAATATTTGATATTTCTAACTGATAGTGATGCATGATGACTTACAAATATTTGAATTTTATGAAAATTTAGTTTAACATATATTATGGAAAATATCGTTTTTAAATAATTAAAAAAAATGACTTTTGAATATTTGAATTTTATGAAAATATAGTTTTTAAATAATTAAAAAAAAAACAACCCAATCCAATTTAAAAATAAAAAGTTGAGTAAAGTTCGACTGATTTTTTTGTACTTTTTCTATATTTTATTCCATTAAAATATTAATAATTTTCTCATTTTTATTACTATAAACTTTAATTTCTTATTTTTCTTAATTTCTTAAAATAGACCTTCTAAATTAAAATGGAAGAGAACAAAAGAATTATTAAGTTTTTGACGTTCCAACAATTTTATATTATATAATTAAAAATAATTATTATTTCGAATTAATTTATGTGCATGGAGGGTAAGCCTTCTACCTTCTATAGCCTTTCATATTCCATTTATTTAATATTTATGGGTGCATTGAAGAATTTTAGGTTACATTTTATTGCTTTTAATAAATCAATATTAAAATAACATACACGTAATTTCATATTATTATTTTGAAAAATAATTATTTTATCTAAATTGAACCCATTATTATTTTTATTACTTTAATTGTTTATTAAAAATCCAAATATTTTCACGCAAAGACAAAATTAATTTCCTATTTTCATTTCATATTATAATTAAGTTAATAAATAAAATCATAATTAAACCAAAAACCCTTTTAACTTCTTGAAGAAGGGACTGACAAAAGGTTTTAACAACTCTATACATAATTAACCATTAATTAACAAATTTATTATTTATAATTCATCATTAATTTACATATTTAATAAATTAAATAAGAGTATAAAAACAAATACAATTATATACTTGGCTTATTGTATTAAAAAAAAAAAAAAAAATCTTTGAAGGAGCTCGATTTTCCGACTCACTAAAAGAAACTGGTAATATTTAAGTGATGTTACTGCCTAAATTAAGGGGTTTTTTATATTTGACGGTATAACTTAAGTGATCTTTCAATATTGTATTGATATAATTACGAGAGATTATTTAGCAAATCATTTTCGTTACTCAACCCGGAACTCATTTTTAAGTAAAACATTTTTTTTTTTAAAAAAAATTATTTTAGATTAAAAAATGGATTTAAATAACATGAGAGATTGGAAAAAGAAAAGGGCAAAAAGGAAAAAAGTGATAGTGGATTGGATTGTGTTTGTAATTAGTATAAATATTTGTCCCTATGCTATAAATTGATAAAAAGGGAAGGACATAAGAGAAAGTTGGATTTGGAGAAAGCAAAAAAGGGAGGGACGTGGCTGAATTTCCGCCGTACAATTGGAATGGACAACTCCGGCGGCTGATTTCAACAAGCAATTAGATAGGTTTTTATTTGAATAATTCTAAAAAAAAAAGAAAAAAACTATTATAAATGAAATTGATTAAATAAATTTCAACTAGACTAGGGTGGCTTTATATAGAATTTAATGAGTTTTTGTTGACTTGTGCATTAATTTAATTTGTTAGAACTTTATTTTCAGAATTCGACCTTCCAACAATTTTAATGATAAATTCTTTTAATTGTTTAATGGAACAAAAATACAAAATCTTACTCCTAATTGATTTCGACCCTACCGGTCTCTATCGAGTTTAAGCATATTATAAACTAAAATATATTTTGAGGAGTTCATTTGTTTAGTGTTTTTCTATGTAAGAATCCTTTTAAAAGTAAGGTCAGGATCACGATTAATAAGAGAAAAAAATATGCAAATAGTGTACGATACTTAATGGTGGTTAGGGCATTTGAAACTCGAGTTATTAGAGTCATGTTCGTGACTTAGGTTTTAGAAATGTTATATTATTGAAGGGTATTTGTTTTGTTGTTAAAATATGGTTAAGTGATCCGTTGTTACATAAGTTTTTGGAAATTGGTTTGGTGATTCATGACATAAAACCCATCTTGGGTGGGTTCGACAAATTTTGTTTTGTTTTTATTTGGAGTGAATTAAAGTTTGTGGGATTTATTTTATAGCTAATCTCGATACGTGTGAATTGGATGTTTGTTTGGTTTATTAGAGTGATGTAGATGAGATGATTTCACTATTAAATTTTGTCTTTGGTTTAAAAAATATATAACAAATATATATGTTTAAAAAATCTCTTTCGATCATAATTGTGTTACTGTCGGATCTTCTGCAACCTCGTTAAAGGCACAATAATCATATCTCTTGAGATCTCGTAGATACCTTGCTTCTCACACGAATTGCACACTATTAATCTGTTGGGAGGCAACTATCGTTTACATTTACGCCTTGAAATGATTCCACATCATGTTCGTTGTGGGGTCTACTCTAGCTGCAAGCGCTGTTGGGAGGGCACTGTTGCGTCAATTCAAGTTACGAATCTCTCGCGAGCCAAACTCCCTCTACCCCTACCTCGTCCTGTCGTAGGGAGTCGTCCCCCTTTATGTCCCTTCCACGTTCTCTAGGTGGCATGATCTATGACCAATACTTAATATTTAAGTCTACAAACCCACAAGCATGGCATACATCACACATAACATTCCATCACAATACCATTCAACAAAATCATTTATTATGTTTCATAGGACATACTTGATGATGTCGGATCATCAACAATAGAACCATGTAACATGCTAAGCCTACATCGTAGGTTAGTCTACATGATCTATAACCTAGACTCTAATACAAATTGTAACGACCCTATCTTTCTATGGAAATAAAGTCGCTACCACATGTATGACATGATTTTTAAGTTTAGAAACATTCAACTAAAATAGTTTATAAATGATATCATGAACTTAAATGTTTGGAATAAAATCTGTAAACAAAACAACAGAAAATGAATAGCATGAAATTTAAATAAAACAAAGAATATAATAAAAGAATGCCCTAATCAAACTTAGGCTATAAAATAGACATAAATACGACTACCCTAATGCTCGTTTCATGGCCTTTATTGCAGTGCCATTGTAGGGTGTGTTACCTTTACCTAAAATGTAAGAGTAGCACATGACTTAAGTATTTTAAGAAATACTCAGTAACCCCACTATGGGATTAAAAAAAAAAAAAAATGCATGCAGCATGGTGGAACCTATTCTTTTAACTTATCATAGCATAGCCTTAGGTAGATTTTCAGTTCGCGCAAAGTTCGATGTGTAGTACTTCTCTACATATGACACAAGCGTGCGAGCATGGCACACCAGATGGGTTCACACACCCCTTGAGCCTGGCTCGTCAGACTAGCACTTATTAATGGATTCTTGTCGAACATCTCAGAGGGGAAGAGCCTGCTTAACATCACGACGAACATAAATGTCATAAATCATAAGTTGTAATGTATGCGTCTATACTCATCATCTTGGGAAGTATCTCAATGCACATAACACATAAATATGCATGAGTTCTCATAACTTATAATCATGACATAATGCATAATGTAAGACAAACTTCTATTTATCTATAACATAATAAATCAGTAAATTATACTTACATAATTTCGGTACATTCTGTAATACATAGCATAGCTTTCATGGCATGATCTAAGGAGGTTGATGTATTATATGTTAATAATTTCCTATACAATATGACATGATCACAAAATAGCATAACTTTATTACATGACATAACTTATCATAGCATATGTGGCATTACATGGCATACCATAGCCTACCATAAAATATCATGACATAACATCACATAGCATGGTATATCATAGTATAATATGACATAACTTAGCATAGCATAACATATCAATCATACATAGGATGCGTGTAGGGGCCACGGGGCATGCACCATCATACATAATATAATTCATCCAACTAAGTTGATAGTGGAGCCATTTACTTGGTCGACCTAAGTTGGAGTCTCTAAATATTCCAAAAGTTGGTTCAATTCTATCCTTCAAAAAACGTTTCAACCTAGGTGAACCCACTATATCGCATTAAGATAAAATAAGGAACTTAGCTTACCTAAATTCTCAAATAATTTCAAGTTCTAGTTCAAAATAATTAAATTGAGCGTGTCATATTGACCTTAAATGCCTTCAATAAGGTCATAAATAGGTCAGGAAGAGTCGAAAACATAGAAAACGAGTCCAAAAATCCTATATTGAGCTGAATAATTAAGCTGATTGAAAACTGTTGGAGTGTGCCAAGCCTTACTGGAGCTGTGCACAAGAAACTGAACCGACAAGTGAGTGTATGTGCCGCATGTGGGTACTAGGAAACGTGTGGGTTGCGAGTCAGGTCAGTGGATGAATAGGGTGTGCGCTCAGGTCAGCTTTTGCATATAAGCTGGATTGGTCGAATACTCGTCTTGGGCCAGGCTCGTGAGTGAAGATTGGCGGTGAGTGTCAGTTGGATCAAAAATCTATTTTACCCCTGTAATTATGTCTTATATCTTAAATACCATTGATCCTTTAATAAATAATTTATTTATGAGTCAATGTGAGACCTTATTGTTGAAGTCCCACATTCAACCATCAAAGGAATTACACATCTACTTGCCATGCTATAAGATAAATAGTGAATCCCATCTTGTGATATTATGTTTACATTGTTAGCTTTGTATTTTTACATGGGATAGTTTGGAAATATTTTTTTATTTGATTATCTAATATATTAATAAATTAATATATAATATTTTATTTATGACATATTTAAATATCATACAATATTTGAATACACATTTAACCAACCCACCTTTGTGGACAGAAACTGTTTTGGGTCTCCAATTCATGGTGCTACCATGCAAATTTGGTCTTAGTTTCATGAGGGTTTAAACTTGGAATGAATTTGGAGTTGAGTTTGAGGTAAGTTCGTGGCTTTTAGTATGAGCCTTTCTCCATAGATTTTGACCTTGATTTTTTAACCTATAGATTTATGGGGAGAAGCCTTACAACATCTCTAAAGGAATAAAGGCATGAAACAATATGTAGGAGACCAAGAACCAAAATCTAAAGATATGGTTTGAGTTTTTCCACAACTTTGGACGACCATATTTCCCTCGTTTCTCTACTAAAATTGATAAAAACTTGTCCCACCGTGTTTTGAGTTATTTTCACTCTTTTTATTCTCTTGATTTAATTTAGGACATATTTGAGAAATTGAGAAATTTGTAAGACATTTAGAATTTTCTAATAATTTGAACGAGCTTAAAAATCCATCAACTAAGTAACCATTTAGACTTTTCATAAACGAATACAAGTGAGATTTCACTGGGGCTTGGGCATAAGGACTATTAACATGTTTTATGACTCAATTGAATACGAAAATTGATAGCTAAGCCTAGGAAATGTAATATTTACGGTATTTTAGGACTTTTGTTGTCAAATTTGTGTCTAATTGTGGGGACTTTTGCATGATATGATTAACTATACTTTGCTTGATGTGCATGTATCTTGCTAGATATGCATGATTTTTATGAACTTGTCTCGTTTATGTTCCTAAAGCAGGTTAGGAGATTGGAATACATGATAATGGTAATGATTCAGATTTTCCATTTTTGTCTTGGTTAAGATTTTATTTTTATTTCTAAATGACAAGATATTAGATTATGCATTTATTCTGGCCGAAAAATGAGCAATTTTAAACAAGGAAGTTATTACCTTAATAGAAATCGTAAGATTTGAGTTTCTAGAATAAAATAAAATCAAATAAAAATAAAATAAATAATTAAATGTAATCTCCCCGAAAGATTTCCTGCCATACTTTTATTACATAATAGAAACATTCCTATTTCTTTAAGTTTCCTTATCCTAAAACCCTAGAATGCTTTGTTGGGGAATATCTTGATATTATTTTTATAATGCCTTGTTCGGAAATGTCTTGAGATTATTTTTATATTCCTATGCCCAATCTTTTACATCCCTTGAAAACGATTTTCTCTCCAAACTTTCCTCCAGAATGTTGAGGTTTCTCTTCGGAGGAAGAATCGAGTGGAAGTAAGGTATTGATGTCTGGATCATTGTGTCAAAGAAGGTTGACCGTCGGAAATCGATGCTGAGGACGTTGTGGGATTGTTGGCGCGTCGCCAGAATCAGGGAGGAGGAAACTAGGGTTTCGTCGCTTGTCAGGTAAGGAAGGTGAGGTTTTTGGGAATTAGGTCGATCCATAGACGCAAGCCCAACAGCTCCAGCAGCTTCGCACGCGTATACAGTGCGGCTCGGATCGCACGTGTACAAAATCGGCTCAGTTCCGTCTATACCCGCAGCTCGGCTTGGCGGCTTAGTTGGTCGGCTTAGCAGCTCGACTTATTGGATCAGTATCACTATAATATATCGATTCCAAAGTTTTTGGCCCTTCTGAAGCCGTTTCTGCCCTTAGTTTTACCATCCGAGATCAGTATGGTTCCTAACCGTTAAAGACAGATTAGGTCGGGAGTTTATTTTGATAAATAGCATGAGATTTAGCTAGGATATGTTATGAAAGGTTACTAAGTTTTTATGTGGTTATTATAAGATGTATTTAACCGTTGGGATTAGCTTGTTGTGAGTGACTTCGGCCAAGACCATCGAGGTAAGTAACCTTACTATTGGAGTTAGTCTACTACTTGTTGTATGATGGTGCGTGCCCTGTGACCCCTACACGCACCATATTTTATGTGATATGATTATATGATGTATGAATTATGTGACTGTTTATGCTATGAAACGTAATGGGTTATGTTGATTGTTGACTGTTTATGTTATGTGAAGTTATGAATGATATGTTAGTAATATATGCCATTAAAATGTTGATTGATGCCATGGATACACGCAGTATTATCGAGTCATGTCATGAGATGTTTATGCAACTGAAATGTACTTCCATGTTATGTAATATGTCATGTAATGTAAGTCATGTGAGATTCCATGTAATGTAAGAAACGTATATGCGATGTTAGCACTACTTATGTAATGCCATGTTAGATATGTTAAGGGACCTCATGCATATATGTATGTCACGTACATCGGGATTCTTTCCCTTTATGATACGAAAGAATGAATGACGATATTTATGTTCGCCATGATATCATGCGGGCCCTTTTCTGTTCTATGGTGTCCGACGACGTGTAACACGTTGTGCCAGACCAAGTTAGGCCCAAGGGGTATGTATACGAGTCTGCCTGGTGGGTCCATGTACGCGTACATGGGCCGTGTGTGAAGGAGTACCACACACCCAACCCTACCCTACCCGTGATAGAAAAGCGCCCAAGACTATGTAAAGTTTATGAAAAGTTAGGTCCCGCTCATATGTTGCATGTGTTTGCATTCTTAACCCCAACAGTGGGGTGACTTACTGAGTATTTCATAAAATACTCAAGCCACGTGCTACCTACATTTTTCAAGTAAAGGCAAGGCGCCAATGTACGGTTGATGGCGGAGTTGAGGACACCATGGGAGTTGGAGATGGGATATTTTTAGTTGTTTACATTTATTTGATTGTTTTAAGTTATAGTATTGAGTATTGTTTTATTTAGATTCATTTTAAATTCAGTTATTGAAGGTTTATTTTCGGAGATAAGTTTTGTTTTGGATTTATGAATCTTTATGAAAGACTCTATTGCGTTTTTCCAAGGTTATTTATGATAAGGTTTTGCGTAAAGAATTATGCATGCATGGGTGACGTTCACTAATTAGGTTTAGAAAATTAGGGGCGTTACAATTATACCTTGATTTATGTATGGCCAAGATGTTGTGTGACCTATCAAATATACATGACCTATTAGTGAGCCTTAGCCTATGATTTGTCTTTCCTTAGTCATTGAACATGTTTAGGATTTATAGTGATGATACGAGTCGACTTGATCTATCTAGGGATTGTTAGGGTGAAACTCTTAATCATGAACTCACCTCATTTGGTGAGGGTTTATTTAGCATATAGAAATTTGATGTCAAGTACTTAAGGTTCGTGATACATTAGAGGGTACTATTGCAGAAGCTATAGTTGTGCTTAATGGGGAGTCTATCTTACACTATATAGATGTAACGACCCTAGTTTTCTATTAACCTAAAGTCGCTACCATATACATGACGTAACTTCTTATGTGGAATCATTCATTTAAAACGACTTCATAAAACAATACCATAAACTTACATGTTTAAGAAATAGTCTTAAAACTATATAGTGGAAATATTAAAACTTAAAACAGTATCGAGGAAATATTAAAATAAATAGATTTAAATATAAAATAACAATGTCCTATACTAACCTAATGCTAGTTCCTTATGCATTAAAACTATCATAGAGGTGGCCTCTATTCTTATGCAAGTTCCATGGTCTCTAGTTGCAATACCGCCGTCAACCGTACAGAGGTACCTTGCCTTTACGTAAAATATAAAAGTAGCACATGACTTAGTATTTTAAGAAATACTCAGTAAGTGACCTCACTAGAGAATGCAAACACATGCAATCATGATTAGAAACCTATAATTTAAAACTATCATAGAGGTGGCCTCTATTCCGGACAAATTTGATGTGTAGTATTTTTCTACATACAAACCATACGTGCAAGCGTGGGCCCACCAGACAGGCTAGCACACTCCCTGGTACAACGAACCATTGTATATCATGCAAAGCATGATGATGGTCATCATTATAGTGTATACGTTTGTACTCATCATAAAAGGAGAAGTATCCCGATGTAAATAAACATACAATATGTATGAGGTCCCTACACTTTTCATCTTAAATCATTCATGCGCACAACCCCACATATCTTCACATATTACCCTAGGTAGCATGCATGCATAAGTTTCCATACATTCATCATTCATAACATTACTTAGGGGTTGTGTATCAGAAAACTCTTCATTATCATAATGCAACATGACATTTCATACATGTACATCATCATATATACTGTAACGACCCAAAATTTTCTGTTTAATTTAAGGTCGCCACTAGATACATATCATGAACATTGAATGCGGAAATACTTCATTTAACTTTCATAAAATATTACCTTCATCTTAAAACAAAGCCATAAACTTGTTTTGAAAACACTTTTAAAACAATGCAACAAAAGACTAAATAAAACAAATAAAAGTTTGAATTAAAAACATCATATTCTAGCCAGTCTAAGAAAATAAATGTGACTACCCTATGCATGTGTCATGGTCTCGAGTTGCGATGTCATCATCAGCCGCACATGAATACCTTGCCTTAACCTAAAATAGAAGCAGCACGTGACTTAAGTATTTAAAGAAATACTCAGTAAGTGACCTCACTATTGGGGTTAAATGCAAGAACATGTGAATGCAATGATGGGACCTATCATAACAGTTTATTTTCCTGCGGTACTATCCTAACGGGCAGCTTGAATGTGTAATTATACTCTACACATGGCCCACAAGTGCGAGAGTGGACCCACCAATTGGTTCGCACACCAATGGGCCTCTTTCCTTGTTGGGCGAGCATGCGCTAGTATCTCTATGCTAGATACCCATTAGAAGTAGTAGCCGTCATAGTAGCATTATGTAAAACATAATGGTCATTCTCCTACTTAGTAGTGTACGGGTCTGTACCATCGTGAAGGAATAGAGGTATCCCCCAATGCATGAGCACACATTAATGCATGAGGTTCCAATAATTTTCCATTTTCATTATCTTTTAATACAACCCCCTGGCATTTCGTACATAACATATCGTTTTTCATATCATTTGTCATATCCTTTATCATATCATTTATCATACCTTTTGATGGTGTTAATATGACACATGCGGAAGCAATTTGGATCTTAGGCACTTTTAGAACATCAATTATAGTAGATAACTAGCATGTTCATAAGTATTAAAACTTAATGAATTTGAATACTAACCTTTTGTAGTTCAAATTTATTTTTCCTCACGAACCGATTTCAAACCACCACTAGTGTCTTCTCCACTATCCTCCAGCCTTAGAATGAGATTGTGGAATTCGGTGAGTGACTAAACTTGGGAGAGATTTAGTATATATGAAGAGAGAGCTTTGAGGATTTTCTCAAGGTCTTTTTCAAGGAAGAAGACCTTCCATGTACCATGATCACTCTATTTAAAGAGTCATGCTTGCATGTTCATGCAAATTTGAGATCACCAAATTTTGACACTCAAATGTTTGGGATTATGTGGAAAACATGCATGTTTGACTTAACCAAATTTTGACACTCAAAATTTCACTCAAACTTTCACTCAAACTTGTGGGGTTTATTTCGCAAGCATGCAAGTTTGGTTAAGCCAAATTTTGACACCTCAAAATTCCACTAACATGGATTTTTCCATTAAATGAAGTCAAAATTTTGACTTTCTTCGTTTTAGTTCAACAATTAATTTGAATAATTAATTTCAAATTAAAGTAACATTAAATGATTAATTAAACTATTTAATTAATATTTAATATTAATTCAAATGCTAATCTCAATCAATTCCGACACATAACTGATTAAGATATTTAAATCTTATTTAAATATCTCAAATTCTCTCTTTTTGTTTAATTCGTAAATAAAACAAAAATGCAGTTAAATATATCGTATATGTGTAACGCATATTTCCTAATTTGAATTCGAACACTTCGTACTCACTCATCACACTGTTCTATGGTTTAGTCCGATATGAGCTAGCAGCGAGATCTAATGGACCTGTAGATCATGGGCTCCAACGATCCAAGATTAACTGGCTAAACTCATTAACCTTGTTAACCAACATTCGTTAACTACTAGGACACTCCACTATAGCCTAGTAGTTGCACTCCCCTCACTATAGATATATTTCTGTCCATTTGATATAACCATGATTAGTAAGTCGATCCTTCATAGGTTGTTCGTAACTAGAGCTGGGTCAATTAGCCGTTTTACCCATGAAGTTACTTTTTGTTTCTTATGTCCCACTGATCCTCTTATGAACAATTGGTTTGTGGTCCAACTAGTAAATCAAATCCCTCTCAGGCCAATGAGTGGTTGGGGCCCCTTGTTCAAGACCTGGAGTCAGTACTTAAGGGAACTACCTTTCTTATACCCCTAAAAGTGGGTAGGAGCGAATTCCATCTTGCACCCCACGTCCCCAGCTATTCACCCAGTCTTACCCTTGAAATGGGAGGCCTATTGAGTCGGCGAACTCGAGCCACTCTTACCCATGCAAATCTAAGGATAATTCAGAATGAACAGAAGTTCATGGTTAGCTCAGGATTAAGATCGAGTTACCTAGGTCATCGAATGAAAAGAAAATCAGTCTCAACAGTAAACGACATTATAAAGAGAGAGTGATTTTCTTCATGGTCCGATCTTATGCAATACTCATTGCATAGGACGCCCCCACTCACATGTCTCCACATGTACAATTTAGTGATCATATTGTTTATATCATATACAAAAGTGGGCCGCATCCATAGTGTCCTCAGAATAAGGTACTCAGCATTATCCTTATACTATAGATCATTTTGACTATATACTTGAACGTGATCCACTTTTATGTCTCTACATATAGTTCAAGTAATCATATTATAGCTAGAGTGTTCTTAGTTTATTGGATTTAGATTAATGATCGTAAAGTTCACTTTATTCAATGACAATCTTTATTGAATAAACATCAATAATAACTTTATTGAAAATAGAATATGTCTTTGTTTACAAACTATGAGTTTTAGGACATAAAACCCAACACCTTTCATGCATATGTAGTTGTATTTTATGCTAGTTCATCGTTTTGCATGTCAATCATATCATATCATTCAAATTATATAAATATGTCACATCATAACGTTCCATGCTTCTAGAAATAACAATTTTCATCATATTCATATCATATCCTAACTTATTGCATCACATTTATCATATCATAAACATGTCAATTTATCACATATCTCGTATAATAACATATTTCATACCATTGTCATTCACATGCCGTATCATAATCATATCATTTCGTAAACCCTTCGTAGTCATATCGTTTCCATATGCATGTCCTAGCCATATTGTTTTTTAAACTTATCATAGTCTTATCGTCCTTATACATCCGATAGTCATATCATTTCATGAACATACCTTAGTCATATCGTTTCCCAACATATCCGAAATCATATCGTTTCATGAATGTATCTTAGTCTTACTGTTACAGAAACATATCCTAGTTATACCGTCACAGGAACGTATCCTAACCATATCGTTCTATCAATCTATCATAATCATATTCTTTGTCTTTACATAACATAATCATATTGTTACATTATGTTTATCGCATCCTTCTCACATCCTATTTCACACATATCATTGAACAGATCATAATTTAAGATTTATCATATCATTCACATATAATAACACATAAATAACATATCATAGTTATATTGATTCATAAAAAATTCACACATATCAATTTATGACACGTGCAGAACCACAGAGCACATGTCAGCATCAAATATAGCCATGCCGATAGTAAGGTCACTTACCTAATTAGTTTATGCCGGTGTCCCTAATTTATCCTTAATGATAGTTTGATTTTGTTCTTTGTATCCAAGTCAACTTAATATGAATCCATGACATCAATTTCATGTTCAATTCTTTAAATTTTACAATGGTCCATGTGTTAGACGTTATGCGAGCATTAAAGACTTTTCATGAGCAGAGTCTTGAAACATTATAATATATATATATATATACATACATATATACATACATATATATATATATATATATATATATATATATATATATATATATATGTATGTATATATGTATATATATAATATCCAATAATGAAGTAAATTAGCTCCAATGAGAAATAAGTCACCCATGTAAGAAATTAAGAGGAATAAGCAAGAAAAGGAGTCAAGTCATTTCTATATACTAAGAAGTAATTTTAAGAACGAAAGGCCTTTGGAAAAGAATTGGAAATGAAAAAGTAAGGGAAAAGAATGTTTTTCCAATATCTAAGGAACTTTCTATATTTTTAATTCATTGTCTAGAGGGAATTTCAAGAGGAAATGACCAACTAGGAAGGAAGAATGTTCAGGAAAATTTTGGATTTTTCAAAAAAAATAATAATAAAATATTCAAAAAGTGATAAATTACTAGAATACCCCTGATATTATGGATAATTACGAAGTGCCATTATGCTCAAATTCAGAACCTCCACGGGGTGACCATCTGAAAAAATCTTTTGAATCTCAAATCTTGGCGGTTGGATCTCCTCTAAATTTGGATACAATCTAAACACTTACAAATCATCACATCCAACGCCTAGGATTCAAAACTAAGGTTTGTAAGGCTCTGATCGGAGTAGATATTTTCTACGGATTATCCAGAAAATTCAATCTCCAAATCACGATGATTCTTGAGGTTTCAATATCGGTGGAAGCTTCCCCTATAAAATTTGAAGTTGGGGCAATAGTTTAGAACAAGAATCGAGTAAGGTCAAGCTCCCAATCGTAGGCAATAAGCGTATAGATTTTTGGTCTCATACTCTCGGGTTTCTTCCAAATTTGAGAGAAATTTTTTACCATTTCCCTTCAAATTTGTTCCTACAGTTTCTAAACAAGATTACTCACAAGTTCTATGAAGGAATAGAGTGCTGAAAGTGCCCATAACTCATTCTCCCAATCCAATCCGCCATTGAAGAATTTCAAGGAAAACATGATAATTCTTTGAGCAGGATGTTCCCAATAAGTTTTTGCATCTCCAAGTAATTTTTTCATAGAAGACCACAAAGAGAAATAACCTCAAAAACGTGTCCAATTGAAGAAAATCAGTTTTGGGCTCAAATTCGGGGTAAGTGTTGAATTCCTATCTATGGTTCTCTTTTCTTCAAATTGAGGATTCCTTTAGCTTCAGAGGAAGAAGTTGAGTAACTTTGGTGAAGAAATCGAGAGCTGAAACTTCGTGAAACAAGCTACCCAAGAGAAGGAAAATCTAGTGTTTTGGGTGAGTTGAAGACTGAGAACGATTTCTCGAAATTAAGGTTCCACAATTAAAGATGTTCCTCCAACCCAATTCCTTTAGCATAGGAAAGGATATGGAAGAGGTTCCATGAAGAAATCAGACCTTGAAAACCCCTAGAATCTGCTACCCAACAAGAAATCCTCTGTTCTTGCTCCAACGAGAAATCAGTTTTTGGACGAACTTTGAAATCAAATATCTTAGGCTACGATCCACGAGAAGGTATGAAATTAATCCCTAGATCCTCCTTGTAACACCCTCTTTAAGTTTCATGAAGAATTCGAGGGGAGAAATGATGTAATCGGAGCTTTGGAGCTCGAATTTTAGACGGTGGCGCAAAGACGCACGCGTCTTCTTCCTGTCCAGAGGAAGAAGATGATGACGTGACCGACTATGTCAACCTAAAATTCGAATTTCCCTTGGTTTTTCATTATTTTATCCCCCTTCTAGACTGATTCTTATGAAAAAGTTTATGGTTCCAGGAACTAGACACAATAAAGAGTCTATGGAAGGAAATTTGAAGTAATTCGGATACCGGAAGCTCAAGAAAGAAAGTCCCGAACGTCGACGACGAGATAAGTAGCCACCTTATTCTTTTCTTAAGAAATAACTTTGGAATTTTTTGGATTTTCATATGAACCATAAACCATTATGAATTAAAAGATATATGAAACAAAAACTCAAAAGAACCCTGAGTTAAGACCCTTAACTGATTAAATTGCTTAGGATATTAAGTAACATTAAATTGCTCATCATATCCTTATCGCCATTAGCCTCACAATAATATGAGGAGTTGTCTCTATAAAAATTCCTCTTACAAGGACCAAAACTTGAGTTTGGCACCTTTAACCACTCAGCCATCCTAACTACTTATTATGAGATAAGGCATGGGTCTAAGAGGGGAATAAAGCATTCTCTTTCAACCCAAGGCCACACACTCTAGTGGATTGTTCTCAAGTAAGATTTGAACCCACGCCTTCTCACAAGAACAAAAACTTGAGTCTAGAGCCTTAGATCACTCAACCCTCGTGACTACTTATTAAGAGATCATGCATGGGGCTTAAGAGAGGAATAAAAGTATTCTCTTTCAACACAAGGCCACACACTCTAGTGGATAACATAAAATGTGGAGTTCTCCCTATTAGAAGTGGGATTTGAACCCATGTCATCTCATGAGGACCAGAACTTGAGTTTGGTACTCTAGACCACTAAGCTATCCTGACTAATTAATATGAGATCACGCATGAGTTTAAGAGGGGAATGAAGCATTCTCTTTCAGGGTGTGTAAATGTCTCCCTAGTAGACGCATTTTAAAACTGTGAGGTTGACGGCTATATGTAACAGACTAAAACAGACAATATATTCTAGCAGTTGGAGAGAGAAATGAAACAATTCTTATAAGGGTGCAGAAATCTTTCCCTAATAGGCGCGTTTTAAAACCGTGAGGCTGATGGTAATACATAATGGGTCAAAATGGACAATGTCTGCTATTAGTGGGCTTGGACTTTTACAAGTTATATTAGAGCTAGTGACTAGGTGATGTGCCAGCGAGGACGCTAGGCCCTAAAAAGCGGCAGACTGTCAGATACCATATCGATTGGAGAGGGGAACAAAACATTCCTTATAAGGATGTGAAAACCTCTCCCTAGTAGACGCGTTTTAAAACTGTGAGGCTGATGAAGATACGTAATGGGACAAAGCAGACAATATCTTCTAGCGGTAGGCCAGGACTATTATAAATGGTATCAAAATCGGACATCGGGTGGTGTAAAAGCGAGGATGTTGGATCCCAAGAGGGGTGGATTGTAAGAATCCACATCGGTTGAAAAGGGAAACAAAGCACCTTCCTTATAAGGGTGTGGAAACCTCTCTCTAGTAGACGCATTTTAAAACTGTGAGACTAAAGGCGATACATAACAGGCCAAAGTAGAAAATATCTGGTAACGGTGGGCCTGAGTTGTTACAAATAAATATATATATATATATATATATATATATATATATATGAATTTTGAAATGAATTTTGAATGAAGAAATACAATGGGCTATTTATTGAGGTAAATTATAGTATCCTAGCTATGATTCATGGTTATAGGCTTTGTAATCAAGTTATTATGTAGGTTCTTTTAAAGGCTAGTTAACTCGTCTTTAATATGAGTTTGTCTCAAAAGGGCAAGAAATCCGGCTAGATCAGTTCGCATACGATTTATTGATAGATTAAATACATGTTATTGGTAAAAGGTTGCAACTAAAATTTAATAGTAAACATTATTAATGAATAGTATACATATTTGTATTAAAAGAGTTTGTTTAGGTAGGGACGTGCCCTAAGTGTATTTCTAGTGCTATCAAGTTATTATGCAAAAACGCATCATAGCATTTTTAGGGCCTTTAAGACTAACACTTTTATATGATTTCGGTTGTCCCTTCCTTCAAATGGGTTTTGAATATAAAAAATAGTTTTTTAGTTTAACCTAAATAAATATTATGAACTGAATACAACAAATGAGAGTATCCTGCCTGTCTCCATTTTTTTTTTTTTACGAACAAAAATTGAATGTGTATCAATATGTTAATATTTGGTACATAGAGTCCTTACTTGACATACCATCTATTTTCTATTTCGTTATTGATATAAAATATCTCATAGAATTTATCTTATCCTTTGATAATTTATCTTCTATTTTGAAATTAAATAAAGATATTTTTTACCGTTATGCCCTTGAATCAATGTTTCTCTCTAGAGATAGGGAAATAACATTCATGTGTGGAGTTCGAATAGATATAGTCATAATTCAATGGGTCAAGTCCACGTGCTTTCTATTTATTTCATTTTTTCTTGTTGATTTAATTTTTTTTATAATTTATTAGAATAATGGAAGGTAGGAATGGTTTAAAATTTAAAAAAATGACTTGTTAGGATTAGTCTAGAGGATCTCAAACTATCATATTGCAATAGACATGTTGAGAGAGATCGGTATCCCATAATTTTGATAGGAGTTGATAGGCACAAGGTCACTCCTCATAATTTGATATTTGCCAACTAATCTCGAGTGGCAAGTCATCTAATGTGCCAGGAGCCATATATGTCTTATAGTTGGAACGTATAGGAGGTGATCTCACCTATTACAACTTCGAATCGATATTAGGGAACTAGTAAGAGCATAGCTAAATTACCTAAACTTAGATATGCTAAGAAGAGTTAAACTATGTGGTACCAATGGTCAGGTATAGCTTAGACGAACTAATAAGGCCCAACTATAATAACTCAATTTTTAAGGTTGAATCAGGGTTCACGAAATAGACTTGCAATGAAAATTTCGATAAAAGTTCAAATTTATAATCAAGGAACATCACATTTAAAAGAAATTAAAAAATATTTGCAAATGAAAGTGTTGTTTCAAGTTCATTACAAAACGGGACTAGGTAACGAGATATAAAAACTAAGGACAACAACTCCAAACACATAAAACCGACGTCTCGAGATGACTCTCCTCTATGACCATATAGCTCCCAAATACTCAACCAACAATTATTGATCACCAGAAAAAGAAACGTAATATCTAGTGCGTATAAACATATTCAATAAATAACCTACTTGTGGACTCTATTCGCATTCTTGATCGAGTAAGCTGCCACAAGCTTTTTTCTTGGCTATAGAAAGTTCAAACCTAGATTCTACCGCTATTTGAGATTTTAATAGGTCTCGAAGTTCAAGGCGATTTTCATGCTCATCATAAACCAAATCAAGGTTAGGATGTTATTCTCTTTCTTTCATCAAACTCGAATAGGGTTTTCATCGATTATGGCACTACAAATCTACTAGATAGCGTATTTGAGCTCTAGGGTTAACCAATTTTTCTATTCATTAGACTTAGTTAGCTCACATTACCTTAAAAGTGAATCATCGGTATCCTTGAATTGGGAGGCATTACCTCATTATAATCACCTCATAAATACATTATGACATCATCTCTCTAAACATCATATATGTCATGTTAACTAGCAACTCTTTCACGGGACTATAAAAGTAAAATAAAATTGGGGATGCGACTTCGCGGTTGGTCAACTACTAACTTTATCCTATGTGATCTGTCATCCATTTCATATGAGTTCTTGTGCAGGGACCTTATTCAAGAGACCCCTGATCATTTTAAGACACAATAACGACACAATTACCTTGTCACACTATCCTATCTAACCGATTTAGGTCAAGTTCGATAGTACTGGGATCCTAAATCCTACCATCTCATAGGGGGACAATTAGTTCCAATCTAGTAATGTTAATGTTGTATCAAATGAAATAGAAAGTGGTCTATCATAGCTACTTTAGGATCCCACCATCTCATAGGGGGACAATTAGTTCCAATCTAGTAATGTTAATGTTGTATCAAATGAAATAGAAAGTGGTCTATCATAGCTACTTTAGGATCCCACCATCTCATAGGGGGACAATTAGTTCCAATCTAGTAATGTTAATGTTGTATCAAATGAAATAGAAAGTGGTCTATCATAGCTACTTTAGGATCCCACCATCTCATAGGGGGACAATTAGTTCCAATCTAGTAATGTTAATGTTGTATCAAATGAAATAGAAAGTGGTCTATCATAGCTACTTTAGGATCCCACCATCTCATAGGGGGACAATTAGTTCCAATCTAGTAATGTTAATGTTGTATCAAATGAAATAGAAAGTGGTCTATCATAGCTACTTTAGGATCCCACCATCTCATAGGGGGACAATTAGTTCCAATCTAGTAATGTTAATGTTGTATCAAATGAAATAGAAAGTGGTCTATCATAGCTACTATAAGTATGGTAAGTTGTTTTAGTATTTTTTGAGTGTCGTGGAGGTTCATTAGGTTCTTTAAGGCCTCTATATGGGTTAAATCTTAAACTCTCATTTTCAAGAATATTTTTGCTAGCTCTCTATACTAATTTGGTTATGGAAGCACTAAGGTTTAGTTCTCTAATTGCATCTCACAATCCTTGGGTGCTCAATCTACTAGAGTGTCGTAAAACCATTATAGATCTATTGACTTTGATCATCGTATTCGATTATTTCAAACATAGCCATGGACTTGTCTTTGTTTCTATTGAATCAAATTTTGTTCTACGATATTTGAGAATCACAGTCAATACCTCAGTGTTGGTCTAGGATAATCCTTTGTTCCACGGTTTTAATCCATTTTCAACTAGTCAATTAAGAATAATCAGATGTACTAGTACTTTCAATTTAAAAATATAAAATAGAAAGTACCATTAACGTCAAAACAAAAAACATTAACATAAACTTCAGTACATAAATGATAACTATGATCTACCTATAAACTACTCAGGAAAAATAAAGCATATACTATCTAACTTAGCTTACATAGTCGCTCCAACATCATCGTTATTCGTGTAGGAGTGCTTTACTTTTACCAAAAATATAGAAGTAGCACATGTCTTGAATATTGTAAGAAACACTTCGTAAGTAACCCCACTATTGGGGTCAGGTAATGCAAACACACACATACATAATGAGACCTATCATTTTAAAAACATCATAGCATGGTATTGATCTCTTTACAGTTTGGGCAGGGTTCAATATGTGGTACTTCCTCATACACAGTCCACACACGTACACATAGACCCACTAGACGGGCTCATATACGTACCCCTTAGGCCTAACTCATCGGAAAAATATGCTAATGCGTCAACGGACACCACGAAGGAAAATGTCTGCATGATATCATGGCGAACATAAATATTAAAGGTATGCATTTGTACTAACATAAATTAATGGGAAGTATCGTGGTGCATATAACACACATAAATGCATGAGGTCCCCATGGCTTAAAATCATAGCATATAACATTCTATTGGAAGACATGTCAAAATACACCTATAAGTTGTGTATGCATTATACTAGTCATGACTTTATCATCATCATTAGTATAGTATAAATCTATAACATGACTTCAAATGGCATGACATAGCATTTCATAACATATATTGCAGGGAATAATAGGACATCACTTAAAAATACATAACATAACATCATATATCATCACGCAGCATATATAAGCATAACATAACATTCATAATTATGACGCATGCAAGGGCCACGAGGCATGTGTCATCATACATCACACAATTCTTCCAACGAACAAACAATAGTCAAATACATATTTGGCCTTGGTCGGTATCCGTAAATATTTTAAAGATGGTTTCAGACGGTATTTTAATGTTCAATATAACCTATACTGACCCCATGATACAATAATAGGATATATCAACAAACTTAGTTTAGCTTAAAAGTATTGAATACTCAGACTATTAACTCATAAATACTTTAATTTGAGTAAAGGGTGTCTTACTAACCTTAAAAAGGCTCTATTAAGGTCAAAAAATAGCTTCGTAGGGTCGAAAATGTAGGAATCAAGTCTGAAACCCTATATCGAGTGGATTAAGCTGAAGCGGAGCCGTGGAGCGCGCTAAGCCAAAGCTGAGCTGAGCTGACAACAAAAATGTGCGGGTCAACTCAATGACTGGGTCGAGTATACAAGAGGATATGAAGTAGGAATGCGCGCGGGTTGATGAACCGAGTCAGGTCAGGTATGTGGGGCGACACACAGGTTGTTGCATCGGTTGGCCCAAACTCATGATGAGTAGTGAGTTTTTTATCCAGGAATCAGGTTGGATGGACTTGGTCGAGCGCAGTTTGTTGAACAGCTCCGAATTTGGATATGAAAGGAGACCAGTGGATCCTTTCTTCTACTTTCACGAGTGACACCGGTAACCACCTACACATACGCATAATAGTGAGAATCAACCCATCTCTTCCCCCTAAACCCATCGTTCTTACCGGTGACAATCAATAGAAAGAAAAATGACAACAACACCGAGAGACTCACCGTTCTTTATACTTTTACAACTATAGGTTGTTGCATTTCTATTGAAGGTTAGGAATGCACAATACTCCGCCCCAATGAAGCTTGTGGACAGGGTTTTCATGTGGGAGTTTGTTAGTAAATATTGTCAGCTTTAGTTCGTTACATATCATCGTTAGTCTCATGGTTTTTTACAGCGCCTAATAGGGAGAGGTTTTCAGACCTTTATAAAAAATGTTTCTTCCCCTCTCAAATTGATGTGGAATCTCACCATCCACCCTTCTAAAGACTCAGCATCTGGCACATCGTGTGGTGACTAGCTCTAATATCATTTGTAAAAATCCAAGCCCACTGCTGGCAAACATGGTCTATTTTAGCTCATTACGTACTGCCATCAGTCTCATGGTTTTGAAATGAGCCTATTAGGGAGAGGTTTCCGCACCCTTGTAAGGTTTTTTCGTTCCTCTCTCCAACCGCTAGTAAATATTGTCTGTTTTAGTCCGTTACGTAATGTCATCAACCTCACTGTTTTAAAACGCGTCTACTAGGGAGGTTTACACACCCGGAAAGAGAATACTTCATTTGCCTCTCAAACCAATGTGTGACCTTAAAATAAGTAGTCAGGATGGTCGAGTGGTCTAAGGTGCTAGACTCAAGTTCTGGTCCTTATGAGAGGATGTGGGTACAAATCCCATTTATAACAACTCTGTATTATTGTGCCTAGGATCCTGATTGAACACATACTAATAGAAGTTTTGATTGCGCAACACTCATTCTATTTAAGGTAGTGAGACTGTGATTATGCGACACTCATTATATTGGCATATACTCGAGCCTTAGGTCACTTTAAAATAAATTTAAAGAATTTTATAAGCTAAAAGCGAATAAGGAACAACCATAACTTGTTGATACAATAATAATAGTAAAGATCTATCTAACATGAAATCTAGTATGACCGGGACATCTGACATGCAGTCAGAGGCAACATACCTTGGACAAGCATGACCGTGACATCCTCACTCAATTGGTTGATGTCTTTGTCAACCAAATCTTCATGAACTCAACGATTTAGGTATCTCGACATACTTCTAACTAATCCCTTAATATTGAGGATTCTTTTCCAATCTGCTGGAAACGGTTGAAAACCACTTCTCGGTTCATTAACTCTTCACTTGCTCTCTGTCGGAGTCTCTCCTACTTTCTTCGCTGGAAAATTTTTCTTCTTTGTGTGAGGTCGTACCACCTTCATATGCTTGATGTCTTCTTGGTCGGGATAGTAACATTTCAAATTATTTATGTGGAGAACAAGGCTACTCTGCATCCATGGGAGCAATTTGATCCTATATGATGTCTTCCTGACCTTATGGATAACTTTCACTAGTCCATAGTATTTTTGCCATTAGTATTTGGTTCTTTTTGCTTTGAACTCGGAGTTGATCTGACCTCAACTTAATCAAAACTCTCTCTCTCTCCTGAAATTATGGTGGTCGATGCTTCTGACTAGTGCTTCTCTTCATCCGCCTGGATGGTATGTATGGGTGAACATGTGTTGCTTCAGAGTTTTGTCTCTATCTCCCTCCTTTAGAAGTGTTGGCTTAGTATCTCTCCTCAACATTTGAGTGACCACTGACCAGAGTGTTTGCAGGTCTAATAAACCCGACGGTCAACATCTCTACCATTAAACTTTACATTGAACGTATGAAATTTATACACTTAAATTTTTGTCTTGTTTACCATTTGCATGAAGTCAAATAATTTCTTGTCTAATATAATTAATACACCCTTACTTCAATTCAATTGTTTCCTCAAATAAATATATAATACAAAATAATCGAACCCCTCCTCAATAAAGGAATAAAGGAATGATGAATATTTTTTAAAAAACACTTGGTGACAATTTTTCAATTCTCAAATGACACATTTACAAACAATTGAAAATGTCTTTATTACACCAAATTTGCAACATTTTCTTGCAACTACGACAATACATTGTTTTGCAGCCCTTATCCATAGTGTTTTAGATTTCGTATCAATAAGTCGATCACTAAGATAATTGCATTTGTTTATTTGCAACCATGGTGAAATTGTTTCATGTTATTATATAATATGAGCTATTCCGTTAGACTAATGTCATTTCTTCGAGGCCTTATCTAACCTAGATTATTTCTAACATATCATTGATTTCTTAAAATTCTCTCTATAAAGAATTAAAAATATCAATGGTAAAAATTGGAAAAAGTTACTTTTGCCTTATTTTCTTTAATTCTTCTATTCCAATTTCTTTTGAACTTATTACTGACTCCTTTAAGCTTCACTTGGGTCTTTTAAGGTACCTCATAAATCTGAGGGGTATTACAACAATAAAATGACAATCACTCCTCAGAGTGTATGTCCCTTTGCTAATTGAATTAAGTAAAATAATTAATAATAGAAAATTTTAACACCTTAGTATTGACGAAGTATTCAATATCCGATATTTTCAATTCTATTTTTTTGGATTTTATTAAAAGTTTAGATCAAATTTCAAGATGGTGGAGAAGAGAAAAATGCTCCAAGAAATCCTATAAACTATATATATATAAAAATTTATATTTATATATATATATAGGAAAAATAGTTAAAAATTGGAAAAATGGTGAAAGTCAACTTCGGAGTGGGTATTTTGGTCATTCTGCCCCTCTTTATTAGTATAAGGACCAGATGGACGACTGGATTGGTGTAAGAAAATGGACAATTTTGAAAAGAATTTAAAACATAATTTAAATAATATTTACATTATTTACCTTATATCAAAATAATACATTATTATATATAAGACACAACTTAACATTTAAAATGCAAAATATAAAATAAGGACAGACACAAAACATTAAAACAAAAGGGTGTAGAGGATAATGGGTGAGGCTTGTCTATGGCACCTGCTCCAGAGTCTGCTTCCAACCTCGATTAGCTCCATGTTTACCTGAAAAACATGGAAAACTTTACGGAGTACAAAGAATCAATCTAAAACGTGCCCTTAAGGTACCACACTTTCCTTTTCTTGTTCTAGTTTTTGTCGTAAGTACTTAGGCTTTTTAATTCTGTTCTTGACTTGTTGGTTCTTATCATGATCTATCTTGGAGACCTTGGTCCTTAGATTTTAAAACCATGTTCTAATCTAAAAGTCTTAGTATTAAGGTTCTAAGTTTAAGTTCTTAGAATTTGGATCTTAATCCATATTCTCGTCCATGATCGTTGTCTTATTCTTGGCTACTTTTTAGGTTCTTTCTCTGTTTTTGGTTCATTTTCTAAGACACTTCCCTAGGATTTACGATACTAGTCATGAACCTGACAACCTGTGTCCAAGACTTCATACGTTTCAAGCGACAAAGCCTAAAACTACGTCCAAAGCTTGCGATCCAAGCAACGTAGTATGAACCCACATCTAGGGCTTGCCCTATTATTACGGTCTGAAAACATATGCCCAAGGCTTTATGTGTTCTGAGCGGCATAGTCTAAAAACCTACATCTAAGGCTTTTTATGGAATGTCCTATGATACAGCCTTAATACTTATGCCCAAGGCTTCATACGTTCCAAGCGGTATAGTTTAAATACCTACATTCAAGGCTTCATACGTTCTAAGTAGCATAGTCTGAGTCATCAACATGTTGTACCGTGGGAGGTCTTAGGAGGTTATTGAGTCGTGGCTAAAGGTAATTTACTCTCTTCTTGTTCCATCATAGCCCTAGATTACTCCCCATGAAAGACCAAAAAGGTCACGTGATTGGTGCAAAATATGAACATGACATCCTGCAAATCGTGAATAGGGTACCCATAACATTGGTGTGGGACATCTCATCTAGGTGAGAGAAATATGAGGTCAAACATGACATTCTGCTGAGAAAAACATAGTGCAGGGCATCCCACCTCGATGAATAAAACATGGGCCTTTGAAAGCACTGTGTGGTAGTAGGTCTTGCGTCACGTTGGACATGATTAAAGTACTAGCATCCTTTCATGATAACTTTAAGACATGGATTGTAATATCATATCTTGGTAGTTGTAGAGCTTGTATCATACCTTCCTTGGGTTCTCAATCATAAACATTTTATGTTTTTCTTATTGTTTTTTTAGGCATAATTGCATCATGCATTCTTGAGTTATTCTAGAAGATCATAGAGTCATAATAAATTCTTTAGATGGTTCTAGAGAGGGGTTTCTTTTCGGTGTTTATTGGATCCTAACTTCGTTTAGGTTCCAAACTTACTCTAATAGACTTGAAATCTTGAACATACCTTTATGTATATACCTTATAAGAAGTAGCAAGTCATTTGGAGCATGCTTAAACTTTAAATATCGGAGTCCGAGGGGCATTTTGGTCATTTTACCCCTAATTCTTTGTCTAGTTATTTAATGTATTCCAATGACTTTCCAACTTCACAACATCATTAAACATCATACTAAGATCTACTAAAAAAATTTATATTATTTGGAGGTCATCTAGATCATGAACCGAAGGTACATTACCTCAAGGGCATAATGGTCATTTTACTATGTTAGTTGGTTTAGCTACTTATCCTTATCCAATGACCACTAATTTTCATATATATTACCCTAGTATGCTTAGAATTAAAATTTCATGAGCAGCTGAATTCATTTAGCGGGTTATTCTAATATTACTTAAATCCCAAGTAATTTGATCGGTTCATGGCCTTAACTCTCGGTTGTTTGTGTTTTTCATATTTTCTTAATTTATAATTAATTTAGGGTTCATACAAAAATCCAAGTGATTTCTACAGGTATTTCTTGAGAAAAGTTTAAGGTAGCTGTTTACCTCATCCTCGACGTTTCCGATATCTGATTACCTCAAATTTTCTTCCACATATTCCTTATTGTTTCTAGTTTCTAGAACCATAAAATTTTTCAGGGGACAAGTCTAGAAAAGGGTTAAAATTAAGAAAAATCTAGGGAAGGTCACATTATGAGTTGACATGGCCGGTTTAGTTGAATCGGCCACATCATCGTCTTCTTCCTCTGGGCAGGAAGAAGACGCACATTTTGTATTGTGTCACCATCTGAAACTCTCATTCCACAGCTCAATCAACAAAATTTCTTTCTTCGATTCTGATATGAACCAAGAGACATCAATCATACAATATATTTCAATGAAGATGTGAAGAAAACGTTGTTAAAATTATCAAAAGATATTTCAATTCATGTCATATTGATGAAGAATGAAGTTTCATGTTATAAATTTGGGGTGGATTACAATTTAAGTAATTTAGAGTTATTGTATTTCATTAATGTATTTTAAGACTTTTTATTTACTTTATTACAATTACATAATGGTTAATTATGGTCATTAAGTATGAATGTTACAACTCTTGGAATGCCTTTTATTGTTTCATTTTGACCGTATATAAAGCCATGTATGTTGTATTTGTAAGAAGACTTGAAAAATGTAGTAAAAGAAGCATTTGTGCTCTTTTTTAGCCAATTGCAAAGTTTCTTTGCAATTCTATGTAGTTTAGGTTGCATGTAGAATCATTCAAGCTCGACATGATCATTTTTGCTTGTGGAGTGATTCGAATCTCAAACAAGTGTTCTTGCATTGAGATATTTGATCAACAAGAATCACTTAAGCTAGACATGATCGATCTTGCTTGTGGAGTTATTCGAATCTCAAACAATGTTCTTGCCTTGAGATATTCAATCAATAAGGTAATCTGAATCTTATTCCCCTATAGTGATTCCTTATCTTATCAGATTCCTTCATGAAACTTAAAGATGGTGTTAGAAGGAAGAGTTAGGAATTAATTTCATACCTTTTCGTGGAGGGACTTCTTTGATTATAGAACCTTAATTTTCTAAAATCGTTCTTGGAATACAACTTACCCAAAAATGTGAATTTTCCTTTTTCTTTTTTTTTTTTTTTTGGGCAATTCATTCTATGACGTTTCATCTCCTGATTCCTTCATAAAAGAATTCAACATTTACCCTCAAATTAAGCTCGAAACTGATTTCCTTCAATTAAGTACGTTCCTAAGGTTATTTCTCTTCGTGGTCTTCTAGAGAATTACTCCTTGGAGGTGCAGAAATTGATTGGAATTGGACTTTCTTGACGAATTTGTGTGTATGCTCGGATTGAATTTTCAAGCTTATTTTGAAGTTCTTCAATGAGAGATTGGATTGGGGGAATGGCTTCTAGCGCTTTCAACGCTCAATTCTTCATAGAACTTGTGGGTAGTTTGGTTTAGAAACTGTAGGAAAAAGTTTGAAGGGAAATGGTGGAGGATAGCTCTCAAATTTGGAAGAAATTTGAGAGTATGAGACCCAAAATCTAAATGCTTATTACTTGTGATTAGGAGCTTGATTCAACAGAATTCTTGTTCCATACTATTGCCACAACTTCAAACTATATAGGGGAAGCTTAAATTGAGGTTGAAATCTCTAGAATCTTCGTGATTTAGAGAATGAGTTTTTGGATAATCCGTCGAAAATATTATCTCCAATAAGCTAGCTACCAACTTCCAATTTGAATGACAGTTTTTTTTTTTTTTTTAGAGTATCTTGAAATTCCTTCTAAATAAAGAATTAAAAATTTAGAAAATTCCTTAAATTTTTAAAAAATGTCATTTTTGTCCTTCTTTTTCGTTTTTTTTTTTCTTTTTTTTCTTTCCAATCCTTCTCTAAAGGCCTTAAAACCTTAAAATTACTTGAATGGAAGGAAGCATTTCTTGACTAAAGTGAGAAAGTTGAAATTAAGATTGAGTTAAGTATTCATGTCTACATGAATATTGGTTTCAATGAAATGCCTAAGCCACAAATCTACGGCATGTTTTCGTTTGTACATGAGATATTAGGTGAAAGCTCAATAAGACATGATAAGATTATGTATGAAATTGGGTGACCGTTAGATTACCATAAAGAGGCTAAACCAAGGGTAGGCTTAAAATGACCAAAATTCCCCTATAATTATGTACCACTAATTTATGACCAAGGTGATTTCTAAATGGCATGAAATTTGATGAGAAATCTTATGTCATGGTTCAAAGGGATTATACAAAGACACAAGGCTATTAAGAGGAAAGAATTAGCCTACACAGCGATATATTGAACATCAAAAGATTTCTGAAGTTATGGAAATTGTTGGTCGTATAAATTTGTGCTTGATGATATATGATTGTTAGTAAAGTTTAATGAGAGATAACTAATTAGAGTAAGAAGGCAACTCAAAATAATAAGCCTCCTACATTATATTTACGAAAGAAACATGAGATTGCTTGCCTCATCCTCACGTCATAGATTAAGAATCCGTACAAATAGACGATGGCCCAAGTTACGAGAAAAAAAAAGAATAATAAAGATTTTAGCCCAAGAAGTGAACGGCTTTTGTACTAAGAAAATAGTCTTTACAAAACCATCAAGCGGAAGAAACTATGTGAAAATAGAAGGAAGAGATGAGGGAGAAATACCTCGAGTAATTCCAAGATTAAGACGATGATGAAAATTACTTTTAGATGTGTAAGATGTAATAATCCAAAATTTTGAAATTAAAAAAAAAAAAAAAAAAAGTTTGTCCCAAAGTGGGGGCGGCCTCCACTATAGAAGGGAGGTCCCTCACTTCATTTTAGCATCTCACTTAACGGTTCGAAACCAGTCGGAGAATACACGATGGCTCAAGGCCAGCATCTTGGCTTCATCTTGGCTTATCTGGCTTGGGTCTGAAATGCTCGAACCCTTTTCTTTTCAATTCTTTGGAAGCTTTTAAGGTTAGTATGACCTCCGTTTAGCTAATTTAAATTTTTTGAGTTTATGAAAAATTTTGGTGTAAATTATTAGGAGTAAGTTTAAATTATTTTATGCAAAATTAGGTGAATCAATTTTCACATAGAATCCTAATTTATGATGATTGACTCCTTACACATAATTAAATTTGAGAGACAAGTGTTGAGCTAACATCAAGGGATAGTAGTAGTCTCAGCCTTGGCTAACCAAGTAAGTAGCTCTACCATCATTTGATAATAATTGTGTGCTTAATGATGACACATGCACGTGGCTTCGCACATGGCATATGCCCGTATATACAAAGTGTTATGAAATGACACGTATATATTATGATACGTGAATGATATGTTGTATTTGAAAAATTAATATGTTTATAATATGATATGTTAAGTTATAATGAATTGAATTGATATGTTTATGAAACGGTTGACGACGACATCGCAATTCAAGATTATAACACATGCATAGGGTAGTTATAAATGTATCTCAAACCTAGTTCCAGTTTGTAATAGTAATAAATTTAAACAATACCGACTTGTAATTGGAGTTCGTTTTATTTTTAATTGTGATTTTATTTATATTAATTTGATTTTAAAAAGTTGGTGACACTCATACATGGTCTATATTAATAAAAATATTTTTTTAATTTTGGGTCTTAACGAATCGGCTTTGTATAGTTTCCTTTTTTCTTTTTCCTTTCAAAATTGGCTGGGCCCATAAAGAAAATGTAGCCTTTTGGAAAGGATGAGGCCTAGGCCCAATAACATTTTAACGGCCCAAACTCAACCGTTTAAAGGGGTCTTGGCCATTTGTGGGTGTTCATATAATTTACTCCACCCAGTTGGATTATAAAAATAGGGTTACAATCCAATTCAACTTTAATCTGTTTTTAAGATTATTATAAAGATTAAAATAGTATTTAGTTAAATAAAGAACCAATCCATGAAGTTGTAAAATTAAAAATGGTCACTTATAGGTAATTTATCATGGAAATAAATAGATATAAGAAATTCATTAATCAGCTCAATTATTTGCCTATTTTTTTCATTTGGTTTTAGTTATATATATATATATATATATATATATATATATATATATAGTTACTTAATTATTTTATTTAATAAACCAATAATAATTTATTAAAATATTTACTTTGTTTATTTGTAAAGAATAAAAAATTTATTAAATGTCAAATTTTAATTAATTAAATATATTTAATTAGTTACAATTAATATTAATAATCTATAATTGAATTTCTTTTGTAATTTTAAGTCTTGTTATTCATAATTTATTAAAAATATTTTAATAATTTAATTTGATAAAAATAAATCAACAGTCGATTATTTTATTTATTTATATAAAATTTAATAGGTTACTTCTTATTAGTCAATTTCACATATTCACGGGTAAAAGATTTATATTATTAACGAACATGGAGTAAAATATAAGCATAGACTTTTATTTATTTACTCCATTTACATCATTAAAATGATCGAACCTCAGAGTTGATGTGTGATTTAAAATATGAACAACTTTGCTTAATGGTTCATCGTAGAACGATCTCGATAATTATGACTATGAAATCAAACATTTCTTATTCTCAACTAGTATTTTGTTCGGTCTATGAGGTCGAAAAATCCACAATACTCAGTCCATTAGGGATCCTCATTCTACCTTGAAAGAAATTTTTGTTTACTTCTCCCATCCAAATTTTGTAATAAAATGAATAAAGAAGATGAGTTGGTGTATGATTGGAAACTGTGCAGAAGCCGACTTTCTCTGTCACCGCCCGTGGAGCTTATCATTATCGGGCCAAGAGCTTCATCTTATTCCATCAATTTTGCTTTACGGCCCTCAAAAGTTACACAATCCACATTGCGGCCCTATATTTTTATTATTTATTTATTGTTAACCCGTCGTGCTCTCTAGTCTGAACCCCGAAAATAATATATATAATATTATTATATTCATGTTTTTTAGAAAAATAATCAACTATATTTTATTGCCGAGTTTGAATGCCCCATTTATTGGGTTATTTTTTTAATTATGTTATTATTTTATACTAAATATCAATTTCAAAATTCCTGAAATGCTGATTTTTAGGGTTGATTATGGGTTACATTTCATAAAAAAATAAATAAAAAGGGGTAATTTTATTATTGTGGAAGGCGGGGCCCACAATAATAAGGTTCCATTGAATCCATTCCCATGATTTAATTGTAAGTTGCAACACTCCCAGCTTTGCCACTACCACCTCCAACTTGTGTGTCCTTTTCTATTTTTTATTTTTTATTTTTTATTTTTTTAATTTATCTTAATTCACATCATTCATTTCAGCTAGCGTAAGGACTAAAGTTTTTGGACCTTGGAATTTGGGAGTCCAGAAATTGCATAAACATTAAAAAAAAAAAAAAAAACCTAAATTAATTAAAAACACTTTTTTTTTCTTTGTAATTTGTCTTAAAATTATCGTTAACCTCTCAAAAAAAAAAAAAAAATCTCAAAATACTTTTCTTTTTTTTTTATCCTCACCGTATAGATTAATGTTTGAAGATATTAATGAGTATAATGAATATTAATATAATTAAATGTCAAAATCTCACTAAAACGAAGGGGTGGAGTATAAGAGGGAGGTGTTTATTTATTGGTAAGGTGATGAAATTAAGGAATAGATGGTTGAGTTTGGTATTCATCATTGAATGGATTAGCCAATAGAAGTAGTGGGTGAGGGGTCTTACTTACCACTAATTACACTCCTACTTCCTAAAATTGATTTTGAGAATTGAAAAAGATTTCATATTTAGACTACGAATACCTACTTGTTGCTTCTAAGAGTGAAGACTACTCTGTCTTTACATATTAACACTGATTTTTTCTGCTATTTTGTTTAGGAAGTGTTCTTAAGTTTGAACATTTTTTAGACTCAACCCAATTCTTCGAAGTTTTCTAACCCAAATAATTCTTATTAAATAATGAACCCAACTCAATTCAACTCAATTGTAAATTTTTTTTTATTTATTTTTAAACATTTAATTAAGGACAATATCCAAATAATTAAAGGTTATTTTTAAGAGTAATTGAATAATAATTTATATAGCGATATCACACGTAAAAATGTATACGACTTTTAGTGAAGATCTCTGGTTTACAAAATAATAATTGTTAATTAAAAAAAGAAGAAGAGGGGAATTGGTGTGATGAGATAGGTAGGTAGAAGGTAGGCAAATTGGGGGAGGGACTGTGACTGACAGTCAAAAGTCTGTGGCTGTGACGCAGCGTGGGTGCCTTTAACTTCCAATCTCCCATCCCATTTCTTCCCATATTCATTGCACTCCTCTCTCCCTCACCCTCTTAACGGCAATCCTCATTATTCTTTTTCTTTTTCTTTTTTTTTAATTTTTATTCTATTTGTGTCCATCAAATGTTGTTTTAATGTTATATTAAACAAATTAATTTCTTTAATGATGGGATTATATAAATGACACGTCTCCGTCCCAATAATAATTATTTAATTATTCATTAATTTTAAAGAATTTAATTCAAATCTAGAATTGAATTCGTTCCTATTATTTGTTTGGATTGTTTCTTTATTATTTTCGAATTATAAAATAATAACTATATTTATTTTTCAAAGTTCAAAATTTTTTATTAAATTGGGAATAAAAAAAATACCTCTAAAATTTATATATAATTTTGAAAATTATGGTAAAAATGAAAAACAATAAATAAAAATTAAAAATTAAGAGAGAGAAAAAAAAAAACCCAAAACTATGGAACATTTGATTGGAGGTGAATATATTGATGAGCATGAGATTCTTGTCCATAAATTAATACATTCTTTCTGAGCTTAGTTAGAGACACAAGAATTATCCAATAAGATATTATTCACATTGGCGGGTAGAATTTAATAGATATCTTTGACTATGAACTTAGATGTTCGAATCTTAGACCCTATGTGTTAGTGAACTAAAATAAAACTTGAAATTATAAGCAAGATTCTTTAACGTGCTTAACCCCTTTCGATACAAGTGTAGCAACTCTATTTTCTATTGAAAAATAAGGCAACCACTACGTGATGTCCAAACTACGGAATGTGAAAAATCACTTGAAAACAATTTACTATAAACGGCGGTAAAAAATTATTTAAAATTGAAAAATAGTAACAAATGATATATCCTAACCAAAGGACTACAAACTAAATGTATAAATTCAAGTACCTAGACTTTATTTTTATGGTCTTCATATCTGAAGTCGTTATCTGTACATGGGTGTCTTACCTTTACGTGAAAACATATTAAACATGGTACATGTTTTGAGTATTTAAAAATATTAAGTAAGACAGTCACATTTTGTGACTGGTTCAACCTTTGTCAATTGTGGGAGTGGTTAGACTATTTTAGAGAAATCCCATACCAAACGACGATAATAGTCCACTAATCCTAAGAAGCTGCATACCTCGATAATAGTAGTAAGACAGTCCCATTTTGTGACTGATTCAACCTTCGTCGGGTCTTCTAAAACTCCATTCTTGGACATCACGTCATAGAAAATAAATCTATTGCAACCAGAATTCACACAAGAACTTGGCATACAGTTTAGTCTCCCTCAAAATTGTAAAAACTTTGTTAAGGTATAATTTGTGTTCCTAGTCCGTCTTGGAGTATACAAAAATGTCATCTATGAACACAATGACGAACATATCCAAACACTCCTTGAAAACTCGATTCATTAATTCCATGTACACTATAGAGGCATTGGTTAAGCGAAACAGTATGATCACGAACTCGTAAGTCCATATTAAACCTGAACATTGTGTTTGGTACATCCTCTTCCATTATAGGAAGGAAATATATTAGAAACTCCATCCATCCAATTTAGACAAGTTCCAAGTTGAATGGCCCACAAAACCTTAAACCTACCTAATTAATTTAGGTACTTCCAATAGATATACGAAATCAACCCAATCAGTTCAAGCCGAAGCCCACTGCGGGTAGATATTGCCCTCTTTAAGCTTTTCCTTTCGAGCTTCCCTTCAAGGTTTTAAAACGCGTCGGCTAGGGGGAAAGTTTCCACAGCTTTATAAAAAATGTTTCGTTCTCCTCCCCAACCAATGTGAGACTCTCACATGATGGTTCAATTATTTACTTAAAGCTCGAGTTTCGATAGGACGGGAAGTGTTGGAAGATAGGAGTGAAAGAAAAATGAAGGTATGAAAGTGAGAAAAAAAGGTTGGTTGGTTGGTTGATTATGTATAAAGAAAAGAATAAAAAGGCTGAAAACCAGTGGGCAGCGATAGCTTTTTAGTCTCTTTTCTTGGAGCATCAACTCTGGATTTCTGAAATCATTCTATAAAATAATATATTAATAAATAAGATTATCTAAAAATTCAACATTTTCTAGAAATATGTTTCCCATTTTGTCCTTGGATTACGTAAAACTTGCCAACCTATTTCCCCACATTAGGGTACAACTAATTGAGAGCTCTCCTTAGCGTTTTGGTCAAAAAAGCGACATCCAATCCGCTTTTAAAATCTTTTTCCCCTACAAACATCGAACAAATAGTATGCTAACACTTAGGTTTCAATATCTTTAAGAACGAGTTTATAACGATTAAAACTGCTATTGAGGTAAGTGAAGTTACGGTTCCACACTATATACTAGGTTGGATGTATTGTATATACGTTATATTGCATGATCATTTGACATCATGATTATGATGTATGTATGTTATTGTATGATGAAAAATGCTAGCTAGCCATACGAGAATGTTTTATGAAAGGAATAACTATTAGGATGCATCATGTATTAAAACTACTATTTTTTACCCGTGAAATCTCATGTTTTTGTATGAAAAAAATGATTATTTACATTTATTTCTCCCGTAAACCTTTCAAGGTCTCTTCATGCTTTAGAACATTTAGTGTACGCTTTGTGCTTATCAAAGTGTTACCCCTTTGTGTATGAATAGTGATGTATATCTAACGAGGTCTAGGGAGCATGAATGGGATGCGAGGATGGTGAATTCTTTGTCGACGAAAGTGGTGCACATATAAATATGCATGAATTGATGCACATCCCAATCTTAAAAAGGAATTGGAGTCCAAGACTATGATTTTTCAGTCTCACTTGAAATGAATGTCACGATTTATGTTGCATGTGTTTGCATTTCTTGACTAGAAAAATTGGATCACTGGCTTGATATTTTATCATACTCTACATTTTTCATCATACTTTTCATTTAGATAAGAACAAGGAAGTATTAGACGGTTGACAACGACAATGGCTTGCAAGGTCATAATTTTGATCATATATTAGCTTCTACAGTTACCCTTTATCATGCTTTTACGTTTATTTCATTAAGCAGAATGAATATTTGTAAAGACGGAATATTTCGTCAACTCTTGAAGCCCGTATGGATGATAATGAAGTATTTTAACGTTTTAAGATTTTTTTTACCGATCTCGAAATTTAAGACAAAATGTGTTTTTCGCCTGTTAACGAGAAATTTGGTGACTCATGATTGTCCAAAGACAAAATCTCATAATACATGTAGTAGCGATTCAATATAGGTTTAAAATTCAAGTTGTTATCGTAAGTATAAATAATTTACTTTTACATTAGTAGTATAATTTTACAATAATGTCTTAACGGCTCATTTTTCTTATAACAACTAAGGAAAAAAAAAATATATCATCATTGCAATGACTAAAATTTCTAAAACTCTAAACGGATCGAGTTCATTACCGAATGTATGTTGACATTATTTTAAAAGAAAAAAAAGAACATAAAATATTTAATCTCTTTCTATAATTCAGTTAATTTAAAAGATTAATATTTTAAATAATGATTGGATGTGCCGTTTTTATATTAATCTAAAGTTAGTTATTACCTACCATCTCGGATGTTTAATCAAATAGGTTGTGGGAAACATAAATTTTATGAGATAAAATTCACTCTTTCGTGTTTTCCGTACGCCGAAGTAGACGAACAATTTTTGTAAATGTTAATTTACAAACAAATTGTTTATTAGAGAATGTTATAACGGTAACTTTTGACTCACGGTAATAATTAATAAATCAAAATAATTTATAAAAGAGTAGGTTAATTAATTTTATGTTAGTGGAAAGAAAATTTTGAAAAGTTTAAATTAAATATAATATAAAAATATATTAAATTAACAAAACTATTTAAATAATACAAGTACCATAAATTAATAATAATTTGATCCATGGTTTATTTTTACTAAAATTTAATTTATAGAGAATTAACATTTTTGATAAAAGAAAGAGGGTAATTCGTTAATGTTTTACGACATGAAATTGAATTGTGGCCATGAAAATTGTCTCAAAATTATAATTTTTAGATATTTTTTAAAATATGTCGGACTCATAATTAAAAATTTTAGAATCAATTAGAATCGGTTAATAGATTTAAATGGAGTAAATTTATTATGAACCAAAGTTTATGAAATATACTAAAGTTGTAATTTAATAATAATAATAATAATAATAATTGGAAAATTGTATTTAAAAATACAAGAAATATATTAAATGAATTAAATTATTAAAATGAATGATGGGAAGCATCTTAAATTGGTGTATTCCATGTAAATAAGGAAACCAGAATACGCAACGGCCAAAAATGTGGCTGGTGATCATGTGCCATAAATACTTTCAAAATTCTTTCCATATCAGATTAACAGATCTTCCATTTACGACTCCGCTTCCTTTATGGAATTTACTTTCACGATCTTCTAACTCTCCATTCGTCCCAATTTCACCAAGAAACGCCACACATCGCAACATTCAAGCTTTCTGTTTCATCAATGGAGTGGGTTCGAGGCCACCAACTGGGTCGCGGTAATTTTGCCACAATCTATTTAGCCAAGCTTACAAATGGGTCCGATCAGCATCTGCCATTAATGGCGGTGAAATCCTCTGTTTCTGAATCCTCTGTTTCGCTCAAGAACGAGAAGCAAATTCTGGATCGAATTGGGAATTGCCCGCAAATCATCACTTGTTTTGGGGATGGATTTAGTGTCAAAAGAGATGGGGAGAAGTATTATAATCTGTTATTGGAGTATGCCAATGGCGGAAGCCTTGCGGATGCTCTGAAAATCCACGGCGGCGGGTTGCCGGAATTCGATGTTCGAAGGTACACGAGGGGGATTCTTTGTGGGCTTCGGTATATTCATAGCAATGGGTTTGTTCATTGCGATTTGAAGCTTTCCAATGTGTTAATTTTTGGGAATGGCGATGTTAAGATCGCTGATTTTGGACTTGCGAAACCCGCGGGAAAAATGATGGCGGCGGAAACAGAGGAGAGATTTGAGTGGAGAGGGACTCCGATGTATATGTCACCGGAGAATGTCAACGGCGGTGAGTATGAGCCGCCGTGTGATGTTTGGGCATTGGGTTGCGCCGTCGTGGAGATGGTGGCAGGAAAGCCGGCGTGGAGAGTTGGGCCGGAAACGGATATATTCGCGCTGATGATGAGGATCGGAGTCGGAGACGAAGTACCGGAGGTTCCGGAGAATCTATCAGCGGAGGGGAAAGACTTTCTCCGGCGATGTTTTGTCAAGGATCCGAAAAATCGGTGGACGGCGGAGATGCTTTTGAATCACCCATTTGTCGCTGGTGGCGGCGGTACTGTTACATTGAAGGAAGCGGAACTGGCGACGGAGTCGCCGACCGGTCCTTTCGACTTCCCGGAATTCGTTTGCTCCGAACAAGGTCCGGAAGAGTTGAGTTTGTGTTGGGGTAATTCGTCGCCGGAGATGATGAGGAGGAGGCTGGGGGAATTGGTAACCGAGAAGCCATTGCATTGGTCTGTTATGGATAGTTGGGTGACCGTGAGGTGATCAAAATTTTGAACAGTAATATTTTTTTTTAAAAAAAATTAGTTTGAGAAGCTGATAATGGAGTATTCGACGCTTCTGACTGTGAGACAGTTTTTGCCATTCTGTATATAATTATTAGTATTACTTACGATTACGACACACCTCACTGAGGTTGGAAATTGTATAAATTTTGGCTTTTTTTTTTCCTCTTACTTTCTAACAAAATCTTTACTATTCCGTCTCCTAAATCGATCGATTATGCTCCTTGTCACGTTCAACATATCAATATGTAATTACGAGATTATACGCATCACAGCTATGAAATGCATCAACTTTATTAATACTATTAATTTCATTTATACTATTAGCCAATTATTAGAAACTTGTATCTAAATCTTTATACCTGCTTAGGACTGGGGTGGCATCTAATGCAATATCTACCTTTTAAAAGTGTGAATATATATAAAAATATTATTGTGATAAAAGGTGATATCCACAATCAGATACAAGATACTAACTAATACCTACCAACAAGAAAAATATAAACTAACTAAATTTTGAGAATAAGGTAAAATATACTACTACTTTCCTTGCACTCGTCATCCAAATGAACTGAAGATTCTATCGAGTTCTTGTCATCCATCCCATTACCTTGTTCTCTTTCACCAACCAAACTTTGTCGCCTTCGTCAGTCACAACATCACGTTCATCCTCGGTACAATTCCCCAAAACAATCGATACATCTTGACTTTCTGATAAACCAACATCATCATTGCAAGCTTCTCTCACTTTAGCCACATCCATGCTCTTATCCAAGAACTCAGCCTCTACTACAACACTGCTTTCTGAACTTGGTCTAGATTCTCACTTTCAACCTCCCTTTGACCATTATCCGACTCCAAATGCTTTTTTTCTACCCGTTTATCTTCACTCTCAGGAAACGATTCAGCTTCACATCCAGTTTTCGATTTCGAATCTAGTTCGAGTTCAAGATTCGGTTCAGGTTCAGATGCAAGCGTAGTTTCAGGCTCTGGGGAAGGATTTTATAATCCTCGGACTCTTTAAGCCCCATCCACCAGAATGGGTCGAAAAACACTCGCTATCTGCGGTTCTTAATTCAGAAGATTGATAGTTTAGAAACTCACCTTCATTGGGGGACTGCTTGCATGAAACCGCAAAGCTCCCGGATCCTAGAGAGCATGCAAGACTGCAAACACGACCAACAATGCCCCCAGAAGCTTCCCAGTTATCCTGCAAGTCCAACGAATTGGTAGTTTAATCCAAATCTTCGGAGATGAGGAAATCGTCAGCCTCAGAGTGGAGGAAAAGACCGTCAAGATCGTCAAAGGTTAGCTCGAAATCTTCATTTTCGTCGAATCCCAAATCCAAGGTCGTGAAATAAATAGAAGGGTCACATTGGCATCACAAAAAAAAGAGAGTCCATAGGCGGAATTTGGAGATAATCAAATTCAGAAACGTAAGTAGTGGAATTAGAATTTTGATCATATGTAGAGACATCATCTTGATATACGGCTGAAGTCACGTTTGTTAGCTGATCAAGAACCTCAGTGGTTAAGCAGTATTCCCAAATTGGATCTGAGGAATTTTTACTTTCATGTACAACATTTGCTTCTGATTCCTTGACTCGACAATTTGGCTTAATATGGCCTGGCTTTCCGCAACGATCACACACCACTTTCAATCAACAATCTCGTTTAAAATGGTCAGGTTTTCCACACTTGTAACGAACTTTATATGGCTTCTTTGACGACTCCTCACTTTTGAATTGATTCCCATTGCTAGATGAAAACTTTGAATGAAAATTCTGTCTCCTTTGATCTTGATCTTTGACATACAACACATCTTCTGACTTTGGGGAAAACTCGGTGCTGCTAGTCATTGATTAATCAAAGCTTCCTTATTATAAAAAAGATTCTCTAATTCAATAACTGAAGACTGATTTGCCCACCCTTGTATTGAGGAAAGATAGGGCATAAAATCTTTTTGTAATCCACAAATAAAATAACGCTTAATACTCGTTACTCAGCATCTAATTCTGAAATTTCAAAACACAATTCTTTCACTTTCAAAAAATATTCTTCTACAGAAAAATTACCTTGAGTTACCATAACTAGTTCATTCTCTAGAAATTGCAATCGAGCGGTATTTTGCTTAGTGAACAACTTTTAAAGTGTTTCCCATACTTGCTTTTGTTGACTTTAAATCCCAAACATGATCAGTATATTCCTTGCTAATCAAAGTTTGCAAGGTAAATAAAATTTTTCCATAGCTATACTCATAGAAGCACTTCCATCCTTCATCTCGTTGAGTAATAATATCAACCCGTACCAACTTGGCTTTGATATCTACCACTTAAAAGTGTGAATAGATATGAAAATATTATTACTCAACGAAAGAATACACATTCAATAATGAAAAATAAAATTGGAATCGGGTTTAATTTGATATTCACAACCTTTAAATAGGATACAAGATACTAACTAATACCTATAAACAAAGAAAATATAAACTAAGTAAATCAATAAAATAAAATATACAACCCTTCAAAGTAGGTAAGATATACTTCTAACTAATATATTTTTCAAATATTAATTAGATGATCATGAATATTCATAACTAATTCAACCTAAATAAGTTCTACTAAATTTTCACAACCACCCATACGATATTCCATAATTAATTCAAACTAAATAAGTTCCACAATATCCTTTGGGAACTAATTATTTTAAATTAAATAATACCATTTATTTTGGTTTGTTAATGTGTTTTCTTTTTTTAGCCCTAAATTAAATGAATAAAAATACTAACTAGTTTGGTATTTTATTTAAAAAATTACTTATTCTTTTAAAAATACCCTTAAACTAAAAAAAAATTAAAAATACTTTTACAATTAGTTTCAGACCACTGCCACCAATAATTTGTTTCAAAAAATACTTTTGATATATGTTTACTTTAATCTTTAACTTTTCTAAAAAATTTAAAACCTAAAAATTACTTGTAAAATTTTAAAATTAATGTTAACTCTCATAATTTTTATAAAAAAAAAGAAAAAAATTAAATTTTTTTTATTGTCTAGGAAGAAAAATTATCAATTTATGTTCAAGTGTCTATTTATTTATTTATTTTTTTTAAAAGTTATTTATAAAAGTTTAAAAATATTTTTAAAATAAAAATTAACCATTTTCATTAGAGAATTTTTGAACTTTTTAAAGATAATTTTTATTTTTTAAAAATGTAAAAGTATTATTAAAATTTTTGAAAATGAGAAGATATTTTTTTTTAGAAAAGGATATTTTTATTTTTATTTTGATTGATTTAGGCTCTTCGTTTGGCTTTTATATTTAATTAAAGAACGACGATCCATTCCCGCCAAACACACACAAGTTCTTCTCCCAGACGTTCTCAGATTCTGTAATTCCAAATTCACACCAACAAAATCCATGTTAAAATCAGCGCCGTGGAGGTTACACCTCTTCGGACATGGCGGATGAACAGCCTTCAGCCGCTAATCGGCGGAGGAGCTGAGGATCTGAGGCTGCTGCTCGCCTTACGGCTCTGGAACGTCTCAAAGCCATCTGCAGCGGTGGGCGTCGGTTGGAAGATGGTGGTTTCCATGTGAAGTTACAGAACCCCATCCACGACACAATTCCGGAAGATGAGTATGATGCTCTCGTTGCAAAGCGTGGTGAAGATGCCCTAGGGTTTATTTTTGACGACGACGGTCTTGGACTTGGAGACGAAGGTGAGGAAGCGGATTGGCCGAAATCTGGGGTTTGTTCCTCCGATGAGTCCGACAGTGAGCTCGAGAAACCCTAAGAAGAGGAAAGGGGCAAATTGAAGCTATACCGATTTCAAGGACTTCTGCGCCTAAGGAATTTGATGCAAAGGAGGACTTGATTTCTCAAATCAACCTGGATTCAGTTGGGGAATCACACAGTTCTTCAATCAAGGAAGATGTAATTGAAGATAGTATGCCAATTATGGTTGAAACGAAAGCAGAACCGTTTGTGAAGAAGAAGGGGAAGGGAGAGGAAATGTTGATTCTGCAGCAGAAATTCCTGGTTCTAAATGAGTAAGATTGCCTAATCCTTCATAATTTAAGGATATTTATACATATAAAACAAGCTAATACTATGCTGATATTCTTATGAAGTTGAGCTGATGCAAGTTTGAGGTGATAGTTGAATCTCCAAAAGATGTTCAAATTTCATATTCATCAGGAAAAACTTTGGAGATTCCTTCAATGTTTGTCACTACAATACAAATTTTGTCTGCATCTGTTATATACTGTCAAGGAGAAGATGTTAATTATGAACTTCTGTGAGTGTTGTTGATTTTGTTTGCATGTTTCTTCTGATGTGACAATCATGTTCTGTTTTAGTAGAAAATGGGTATTGGGTTCACTAATCAGCTTACAGGAATGTTGATCATTGAAGGGTATTGCTTATGAGGATCATGGTCTACTTGATAGGAATCATACAACTTTAAGTAGAATCTCTGAATTTTCACAATTTTTTTGTACATGGATGAATCTATCGAGTTTTATGAATGAATGAGATTTTGGAGGAACTGTAAGGGATGCTCACAAGATTTTGAAGTTTCTATCTTCAATAGTCAAACTGAAGCTAATGATGCTCAATTAGAAGAATTGTTAGCATATTTCTCCCTAAGTATACATAGATTTCAAAAGCTTGGTATGCCTATACATTTTACTGTCATCCCTAAGCTTGATGGAGGCATATGATAGAAATTTGAAGGTTGGATCAAATGTTCTAATCTGCGAGGAGCGAGTAGGTAACTTTTTAGTACTGTCCTAAAATATTGTTCTGTTTCTTATGGAAACTTCTCTTTTACTAGCAAAGTTATAATATTAGTAGTGGCAGGGTTAAGTTTTAACTAGAACTTTTCTCTTGCAGTGAAAGGGCCTTGTTGAATCGATTAACGATTGAATTATTCAAATTGGATAGTGATTTCTCTGGGTTTGATCTAGATGTTCTTCTCCATTGATCCCAGGTAGAACTATCAAGATATTACTATTAACAGAGTAACAAAAGGATTTTTTTTTTTTTTTTGAGAAGGAAACAACACTTTTTATTGACATTGTCAAAGTTACAACCATCTTTACATGGTAACAAACTTTTCTGAAGTTAATGCCTTCCATTACGCATCTTATGTTATTAGTACATGAATTATTCATACAAGTAGTGTTATCATCATGGATGCTGCTTCCTAGATATGGTTCCTTGTTGCCTGACTGACTAAATGACTAGGAAAAGGTATGTGAGATCCCACATTGGTTAGAGAGAAGAACGAAACATTCTTTACAAGGGTGTGGAAACCTCTCCCTAGCAGACCGTTTTAAAAACCTTGAGGGAAAGCCTGAGAGGTAAAGTCTAGTGAGGACAATATCTGCTAGTGGTGGACTTGGGTTATTATAGTTGGTATCAGAGTCAGACATTGGGTGGTGTGCCGAAGATGTTGGGCCCTAAAGGGGATGGATTGTGAGATCCCATATCAATTGGAGAGAGGGACGAGTGCTAACAAGGGTGCTGGGCTCTGAAGGGGGTGAGTTGTGAGATTTCATATCGATTAGAGCGGGGAACGAGTGTCAGCAAGGACGCTAGACCTTGGAAGGAGGTGGGTTGTGAGATCCCACATTGGTTGAGGAGGAGAACGAAACATTCTTTATAAGGGTGTGGAAACCGAAACATTTTTTATAAGGGTGTGGAAACTTCTTCCTAGTAGACGAAACAAATTTTATTAAGAAATTTCTCTATTTTATTACAGTTTTCCGAGTATCAAGCAGGATGTGGTCCAAAATATGTCGCCTTCAGCAGTCTGTTGTGCCTAAATTTGGGAAAGGAGGGAGCATTTTTGGGTGTGGAGAAAGTGGAGGACTCATGTCTTGCATTGCTGGTCGAGTCTTATGTGATACGTACTCGTTGACAGAGGTAGCAAAGACTCAACTTAATAAGAACCGCGAGGAAGTGGCTCCAATATCGTTGAGGGGGATCATGAATAATCTTAAATATATATTTTTATTTAAGGTATATACACATTAATTAATTTAATATTTGATGTATCAAATACAACAAATATATTTTTCTTTTATATATAATATATATAATATATTAAATTTTAATTTGAGCACATTAAATTTAATACTTTCTCTATTTAGGTTTAATATACCTAAGTTAAGCTAAGGCACAAGCATGGCCGAGACAACAATGTCAACATAAGGGATAAATATAGACTTGATAAATGGTCGGGTAGGGCTTTGAGGCTTAACCTTGAAAGTCGGGGTTCTGGAAAGAGTTTGGACATGCGGCTTAAGAGTTAAGTCCGTCCAAATAAAAGATGAAAATTCGCCAAATTTGGTGTCAATAGATACTGAACGGATGCTCCTTGACATCATATGACCGTTTGCCAAAATCATGTTTACACTTGCCAGATTGGAATGTCTTAAAATGTACCTTGGGGAGAAGCAATGTGTCACTTTCTACCACTCCTCGACCCTTTGACTTAAGTGAGTTACCCTATGACACATACGTGTGTCACATTGTGGCGAGCATATCGGACATCTTTCTTTGAAATGGGTCTAGGATAGTGTCCATTGCACCCCAACTCATGTGTTGGAGGTTGGATTATGCACCTGGTATTCGAAACGAAATTTGTAACTGGTTTAGCATGACACAACATGGACACATGAGGGTCCAATGCTTCGACGATGTAACAACCGTAAATAAAGAAACAAATTTTCCATCTCTCCGCTAACTTTTCACACCCTCTCCCCATAAATACCTTAGCCACCCTTGTATCAGAATTCCTCAAGGAAAAAAAAAAATAAAAAAAATGACAGATTTACTTGGAGAGAAAAATGAAAATAACATTAGATTTAACTATAGATGTGACACATTTATATATACAGAGAGAGGTACATTAAGTTATATCTTAGACTTTCTTTTTTAGTTATCCTAATTCCGTTGCAATTATTTAATTTTGAGTTAAAAATTAAGTGACAATAATTTAAGTAAGAACCTATTAAAATTGGCGTAAAGTAACTGACAACAAAATTAGAGAAAATTTAGGAAAAAAAAAAAGATTTAGATATGGTTAAACTTTATTTATTTATTTATTTTTTAATCATAACGGAACCGTATGAAATAATATTGACATATGTATGATAGAACATGGTGTATGATATGAATGACATGCCATAAGATGTTTCGGCATAATGCACGATCCCGATGTATGTATTGAAAGCTAATGATAAAAATGATATGATATGAAGGAAAGACGGAAGGGGTTGTTTTACATGTTTACTGAACAAGAACGTTGGGACCTCATGCATCATTGTTATTACATGTATCAGGTAATCTCTCCTTTTACGATGGTATGGACACATAATTATGAGGCAGGAAAACGGTGTCCGACAACAGCACTAGAGAATGCTAGCTCAACTAGGAAAGGGCCCCAAGAGGAATGTGAACTAACTGGTCGGTCCATACTTGTATATGTGAGCGTGTGTAGAATAGTAAATATACATCCAATTACCCACTTAGGATAGTCACCTAAGGAAATACAGATTTAAATGATATCTCACTCATGGTTGTGTGTGTTTGCATCTAACCTCAATAGTAGAGTCACTAAGTACTTCTTAAAATACTAAGTCACGTACAACTCTTATTTTTCATGTATAGGCAAGACTCTCATGTAGGGCTGACAATGAAATTACAACTTAGAAGACCATGACACATGTATAGGGTATTCCGTATTTAATTTTGTAGACTACAGGTTAGTATATGGTATTTTCTGTTTTATTTTACTTAAAGTTATTTTTAATTTCTGTGAAATTGTTTTAAGGACCTTTCATTATATATGCAAGTTCATGGCAATATTTTATGATAATGTTTCAAACGATTATTTTCGCATAAAATTATTACGTTATGTATACAGTAGCGAGCATGTATGAGATTGAATTTTTCTTAAAACTTGCATGAACATGTCAAAATCATGACATCACAAGGTTAAAAATGTACACCACAAGGTTGACCTTGCACCATTTCTCATGAGCCGGATATCATGATGAGCATCATATTTCCCTCACCTAATTGTGATGCCCACCAATCATGTGACTATGTCAATTTTCTATGGGGGAGTGACCCAAGGCCACTTTAGGGGTAGCTTCTAGATCGACCATATGTCGTGAACCAAGCTAAGCTTTATGTATTAGCTTCCTGGATACTCAATAAGATATAGCACCCTAGCTTAAGGATACAATTAAGAGCTGACAAGTAAGCTACTTAATGAGTCTTTGTACTCTTTCCATATCTTCTATGTTTTACATATAACTAAAGCTGGCCGGAGATGGTAGTGGAATTTGGAGTGAGAGTCATAAATCAACTACATAGCCTCCAACTTTATTTTGTTTCAAAATGTTTTTGAGTTCATTCCTTATTTTGTGCCTAAAACTACATTTCTATGAACTCTACTTTAATATGATATAAATATACGTATGTACTAATGTTTTAAATATCTCCTTTTTATTTCGCAAAATTTTTTACCGTATTTTTATGAGTCGTAATTCGTGCTTTGGAGACCTCGAGAACCCAGTTGTGATAGGGCTAGTGAGATGTACGTCCCAATTAGATGTCGACATGTGTCTATTCGCGTACCAAATGCATTCTTATCTTCCTTGCTCGACACTTGTCCCAATACGTACATGACGCGTGCCTTCTCCTTCCTCAGCATCTGCACCAAATCAAAATCACATTCCAAATTCATTGTGTATTTCAATTTTGTACTTTTTTTTTACCTAATTCAAACCAGTTATGAGTAGAGAAAATAATTGCATTTAAAGTCAATTCAAAACTAGAAAATTTGTTGTTCTTGTTTCTCGTAGAACTCTACTTTCGATCCGTTTCAACTCTAGTAATAGCATACGAAAATTTTAGAACCTAATTCAAAGAAAATCTCTTAAATCTAAAGGAAAAAAAAAAAAAACTCGAAATACTTACCTCTCAAACTTTTTCCTTTCTTTTTCTTTTTCTTTTCTTTTTCTTTCTTACCAGCTATCTCACTAATTAGGCAATTATTACTTACCTAATTAGATCAAGGGTGCAAAATGATTAAAATATACCAAAAACCATTTTTATGCAGTGTGTCGTCTTGAAATTTAACCTCTAAAATGTTTGAAGTTTAGATTTAGAAGGAAAAATTGAGAAGTTAATTCTTGTCTCCTTAAAAACTTACTCCTTATAAACTTATTCTCCAAAAGTTTCTTATTCCTAAATCTAGGAGTAGGATGGTTGGTGACAACAGAGAAATTTAGTAGAATTCTTTAGGAGAAGATATCTTTGTATAATTGATTTTCTACCTCTTGTATGTATGGGTAAATTAGGGCATTCTCCAATACCATTTATTATCTAAAAGACATGCACCTAATTAATTATGAACTAAAGAACCTACATGTATCTATTCAAATATGTCCTTATACATGTATTTACATGTGACCCTTCAACACCCTCCCTTAAACTGAATTCTATAGAGATCAGTTTAGGACTTCACTTCATCTTCTTAAACTACATCTTGGATTCTGCACATCCCCATCTTTCTTCTAAGCTTCTCGAACAATGGTTGTTTCAAGGGCTTTGTGAATAGGTCGCGGTTTGTTCATCACTTCAGCAAAAATTGAGTTTAATAGTGTCTTCTTTACACGCAAGAAAAGAAATCGAACATCGATGTGCTTACTCTTTCCGTGCAACACAGAATTTTTAGACAACTTATAGTTGACATATTATCACAATATATAACCGTCGTACCTTGTTGCTTCTGATTAAGAATTTCAAGCATCTCTCTTAACCAAATTGCTTGGCACAAGCATGCTGTTGCTGCCACAAACTCTGCTTCTGTAGTTGAGAGTGTTACAATAGGTTGCTTCTTTGAAGTCCAGCAAATAACTTCTGAACTCATCATGAAAATACTTCATGAAGTACTTTTACGATCATCTATATCACTTGTATAGTCACTATTTTTATAGCCAACCATCTTCGAATCATCTCCTTTCTTGTAGAATACCCCAAATCAAAAGTTCCTCTCACTATAACAAAGTATCCTTCTTGCTGCATTGGGATGTTTTTCCATTGGATGCTCATGTAGCGACTTATCATACTAACTGCATACATGATGTCTAGTCTTGTTGAAGTTAAGTACATCAAACTTCCCACAATTTGCTTGAAGTACCTACTATCAANTCGAGAACCCAGTTGTGATAGGGCTAGTGAGATGTACGTCCCAATTAGATGTCGACATGTGTCTATTCGCGTACCAAATGCATTCTTATCTTCCTTGCTCGACACTTGTCCCAATACGTACATGACGCGTGCCTTCTCCTTCCTCAGCATCTGCACCAAATCAAAATCACATTCCAAATTCATTGTGTATTTCAATTTTGTACTTTTTTTTTACCTAATTCAAACCAGTTATGAGTAGAGAAAATAATTGCATTTAAAGTCAATTCAAAACTAGAAAATTTGTTGTTCTTGTTTCTCGTAGAACTCTACTTTCGATCCGTTTCAACTCTAGTAATAGCATACGAAAATTTTAGAACCTAATTCAAAGAAAATCTCTTAAATCTAAAGGAAAAAAAAAAAAAACTCGAAATACTTACCTCTCAAACTTTTTCCTTTCTTTTTCTTTTTCTTTTCTTTTTCTTTCTTACCAGCTATCTCACTAATTAGGCAATTATTACTTACCTAATTAGATCAAGGGTGCAAAATGATTAAAATATACCAAAAACCATTTTTATGCAGTGTGTCGTCTTGAAATTTAACCTCTAAAATGTTTGAAGTTTAGATTTAGAAGGAAAAATTGAGAAGTTAATTCTTGTCTCCTTAAAAACTTACTCCTTATAAACTTATTCTCCAAAAGTTTCTTATTCCTAAATCTAGGAGTAGGATGGTTGGTGACAACAGAGAAATTTAGTAGAATTCTTTAGGAGAAGATATCTTTGTATAATTGATTTTCTACCTCTTGTATGTATGGGTAAATTAGGGCATTCTCCAATACCATTTATTATCTAAAAGACATGCACCTAATTAATTATGAACTAAAGAACCTACATGTATCTATTCAAATATGTCCTTATACATGTATTTACATGTGACCCTTCAACACCCTCCCTTAAACTGAATTCTATAGAGATCAGTTTAGGACTTCACTTCATCTTCTTAAACTACATCTTGGATTCTGCACATCCCCATCTTTCTTCTAAGCTTCTCGAACAATGGTTGTTTCAAGGGCTTTGTGAATAGGTCGCGGTTTGTTCATCACTTCAGCAAAAATTGAGTTTAATAGTGTCTTCTTTACACGCAAGAAAAGAAATCGAACATCGATGTGCTTACTCTTTCCGTGCAACACAGAATTTTTAGACAACTTATAGTTGACATATTATCACAATATATAACCGTCGTACCTTGTTGCTTCTGATTAAGAATTTCAAGCATCTCTCTTAACCAAATTGCTTGGCACAAGCATGCTGTTGCTGCCACAAACTCTGCTTCTGTAGTTGAGAGTGTTACAATAGGTTGCTTCTTTGAAGTCCAGCAAATAACTTCTGAACTCATCATGAAAATACTTCATGAAGTACTTTTACGATCATCTATATCACTTGTATAGTCACTATTTTTATAGCCAACCATCTTCGAATCATCTCCTTTCTTGTAGAATACCCCAAATCAAAAGTTCCTCTCACTATAACAAAGTATCCTTCTTGCTGCATTGGGATGTTTTTCCATTGGATGCTCATGTAGCGACTTATCATACTAACTGCATACATGATGTCTAGTCTTGTTGAAGTTAAGTACATCAAACTTCCCACAATTTGCTTGAAGTACCTACTATCAACCTCTAGCCCTTCAATATCCTTGTGTAACTTCAAACCCAATTCTGATGGAGTTCCAAATGTGCGCTCATCCATTTTAAATATTTGTTGACTTCTAGCGATTGGGAGGAAAACGTCGACGAAAAACAAACCGGCCGAAGAAAAATTTCTTCAAAGAAAAAATAACAGAAAGTAAAAGGAGGGAGAGATTTGCGGAAGACTCGATGATTTGATTTCCCATTTGTTGAATACTTTAAATAACAATTTTAATCCTAAAAATGGAAAGTAGTGGGCAAAAACTTGTGCCCAGAGTTCGCCAAAATGGACAGCAAAAATTACGTTCTTCCATTAAACGGGCAGCGTTAATTCAAATTTTTCAAAAGTAAAAAACAACTAACGAAATCTAAGGAAACCAGAGCTTTTATTTAACAATCTCCTCCTAAAAGCTGTGGTATATCTAACTTATTATTTAACTTCGATCTTTGAGCGTAGTTCTTCAAATTTTATCCACGCTAGTGACTTGGTGAAAATGTCTCCAAGCTGTTCCTCTGTTCGGATGAAATCAATCTTGATGAGCCCTCGATCTGCACATTCTCGAATGTAGTGGAATTTGATTTTTATGTGCTTGCTCCGGTCGTGTAGAATTAAATTTTTGATCAGGGAGATCGTAGCTTTGTTGTCCACGTATAGCATTGGTGGATCGTTTTCTTTTTCGATGAGTTCTTCCATCAGTCGCTCAAGCCAGACCCACTGTGTTGCCTCCATTGAAGTGGCGATGTATTCTGCTTCGCAGAAAGACAAAGCAACTATCTTTTGTTTTGTTGATTGCCAGCAGATCGTGCCGCCTGAGAGAAAGTAGATCATCCCGCTGGTGCTTTTACGATCATCAACGTCACCGGCCATGTCAGTATCACTGTAGTCGACCATCTCAAGCTTCACCTTTCCTTTCCCTGCGCTGTATCTCACACCCCAGCCTCTTGTTCCAGCCACATAGCGTAGGATGCGCTTGACAGCCACAAGATGCTCCTCCCGAGGTGCTTCCATGAATCTACTCACATATCCAATTGAGTAAGCAAGGTCAGGGCATGTGTTTACCAGATAGCGCAGGCTCCCGACAATGCTGCGGTAATTGGTGGTGTTGACTGTCGTCGTAATGCCGGCGTTCCTTAGTTGGAGCCGGGCCTCCATTAGTGTCCTTGTAGGGTTACTGTCCGCAAGCCCAGTTGTGTTCAGCAGCTTCTTCGCGTACGCACTTTGGCAGATGGTGATGCCGGTAGTACTCTATTGCACTTCGATGCCGAGGTAGTAGCTGAGTACACCAAGATCGCTCATTTTGAAGTTCTTTGACATCTCCCTCTTGAACCTTCCGAGGACTTCCATATCGCCTCCAATGATTATGAGGTCGTCGACGTGCACTCCCACAATCAGTCGCTGCTCACCGTGGCCGTGCGTGTACATGCCATGCTCAAAGGCACAACGCTTGAACTTCAGTGACAGTAGGGTACTGTCGAGCTTTGTGTTCCAGGCTCGTGGTGCTTGCCGAAGCCCGTAGAGTGCCTTGTGCAGGTGTAGTACCTTACCCAGGTTGTCATTGTCCAGGAAGCCAGGTGGTTGTCAGACGTAGACGGTATCCTTCAGCTCTCCGTTAAGGAAAGTGAACTTCACGTCCATGTGGTGGACCTCCCAAGAGCAATGTGCCGCGATTGCCAGCAAAAGGCGGACAGATTCTAACCTTGCCACCGGCGCAAATACCTCTTCGAAGTCCACTCCTTACTTCTGGACGTAGCCTTTCGCCACCAGACGGGTCTTGTGCTTCACAACTTTTCCCTTTTCGTTGCGCTTCAGTTTGAAGATCCATTTAAGCCCTATGCCTCGGTGTCCTGGCGGCATATCCTCCAGACTCCACGTCTGGTTCTTGGTGATGAATGTCATCTCCTCCTGCATTGCCTGGCGGCATATCCTCCAGACTCCACGTCTGGTTCTTGGTGATGAATGTCATCTCCTCCTGCATTGCCTTTAGCCAGCACAGGTTTTTTTCTACTTTGGCGAAGGTGTTCGGTTCATCTGCACTGATGAATGTCTAGTCTTGTTGAAGTTAAGTACATCAAACTTCCCACAATTTGCTTGAAGTACCTACTATCAACCTCTAGCCCTTCAATATCCTTGTGTAACTTCAAACCCAATTCTGATGGAGTTCCAAATGTGCGCTCATCCATTTTAAATATTTGTTGACTTCTAGCGATTGGGAGGAAAACGTCGACGAAAAACAAACCGGCCGAAGAAAAATTTCTTCAAAGAAAAAATAACAGAAAGTAAAAGGAGGGAGAGATTTGCGGAAGACTCGATGATTTGATTTCCCATTTGTTGAATACTTTAAATAACAATTTTAATCCTAAAAATGGAAAGTAGTGGGCAAAAACTTGTGCCCAGAGTTCGCCAAAATGGACAGCAAAAATTACGTTCTTCCATTAAACGGGCAGCGTTAATTCAAATTTTTCAAAAGTAAAAAACAACTAACGAAATCTAAGGAAACCAGAGCTTTTATTTAACAATCTCCTCCTAAAAGCTGTGGTATATCTAACTTATTATTTAACTTCGATCTTTGAGCGTAGTTCTTCAAATTTTATCCACGCTAGTGACTTGGTGAAAATGTCTCCAAGCTGTTCCTCTGTTCGGATGAAATCAATCTTGATGAGCCCTCGATCTGCACATTCTCGAATGTAGTGGAATTTGATTTTTATGTGCTTGCTCCGGTCGTGTAGAATTAAATTTTTGATCAGGGAGATCGTAGCTTTGTTGTCCACGTATAGCATTGGTGGATCGTTTTCTTTTTCGATGAGTTCTTCCATCAGTCGCTCAAGCCAGACCCACTGTGTTGCCTCCATTGAAGCGGCGATGTATTCTGCTTCGCAGAAAGACAAAGCAACTATCTTTTGTTTTGTTGATTGCCAGCAGATCGTGCCGCCTGAGAGAAAGTAGATCATCCCGCTGGTGCTTTTACGATCATCAACGTCACCGGCCATGTCAGTATCACTGTAGTCGACCATCTCAAGCTTCACCTTTCCTTTCCCTGCGCTGTATCTCACACACCCCAGCCTCTTGTTCCAGCCACATAGCGTAGGATGCGCTTGACAGCCACAAGATGCTCCTCCCGAGGTGCTTCCATGAATCTACTCACATATCCAACTGAGTAAGCAAGGTCAGGGCATGTGTTTACCAGATAGCGCAGGCTCCCGACAATGCTGCGGTAATTGGTGGTGTTGACTGTCGTCGTAGTGCCGGCGTTCCTTAGTTGGAGCCGGGCCTCCATTAGTGTCCTTGTAGGGTTACTGTTCGCAAGCCCAGTTGTGTTCAGCAGCTTCTTCGCGTACGCACTTTGGCAGATGGTGATGCCGGTAGTACTCTATTGCACTTCGATGCCGAGGTAGTAGCTGAGTACACCAAGATTGCTCATTTTGAAGTTCTTTGACATCTCCCTCTTGAACCTTCCGAGGACTTCCATATCGCCTCCAATGATTATGAGGTCGTCGACGTGCACTCCCACAATCAGTCGCTGCTCACCGTGGCCGTGCGTGTACATGCCATGCTCAAAGGCACAACGCTTGAACTTCAGTGACAGTAGGGTACTGTCGAGCTTTGTGTTCCAGGCTCGTGGTGCTTGCCGAAGCCCGTAGAGTGCCTTGTGCAGGTGTAGTACCTTACCCAGGTTGTCATTGTCCAGGAAGCCAGGTGGTTGTCAGACGTAGACGGTATCCTTCAGCTCTCCGTTAAGGAAAGTGAACTTCACGTCCATGTGGTGGACCTCCCAAGAGCAATGTGCCGCGATTGCCAGCAAAAGGCGGACAGATTCTAACCTTGCCACCGGCGCAAATACCTCTTCGAAGTCCACTCCTTACTTCTGGACGTAGCCTTTCGCCACCAGACGGGTCTTGTGCTTCACAACTTTTCCCTTTTCGTTGCGCTTCAGTTTGAAGATCCATTTAAGCCCTATGCCTCGGTGTCCTGGCGGCATATCCTCCAGACTCCACGTCTGGTTCTTGGTGATGAATGTCATCTCCTCCTGCATTGCCTTTAGCCAGCACAGGTTTTTTTCTACTTTGGCGAAGGTGTTCGGTTCATCTGCACTGATGGTATGCAGTTCGGCCACCTCTTGTTCGAGTTCGCGCGCCGCTAGTCCAGGTGGTTCACCTCCTCCCACTAGGTCGTCCATCCTCTGGTACCTGACCACCAGATCATCATCGTAATCGGCATCCAGCGTCGAATCCGCAGTCCATGGTGTTGCGAACTTCACTGGTTCAGGGGGTGCAGTTGCTGGCGGCGGTGACGGTTCCTGATGCTGGGCTCCTCCTTCTTCCAGCTCGGTGACGAGGTACTCCATTGTGAATTGATTTGGGTTGTGGTCTACCTCGATCACGTCGTTCACTGCTAGAAGATGCTTTCGTCGAAGATGACGTCGAGACACGTGAGCTCGCCCCCCCACAGGATCATAGAGTCTGTACGCCTTGCTCCAGGGTTCGTAGCCGATGAAGATGACTTTCAGCCCCCTGGGATCGAGCTTGGCGAGGTGGAGACACGCTACCTTCATGTATGCAACGCAGCCGAACACTTGGAGATGATGTACTGCTGGCTTCTTGTTGTACCAGGCCTCATGTGGCGTCTTCCCATCAAGGCTTCGCGTTGGTGAATGATTGAGGAGGTAGACTGCCATCATTACCGTCTCTCCCCAGAATCTCCCAAGCATTCCGGCCGTCATCAGCAATGACCTCGCTGTCTCGACGATGGTCTGATTTTGGCGTTCTACCACCCCGTTCTGTTGGGGAGAGTAGGGCGCCGTTAATTGTCGCTGCATGCCGAGCTTGTCACAGTACTTACCGAAGCTTACTGAGGTGAATTCTCCGCCTTGGTCTGTGCACAGCACTCGCATCTTCTTCTCGTATTCGGCCTCCGCTCGCGCCTGAATGCGCTTAATTGCCTTTGTCGCCTCACTTTTTACTTGCACCAGGATTAACCACATGAAGCGGCTTTTGTCATCAACCAATAGGAGGAAGAGGGTCTTGCCTCCTAGGGTCGCTGGCTTGATGGGCCCACAGATATTGCCGTGTACCAGCTCCAACTGCTCACTGGCGCGGTAGGATGTTCGAGAAGGAAGGGGTTGCGGCTTTGTTTGCCGATGCGACACCCGTCGCACAACTTGTTCACGCCTTTGATTGCCGGCAAACCGTGCACCATCTCCTCCCTGTGTAGTTTTTGTAGAGCAGGAAAGTTTAAGTGCCCGTACCTTGCGTGCCACCTCCAAGATACCTCTTCAGTCTTGGCCGAGAGACTGACGGGTTGCTCTATCTCCAACTCCAGGATGTAAAGATGGTTTGTCGTGCGTCGAACTTGCGGAGCAGCTGTCATCGATCATCACAGATTTTGAGTAGCCCGCGCTAGATGAAAATAAAGCAGCCGGCCTCATCGAGTTGACCCAGGTTCACAAGGTAAGCCTTGAGCCTCGGGATGAAGTAGACACCGGTTAGCTTGCAGTGCTCACCTCCCTTGCTGATGAACAGGATGGTGATGCGCCCTTCGATCTCGATGACGGAGCCGTTGCCGAATTTCAGCGTCCTGCGAATCCCCGAGTCGAGCTTGGAGAACGCAGATCTAGCCCCGATCATATGGTTTGTTGCCCCTGTGTCGAGAACCCATCGTCGGTGCTCATGCTACTCGTCCCTCTCGCCGATCTGAGCGAACACTCGCTCCTTTAGTTGAATTTGCTCTCCAGCTGGTGCCTTTCCTACGCCCAGCTGGATCTCTTCCTCGGGTTCGATGCTCACCAGAGGAGCAGTTATGCCGTCATTGATTACCTCCATCTCTGTGGATTTGGAATCGAATCTGGGGACGTCGGATAAGACCGATGATGCACTTACCATGAAGAGAGCTGGCTCGTCCTCCTCGGATTGAGCCACATGGGCCTTCTCGGCCTTCTTCTTGTTCCTGAGTTTGCTCTAGCAATTCTTGCTCAGGTGACCTCTCTTCCCACAGTTCGAGCACTGGATCGGCCATCTCATAATTAATCATCCAAGTTGGTCTCCCTCTTGTTCTTGGATTTCTTTGATTGTGATCATGATCTTCTACTGGATCTTGTTGAGCTTGTGATGAGCTCTCTCCAGGCTCATAGTGAGGTTGAATAGGGGCTTCAGCTTCTTCTTCTTTAAGATCTACAAGAATCGGTTGATTTACAGTGATCTTTTCTTCCCATGTCCAAGTTTTCTTTTCGTCAAAGATTACATCGCGGCTTACTGCCACCTTCTTTGTCAAAGGACCATAGAACTTGTACGCCTTAGAAGTCTTGCTTACTCCAAGGAATACACATTTCAAATTTTTGTCCTCAAGTTTTTTCCTTTTCTCGTCAGGAACGTGTGCATATGCTATGCACCTAAAGATTCTAAAGTGGTCTACCAGGCTTCCTTCTGCTCCATGCTTCTTGTGGAGGCATATCTCTAACAAAGAAAGTAGGGCTTCGGTTGAGAATGTGAACGGACCCCACAACAGCTTCTAATCTGAATTCCTTCAGAACTTCTCCTTTATTTAGCAAACTTTGAACCATGTTGAGAATGATCATGTTCTTCCTTTCGACCACACCATTTTGTTGTGGTGTATATGCTGCTATCAACTGCCTCCTTATGCCTTTCTCTTTGCAAAACTTAATAAACTTGTCGAGTATAACTCTCCACCTCTGTCAGTTCTTAACGCCTTGACTCTTCTTCCAGTTTCCGTCTTCATAGTAGTAAAAATTTTCTTGAAGTAATAAAAGACTTCTGATTTAACGTGCAAGAAATAAGTCCATGTTTTTCTACTAAAATCATCAATAAGGGTCATGAAATATTTCTTGTTACCATTTGATGCTGGAGAGATCGAACCACATATGTCTGAATGCACCAACTCCAAAATTACTTGAGCTCTTCCCGATTTTCCAGATGGAAAAGAATTTCTTTCATGCTTTGCTACCACACAGCTCTCACAAATTTCTATTGGAGGAGTGATGTCTGGCAATCTAGTCACCATTTTCTTTGAAGACAACGTCTTTAACCCTTTAAAGTGTAGATGACCATACCTAAAATGCCAAAGCCAGTTGGTATCTCTTTCTTCACCATCAAACTTCTAGCAACGATATTTAACGTCAATGGATATAAGCGGTTGGTAGTCATCTGCATCTTAGCAATCGATCCTCTTCTAGAGTCATAAATCTCACATTCATTATTTTGGAATATGATCACGTACCCCTTTTTCTTGTAATTGATTGATACTAAGCAAGTTGACCTTCAAATCGGGAATGTAAAACACATTAGAAATTGACTCTACCAAACCATTTCTAGTCTTGATATCTATGGTTCCTTTCCCTATCACTTGGATGGTTGCATTGTTGCCAAGACAAACAGTAATACGAAAATTTTCATCCAGAGTTGAAAAGAATTCCTTACAACCTGTCATATGGTTGCTACATCCAGAGTCTACGACCCACACACCTTGATCTGCAACCTTCATAGCATGGAATGACATTAACAATGTTTCTTCTTCTCTTTTCTCCACAAAGTTGGATTGATCTCTTTTCTCCTTTTGGAGCCTGGTATAACATTCATTCTTGTAATGTCCAAGACGTCCACATATGTAGCATTCCACCTTAGACTTGTCAAAAGGTCTCTTATCTTTGTTGTCATAATTGTCTCTGACTAGATCTATTGACCTGCCAACATCTCCAATTCTTCTCAACCGCCTCTTCCACGACCTTTGCCTCTTCTTTGCCCTCTACCTCTGGAGCTTGAAGTTTCACCTGGTGTGGATATCTTCAAGGCTATCATTTTCTCTATTGCACTCGTGCGATTAAGCTTCTACTCATGCATTAGCAAGGAGCTTTGAAGTTCATCTATTTGCATCTCTTCGACATTGTTTGCTTCTTGAATAGAACATACAATGTAGTCGAACTTTAGAGTTAGAGATCGCAAAGTCTTTTCTACAACCGCAACATTTGTGATTGAATCACCATGCATCTTAGACTCATAACCTTGTCAATATAATCATTCACCATTTCTCCCTTTTGTATTTGGAGAATTTCAAAATCTCTTTTAACTGCTTGAAGTTGAGCATGCTTTACTCTCGTTGAGCCTTGATACTTCCTCCTTATTGAATCCCAAATCTCCTTGAACGTCTTCTTCTAAAGCATTATTTTCAAGATAGTCCGATCAATGGACTGGAATAAGTAGTTCTTGACCTTCAAGTCCTTCAACTTCGATGCTGCCAACCGTTGCTGTTGGACAATTGAGAGTGCCTTGTCTTCATTTGGCTCTACGTAACCTTTCTCCACCATATCAAAGAACTCCTTTGATCTGAGGAAATTTTTCATCAACATCTCCCAATGATCATATTGACCATCGAATCTCGGGATAGCGGGTTGAACGAAGTTATCAACTTGTCTTTCTGCTGCCATTCTTGCTGCTGCAAGATCGCTTTGATACCAATTGTTGGTGACAGCAGAGAAATTTGGTAGAATTCTTTGGGAGAAGAGAAATTTGTATAACTATGAAAGAATGCTAATTGATTTTCTACATCTTCCACCAATGCCAACATACATATATATATATATATATATATATATATATATAGGTAATTTGGGACATTTCATCCAAAAGACATGCACCTAATCAATTATGAACTAAAGAACCTACATGTATCTATTCAAACATGTCCTTATACATGTATCTACAAGTAACCCTTCAACAAGGATATCCTCATGTCCATTTTCCCTTTCTCAAGTGCTACGTCATCTTGATGGAGTTTGAACCAAACTTGCTCGGCATACCCTGCACCCTCTACGAATTTTCTGAAAATGTGAGGTAAAACTTGTAACTCTACTGGGTTCACTTCATGAACTTAGATGTACTATTGACATGTCCTCAGTACCATCAAGATCTTCTTTAGGTGTTCATCATTATCACCTCCACCTTGGAGTACAGTGATATATCGTTAAGGATGACCATAAAGATCGTATCAAGTGAGTCTTATGAACATTCAGCTCGTCTAATCCTTAAATTCTACAAGACACTAGTGAGATCAAATGAAATAATGGTAATCACTTAATACTCATAATTGTTGACTTTTGACAATCGAGAGGAAACCGTCTACCGAGTAAAAAACTGCCGAAGGAAATTTGTTGGAAGAAAATGAAAATAGAAGAGAGAGAAATTTTAGGATTTGATTTGCTAAAAAAAGAGGTGGTTTTATTTGTTATCTTATCCTAAAAATAGTCAAGTTAGCCAACTAAATTTTGGTCACTTTTTTTCCAAATGTACACCTAAAAATAATGGTAATCCATTCGAGATATTTGTCAAATGGTCAAAAGAAAATATTCAATCAACTAATAAAAACGTGTAAAAGCTAATCAATGAAAACATCAGGTTTTTATCTAACAATAAAGGTTCTTGAAAGAAACTTTCGAGATGTCCTTCTCCCTAATCCTGATATGGAGGCAACTTGGCCTTACCTAGCACCTTGTGGCTGTGGTCCTTGTCTCACAAAAAATACTCATAGTTTCTTCCCATGTGGCCAACTATGGCCTTCTTCTTGGCGTGACACCCTATCATGTTGTTTGCTTGAGCATGGTTACTTATGTGAGTAATGTACAAACTATTTGGGAGTAGATAATCATTTTATGAGTCTCATGGTGTTCTCCTAGGTGGGCTCCCTTAATGACTTATGGTTAGCCTAGTTCTCAAGTATCTCATACTCACTTGTGTATGGAAGTGGAGTTCAACTTTTCTCAATCTAGATAGTTTAGACAAGAGTAGATTCCTATCATCATGGTGCATGGTTATTTTTTTTCCCTCCAAACAGTGGTAGAGTGAGTCATAGCTTGACTTTATTATTGTTGTCCTTGGGGTCCACTAGCCTAACTTGACAGCTCCCCATTCTATCTTTATAAACATGTTTTTTCAATCATGTGGACGGTTTATAATGTGGTCATATAATCTTGATAATGACGTGTGTCTGCTAAGCATGGACTTCTCCTCTAAAGTCAATAGAAAATTTGACATTCTTGGGCGATCATCACTCTATAACTCATAAATGGCATAATGCGCTCATCACACTCTTGGAAGTCCATAAACTGAGCCTTAGTCTCTAAAGACTACAACCATAACCTCATAACCACGACCTCTATAGCTCATCTCTCATGATTTGTGAATCTTATTTCTCGACATGTCAACTTATCCAAAATTCCATTGGGGGTACTATTGGTGGGCTCTTAGCATCATTAAGATCTTCCTTAGGTGATCCTCGTATCATTGAAGTACATTTGTAACGACTCAGATCCATCACTAGCAGATATTGTCCTCTTTGGGCTTTTTCTTTCGGGCTTCCCCTCAAGGCTTTAAAACGCGTCTGCTAGGAGAAGATTTTCACACCCTTATAAACAGTGGTTTGTTCTCCTCCCCAACCAATGTGGGACATCACAATCCACCCCCCTTTGGGGCCAGCGTCCTCGCTCGCACTCTTTCCTTCCTCCAATTGATGTGGGACCGCCCCCAAATTGGTTGGGGAGGAGAACAAACCACCGTTTATAAGGGTGTGGAAATCTTCCCCTAGCAGACGCGTTTTAAAGCCTTGAGGGGAAGCTCGAAAGGGAAAGCCTAAAGAGGACAATATCTGCTAGCGGTGGATCTGGGTTGTTACAACACTGGTTTGCCGTCAATGACGACCATGATGACTGTATCGAGTGAGTCCTATGAACACTTGGTTCGTCAAATCCTTAAACTCTCCAGGACACTGGTCAAGTTGACTCTATAGTGGTTTTTGTGGAAGGGTCGTCAGTTAACCTTATACAAAAATATTCAGAAAGAGGCACCTTAATGTCTTATGAGATACAACGTGCCGGGATATTGATCGTTCACTGGCAAGACAAAGTAAGTTTACTAAGTACAAGAAGAGAAATGCGAGTTCACCCAAAAACTAAGATATGCTTTCCAGTTGATCCGTGAAGCAAAAAATGTGTGAACTACCTCTAGAGCTCAGAGTGCTTCGAACTTCGAGGTCTTCCCAAAAGCTCAATTAACTATAGAATCTAGTCTCAAACTTCTTACCATCTAGAGAAAAGCCTATGAAAACTTACTAGGATTGGATGCGATGAGAACTTACAAATAGACTGTTTACTGAGTATTTTTATACTTACCCCATTCTACGTTTATTTTTCTTGTGTTCACTGATTACTGGTCAAGGTGGAGGACCATTTAGGAGTTATGCTGTCACATAGGATGTTATCCCAGAGCATTTGTCTGTTTAAATTTTGGGATCTTCTGTATCCCATTCGCTCGTCCTTGTTTTGTAAATATCTTTTTACAACACTCCGTTCATAACTAATTTTGATTTATCTTTCTCTTGAGGTGTTGTTTGATGATAAATTGCATGAAATTTTACCACATTTTTTAATATTTTTTATTTGATTTCATCCTATCTTTTCATCATGATTCGAAATTCGAATCCTCAAAAATTGAATTGTGACAATAATTATGCATCTCTTTCATTTTCTCGAACACTGGTTTTAATCATGAGTTAAATAAGTAGTTTCACAAATTTTCACCAACAAACATATAGTAATGACTCAAAAACTCATACGATTCAAATCGTTACAATGACTAACATGTATGATGCATCGAAAACCCATACAACAACACAAACAAAATTGAAAAGAAGTAAGACATCAATCAAAGATAGCATTTGGGCATCAATCAAACAACAAATTAAAGCAGTTGGGCCAAATGAAATTTCATACTATACTAAAAGCAAACCCATGTGGGATGGGGACATTTTGTTTTTGAGGTTCAGTGGCTTTTGGAAGATGTTCATTTCCATTTGTGGCTCAAATTTTGGCAAACAAACTTGCATGGTAGAGACTTCGACATGCATATATAAGTTGAGTTGACATCTCCCGTTCATACGACAATTATTTATGGGTACAAAGGGAGCCCTAGCTGTGCCCTTACACCTAGTGGACGAAAAAGACAGGGAAATGCTCTTTATTAAAGTATGATTTCAATCTCTAAATTTTAATGGTTCAAAAGTTGTTTACATTCGATTATGGTCTATAAAATCATTAATGAAAAGAATGATCTGACTGATTTTCTATGAATGTTTTGATAAACTTTATTTAATCTTATTCATTTTTCTTTTGATGTTGACGTGACTATAATCGTATTTTTTTTAGATTTATGAAGTGATTATGGTCAGATAAAAGAGATTTAAGGATTTGATCGTAAAGTATGACTATGAATATTATTATTTCATTTGTCTTGATGCAACAATCCAAAGTTGAACCCAATTTCTTTTGAACTCCCTAAATTGATATCATCATAATCATAAATACAAGGGTTCTTGTCAATTCCACCAATTGGCCTCATTCATTTATTGAAGGCCAAACTCCCATCACCCTCATAGTCCCACCCACTATTCCCAACTTTTTGTTTCTACTTTTCTCTCTTACTTTCATCTATTGAAGATTGAGATGGATTCATTTATGTTCATATATTTTCAATAAATTAATTAGAAGTAAATTTTTATAATTTTTTTTTTTATAAATAATAATGAAAAGAATTTTTAAGAATAAAAATAAAAATAAAGACAATGGAATATGTTTCTAAAATTTATGGAGGAGGGTTTAAAAGTGATTTTTAAAAAAATAACAATAATGTGATCGAATGAAGGAAGATTTAGAATTGAAACATCTGCCACATATTTGAATCTTAAATTTTAAAAAATTTAAAACTTTAAATTTTCTTAACCCCTAACAATCGGTCATATTTTGACAATAGTACAATACGATCCACTTTTAATACAAGTCCATTAGAATTTGTGTTTAAGCTGTAACGGATGCTGTTGAATGATAAGTGTTAGTTGGTTGTTTAGTGTTTTTGAGATAACTAAACCCATTTTTGTCGAAAAATTAAGAAGTTAAGATATGTGGATATTGCATTTTGGTGTGTTTGCTCCACCCAACACACATCCCCCAATCTCATCCTCCAAGCCCACACCACATCTTCTTTCTTCCCAATATGCCCTCCCTTTTCCCCTTTATTACCCTAAATGCCATTCCTGCTGCTCATGATTGGGAGCCTGCAGATTTTGATATGTTGGTGTCGTTACAAAAGTAAATGAAGAATTTTTGAAGTGAAAAAATTCCTGATGAGATGAAACCATCATGAATTTCAAGGTTCTTCAATCTCTCCCATGGCGGATCCTGAACAACATAAGAAACACCTTCAATCCACAGCCATGAGGAGGGCCAGTGAATGGTATGTTCTTCTTCATTAAACCTTTCTTTTTATCACTTTCTCTTATGATTGTGCTTTTGTTTAGGATCTTTTCCCAAGAAATTCCAAGTGATTTCACAGTTCATGTTGGGGAAGCCTCCTTCGCCTTGCATAAGGTACAACAACGACTAAAATTCAATTTAGATGTTCTTAGATACATGAATTGAAGTTAGTTTTGTTTGTTTTGAAGTTCCCTCTTGTTTCAAAATGTGGGCACATAAGAAAACTAGTATCAGAATCAAGTGATGGTGATGTTACTACAAGTATTGAGCTCCACGATTGTCCCGGCGGGGCCGAGGCGTTCGAGCTAGCTGCCATGTTCTGCTACAGGATAAACTTCGAGATCAACACGAAGAACATCGCCATGCTCCGGTGTGCAGCGGAGTATCTCGTAATGACGGAGGAATACACCGTTGGAAACCTGGTGGGGAGAAGTGAGGCTTACATAAATGAAGTTGCACTCAAAAGCCTTTCAGGGGCAGTGTCTGTTTTGCATATGTCTCAATCCCTTCTTCCAACAGCAGAGAAGGTCAAATTAGTGAGCCGTTGCATTGATGCTATTGCCATTTTGGCTTGCAAAGACACTCATTGGTGGGCTGAGGACTTGACTGTTCTAAGAATTGATATCTTCCAAAGAGTTCTTGTTGCAATGATGTCCAGAGGCTATAAACATTACTCTCTTGGTCCTGTTCTAATGCTGTATGCGCAGAAATCGCTCCGTGGCTTGGTGAGATCTCGATCCCGATCCCGATCCCAATCCGATTTATTTGTTTGTTTTTGTTGTTTTGTTGTGTAAACAAAGTTAGTGCATCAGGAGGTATTTGGGAAGGGGAGGAACAAAATTGAGGCAGAACAACAAGAAAAGCATGAGAAGAGAGTTGTATTGGAAACAATAGTGAGTCTTCTGCCAAGGGAGAAAAACGCGTTATCGGTTAGCTTTCTGTCGATGCTCCTCCGTGCAGCGATATATCTCGAGACGACGGTTGCTTGCCGGTTAGATTTGGAGAGGAGAATGGGTGCAGAATTAGGAGAGGGTGTTTTGGATGACCTTTTGATTCCCTTACATGCCTTCACTGGACATACATTGTTTGATGTTGACACTGTTCACCGGATCCTCCTCAATTTTGTTGAGTTTCAACACATTTCATTCCCCTCATCAGCCGAGTTTGAAAGAGTGGGGAAATTAATGGAGAATTATATGGCTGAAATTGCCTCGGATCCCAATTTATCTCTCTCAAAATTCATTAATCTTGTTGAACTTGTTCCTGAACACTCAAGAGCTACAGAAGATGGAATCTATAGGGCCATAGATATCTACTTGAAGGTGAAACAACTGTCTTAATATCAAATTCCCATTTTTGATGATACCCTTTTACTGAATCATCATGTTGTATGGCTATTCATAGGCTCATCCTGGTTTGAGTGATATGGAAAGGAAGAAAGTATGCAGTTTAATGGACTGCCAGAAGCTATCAAGACAGGCGTGCGCTCACGCCGCACACAACGATCGCCTTCCCGTTCAAACCGTCGTGCAGGTGCTATATTACGAGCAGCAACGGCTACGAGATGTCGTGAATGACGGTGTCACCAGAGTCGAGTTGCCTCCAATTTCAGATGAGCTCTCCATTTTGAGAAGGGAGAATGAGGAACTGAAGGTGGAGGTTGTCAAAATCAAAATGAAACTGAGAGAGTTTGAGAAGCCATCCATTAGCAGTTCACAAACAAACACTCAACTGCAGGCTGCTGCTGAGAACCCTCCACCACCCAAGAAATCATTCATCAATTCTGTGTCGAAGAGGCTCGGTCGCCTCTACCCGTTCGTCGGTGCCGATGGAGTCACATCGAACTCGAAAGGCCGAGTCAGGCGATCCAAGGACCGGCGCCATTCAATATCCTGAGCCAGCCTTGGATTGTTTCAAAACCTCTTGTTTCTTAGTGTTTGTAATAACATAAAAGGGTTGAGAATCAGTTTTATTGTTGTTTTTGTGAGAGAATGAAAAGAAGAGTGGGTATTAGTGGGGTCTGAATCTGAATATTTGAATCTCTTTCTACAAAAAGCTTTTGGATTATAAAAAAAAATGCAATGAAAACAGCCAACTCAACGCCTAACAAGGACATAGCTGCAGAAACAGCACGTTTTGGTCGGTTTATCTCACCCAATTCTTCATGGTCCCTAAAAGAATATGTTTCAAACTCAGCTCTTTTTTGAGTTTTGTACCATATTTTATACCTTAATCAAACCCCTCTTATGCATTTTGTTTTTTTGTTTTGACATGGGAATCTTCTGTTCTATTCTGGCCACCGACTGAACAACTTAAGTCTTGCCACCGACTGAACAATTTAAGTCCACCGCTAGCAAATATTGGCTTCCCCTCAAGGTTTTAAAACGTGTGTACTAGGAAGAGGTTTCCACACTCTTATAAAAAATGCTCTGTTCTCCTCCCCAACCGATGTAGGATCTTACAATCCACCTCCCTTCTAGACCCAGCATCCTCGCTGGCACTCGTTTCCTTCTCCAATCAATGTGGGACCCCAAATCCACCCTCTTCAGGACTCAACGTCCTTGCTAGCACATCGTCTTATGTCCACCCCCTTTTGAGGCTCAGCCTGGCTCTGATACCATTTGTAACAGTCCAAGCCCACCGCTAGCAGATATTGTCCTCTTTGAACTTTCCCATCTAGACTTTCCTTTGAAGTTTTTAAAACGTATCTGGTAAGGAACGGTTTTCACACCCTTATAAATAATGTTTCGCTCTCCTCTCAAACGGACGTAGGATCTCACATACCCAATTCTTCTACTACGCTTTAGCTTAATTTAAGCCTTAAATGAGCAGCTGCAAACCTCATGAATCATAGGCGAGTATTACGCATTGATATCATAATTGTAACTTATATTCGTAACTTGTGCCTCATCCATTTAACTACGCTTAGATCAACAACAACCACAAGAAGATGGTAGGTCATGTGCAAAGGGCGGGTGAAAATGATATTAACTTGGTTATAAACTTTACACAGATAAGGCTCTCAATCAAATCAGCCATTCATAAGGGAATTATAAAAACTAAAAAAACAAAAGCAATCAATAGCATAAAAAAAATGAAAATCAAGTGAGATTAAGGCTTACAACTTGACAAAGCCATGGATTTGGATGGTGCTGAGCAAGCCTGGTTTCATCTTGAAGGTCGAGAAATCCGAGAAACTCGCCATCTCGGTAAAGAATTCCACTTTTAGGCGCAGATCCAGTGGTCGAACAAGAAGAAGAATCCGAACCCCCTTTCATTAATTCACCCAATTTCTTCCTCCTCCTTCTTCGCCCTCCAACTTGATTACTATAACTGGAAGGCCCCAATGTCAATTGAATCTCACTTTCCTGAATAAACTCAATCTCTTCACCTTCTTCTCCTTCCTCCTCCTCTGTTTTTCCCCTGTTTTCAGCTATGTTCTTCATCAAAACCTTCTGAATTCTGTACAATCTGTGGAGCTCATAAACCTGCAACAAAAGAATCCTCTGGCCGCTGTTAAACAAAAAGAAAGAAGAAAAAAAGGGAAGTGGAGAAAGAAGAAGAAGAGGAAAAGGTACTTGGTGACGAAATGTGTGTTCATGGTTTAACATTGCCATCTTCAAATTGTGTTTACAGAAAGATTCGTCCGCCATGGGAGATCTACGAGAGAGAGAGAGAGAGAGAGAGAGGAGAATTTTGAATGCTCAGAAATTTCTTGCTGTTTTTCTGGTTCCGAGAATGTTGGGGGCCTTACAAATGGATCATGGAACAAGTAGATCTTCAGATTTTTGCCTAAAAACAGACCAGCAACTCAAAACGACACTGGATTGAATCCAACACAAACAACAACAGTGTCAATATATATATATTATAAATGTTATTATTTCTTTATTTTTTTTTTTTTAATTTTTTTGTCTGTTTTCCTTTTTTTTCTTTTTCTTTTTCCCTTATCGTTTATGTCCTTTTTGGTCCACAAGCTGGCAATTTCTCGTACCAAATATATCTTCATCATAAATAATAGTTTTTTAAAACCACAAAAAAAGAAAATAAATAAATAAAATAATTTAGTTCGGGTTTTAAACAAGTATTGGCATACACGAGTTGGGTTGGGCTAAATAAATCTTTTCCACTAATCCAAAATTTAGAGTTAGTTAGATTGGTAACTCAGAGCCATTCGAATAAGTTTACAACTCAACTCTACCCTAAGCTTAAGCTTAGTTAGATTGGTTTTTTTTTTTTTTTTTTTACCATTAGTAACTAAAATCTCAAACATTCACAAGTTACAATATATCACTAACATAAGTTACAAACATTAAATATTCTTAATCTTAAAATTGGGTAGGGATGAGTTGGATTGTAACATTTTCAAGTCGTTTGAGTTGACCCGATTGAAAAAATGTAACCCGTGAATCAACCCGAATATTTTATTTTTCAAAAATTAAATCCAACCCAAACGAAAAAAAAAAAAAAAACTCAACCTAATTCAAATTGGTTTTGGTTGTACAGTCTAAGTGAGTCGAATTCTCCGATCATATAAGTATCATTTGAAAATAAACATAAGAGAGGAAGAAAATCACCTGAGAGATAAGACGTTGGAGACAGAAATGAGGTCCGGGAGAGAGGTAGAAACACATAGCTGATCCCTTCATACATGCAAATATGTATGTATATATATATATATATTATAAGAAGGGGGAGTTTGAATAATAATAAAAGAATGAATAAATTAAATTATGAGTAAATTAAGATTTGGGAAATGTGAGGAGGAGGGGGATGTTGGGTCGCATGCAAAATAAAAAGAAAGAAAATAGAGAGAGTCAGAGAGAGACATAGCAAATAGCGAAACCCCAAAATCATAAAACAATTTCTGTCAAAAGTTGTATGACACCCACACCCACACCACACCCACACACGCCTACGCCTACGCCACAATCCCTAATTATGTTCATATTTTCAACCCAAATTCAAGGCCACAACTTAAGTTGGTGTTTAATTTATATATCAATATACTTGTTTTTTTTAATATTATAATTCAAATTGCGATTAAACTTACGTTAGCCAACCCGAGCTTAGGTTAATTGGTTAAGACCATGCTCTCGGATTTGAATTCTTTCATCCCATTTGTTGTTGAATTTTGTTTGGAATTTTTTCACCCTCCATCGCTCAAAACAAGCATTTTTGGAGTTTCATCCCTAGTATCTTAATAATACTTATGGCATTTCAACATTACCAATGTTTTCCTTAATTAGTTACGTGGTTTCTACACTATCTCGATGTTGTCACAATTTCTACGTATACAAGTTGTGATTCCTAAAGTGATTTCTATTGAATTAAGAGAGTATGTGAAGATTTTTGAAGGGGTAGGGGAGAGATTTCAATGCTAGAAAATGTGGATATTACGACAATTAAGATTGTCGAATTTACAGTTTTATATTATGGATCTCATATTGTGTTTAGATTTTGTTTTGTTGATCATGAATACCTAGATTTCGTACTTGAGGGACTTGAACTTTATCGAATTAACGATGATTTATTCATGTTTTCGTTTTCTTTTGACCAGAGTTTAGTTGTTTTATTAATTTAAACGGTAGCTTTTAAAAAGATGATTTATGTTAGAAAATTCAACTCCATGATCAAAGGTTACTTTGATATGAAAATGATTAAAACTCTTCAAAATTTTTTAAAAGATGTTTAAGGCCTTAAAAATATACAAGGACGTTAGTTTTATAACTTCATGAGAATTAAGACAAGAAAGAGTGTGGTATTCTATCGCACCTTATGGACATGATTCAAGTTTTCTCATATTTTTCAAGTGATAAGGAGCTGGTCAAGGATGGACGCGAATATGGAGTAGGTGCGATATAGAACCACACCATATTTTAATTTTTTTAATAATCTAAGTTGCTTTGCTTAGGGGCCCAATTTATTCAAGTTTTAATTTAGTCGTGATTTTCATAAGAAAAATTGGTAGTGACATAGAGCTCATTTAAAAGGAGGATTTCACGACAGCCACAGTTGTGGTAACAAGGGTAGAGGTTAAAATGATGGATAAAGGCAGTTCAATGAGAAAAGTAACATGAGAAATAATATTCAATGTTATCATTGAACAAGTTTTCGGCATATAAAATTTGATTGTTGGTATAAAGATCAACAGACAAATTTTGCAGAAGAAAGATTTTTTTATGGCTTGTATTGATACTAACTGGAAACAAAGTGATTTATGGTTTGTTAATAGTGGATGCTCGAACCATATGATAGACACAAAATCTTTATACAAGAACTTGATGAGACGTAAGGAGTAAAGTGCAACTTGGCAATACAAGAGAGATGCAAATTGAAGGAAAAAACATGGGGAAAGTTGAAACTAGTCATGATAAGGTAAAACGATTTGATATTGTTCAATTTGTACCAAATTTATGGTACAATTGATTGAATGTTGGATAAATGATGATTAGAGGACATTTTGTTCTATTCGATGAAAACACATATATCATTGCAATAAGAAATCAAGCGTAAAAGTTTAAATTCTCATGACTTTAAATAAGATGTTTCTAACCTAATTTTTTTTTTTTTTTTTCTCTTGCTATTAGTGCAAAAGAAAAGGTAGGACTTCATGTTGTGACATTTGTGATAAGGATATCTTCATAGGAAGGTATTTGAAGTTACTGAATGATAAAGATATGATTTTCAGGTTATCAAAAATGGATTCAAATAATTTATGTGAATAATGCATTTATGGCGAGCAAACTAATAAGTCATTTCCCGCTGGAAATTATCAAATTATTTAGAACTAATTCATGTTGATTTATGTGGGTCAATACAAACTAAATATTTGAGTGAGAGTGTTTATTTTTTTTTTTATTACTTACTTATGACTATAGTCGCATGAGCTATGTTTATTTCCTTCAACGTAGGTCAGAAACTTTTGAGACGTTCTAAAATTTCAAAACTAAAGTGAGAACTAAAGTAGCTGTGACATTAAATCTATTCGTACAAATAGAAGTAGGGAGTTCATATCTAGAGAATTCAATTTGTTATAGGAAGAAAATGGCATCTAAAGGGAGCTAACAACTTCTTACATTAAGTAACAAAATGCAATCATTGAACAATAAAATCGAACATTTGTGGATATGACATGAGGTATGTTACACGCAAAGAGACTTCTAAATCAATTTTGGGTAGTAACTGTAGCAACATCGGTCTATTAAATCTCCCACCGGCAAAAGTTGTCATGAATCAAACTCTTTTTGGAGCATGACATGAAAGGAAACCATTTGTAAGTCATTTATGTGTTTTTGGTTGTGTTGCTTATACTTTGATAAAGTCTCAAATTCGTCAATAGCTAGATCAAAAATCTCAAAAATGAATTTTCATGAAAAGATTTTGTACTCCATCAAAAGCATATAAATTGTATAACCTCCTAATGAAAAGATTTTGTATAACCTCTTAATGAAAAGTTTTCAACCAAAAGGATGTAATATTTGATGAAAATGTAAGTTGGAATTCCGGTAAAGATTAGGTGCAACAAAAGATTACAATTGAAGTTTTTCTAGATGAAAAAATAAGAGCAAATTCGTCTCTTTTAATGTCTCTATTGCAATACAAAATTTTGAAATACATCAATTTCAACATCACGGAACAACTCTTCTTGTGAAGTATCTTCAAATGAGACAACGCCAAGGAAGTATATATCTTTAGCCGACATATATGCATCGTGTCAATTTTCTTTTACTTTTTAAGACATTATAAAGTATGAAGAAGCAACTAAAAAAAAAGAGCGGCAGAAAATCATGGTAGAAAAGATCTAAACAATGGAGAAGAATGGAACATGGAAGATAGTTATAAGTCAATTTTCTCTTACAATTGTTTGCATGTGTCTTCTTCCTGCTAGAGGAAGAAGATGATGACGTGGCCGGTTTCGTTAAAAGAACTGGCCATGCCAACCCAAAATCTAATCCTCCCTCCATTTTTCTCAATTCTAATCCCCTTCTAGACCGTTATCATAAAAAAAGACCGTGATTTCAGAAACTAGACACTCAAAGGAGTCTATCAAAGAAAATTTAGGGTGATTCGGGTATCGAAAGCTCGAGAATAAAAGTTATGAACAACAACAACGACGTAAGTAGCCATCTTGATCTTTTCCTAATAAATATTTGTAGGAATCGTTAGAATTTTAGTATGAACCTTATCTAAGTATGAATTAAGGGAATATGAAAGAAAAACATTAAAAACAGTGAGTTAAAGCCCCCGAATGGAGTGATTTGCATGTGATTCGAGTAATATTAAAATAACCCACTAAACAAACTTAGTTACCCATGAAATTTTAAATTTGAGAATAATATGACATGTTGAGGGAATATATGAAATTAGGGGTCATTGATAAGGATAAATGACTAAACCAAGGAATAATGCAAAAGGATCAAAATGCCCCTATGACATTTAGAGATTAAACCAAGACTGAAGGGTAAAATGACCCAATGCCCCTAGGACTCTTTAAGATATTTCAAGGTCTAAACATCCTCCAAATGACTCGAAACTTTTAGTAAGACGTATTTCTAAGGACATGAAGATATATTCAAGATTTCAAGTTATTCAAATCAAATTTGGAACCTAAACTAACTTATGCGGGGACCCTTACCTAATATCCAATATCTAGGAACCTTCTAGAGTCTTCTAAGGATCATGTTATAATGTGATACTTGATTGATTCAGGCATGTTATTGTGATGAGTTTATAATTTATGAGATTGAAGTAGGGCTTAAAAAATATGTTATAAACCTATATACCTCAAGAATGAAGAACCCAAGAAATTAAGAGAATACTTAAAAGACAAGAATCAAGGGAAATACCAACACAATCTCTCCATCTACTATGATGAGAAGAATGCTAAGTACCACTCAAGAATAAAGAACCAAGGTACTCAAACTTAAAAGCTCAAGAAACCCCTAGATCTCCCACAGGACATTATGTTTATGACTCAGACTGCATCACTTGTCGCTTGGAACGTAAGAAGCCTTAAATGCAGGTTTCAGACCATGCTGCTTGCAACGTAAGAAGCCTTGGGCATACGTATTTAGGCTATGTTGCTTGGAACATATGACTCTTTAGGCATAGTTTTTCAGACTGCATCTCATGAAACGCATGAAGTCTTGGATACAGGTTTCAGACTACAACAATAAGAATGTGAGAAGCCTTAGGTGCAGGTTTCATACTCTATCAAAGGGAACACGTGAAGACCTGGATGAAGGTGCAGACTATGTCTCTTGAAACACATGAAGCGTTGGACATATGTTGAGGTTATGCGCTTGGAACATATGAAACCTCAAACACAAGTTGTCAGGTTCATGACTTGTACCGTAAATCCTAAGGGGAGCGTCTTAGGGAACAAAACAAGAACTTAGAAAATCACCAAGAACAAGACAGCGGTCAAGAACATGAATAACACAAGTTGTCAGGTTCATGACTTGTATCCTAAATCCTAAGGGGAGTATCTTAGGGAACAAAAACGAGAACAATACAAGAACTTAGAAAAGAACCAAGAACAAGACAACGGTCAAGAACATGAATAAAAACTAAAATATAGATCAAGATCCACGTTCCAAAGAATAACCTAGAACTTAAGATCCTTAGATTAGAACCAGGGCTAAGACCTAAAACCAAGGATTAAGGTCCTAAGTTAGATCATGACCGTAACTCATAATTCAAGAGAAAAACCTAATGGCCCAAGTTTATTGAGACAAGTACAAGAACAAGTTAAGAAAGAGTGTGATACTTTAGTATAGCAAGGGCACAGTTAAAGAGCCTACAAATAGGTTACTTCCTCGATCTTTATACTCATTCCATGTTTTTTCAAGTAAATAAAGAGCATGTGTCATACACAAGGCTTACCTATTATCTCCCGCCTGCTTTGTATTAAATATTTTGTGTTTGTTTTTTATTTTGTGTTTTAAACTATTTATGTATGAGCTCTATTTTGAATAATGTAAATATATGGTATATTTTAAGTTCTCTTAGTTTTATTTCGTAAAAAAATTGTCATCTTTTTACACAATCGAGTCAACCTCAAGTTGCCGCTTGTGAAAAATCAGATCATGAAACTTATCATCCCGAATGTGCTCTAACATCTTTTCTTCGACTTGGTTTTCAAGGCAAATATTATTTTGCCTACTTTGATTCTTTTTTCGTATAAGGCGTCATCAACATTCTCATTTGGCAGTACAATTTTGCTTTAGATAATGACTCCCAAAGGTCTTATTCTTATTGATAAGATATCATGCATGTTGCCCATGTGTTGTAGTTGTTACTGTTAAGTTTCTTGATTCCTCTCATGACTTGGAGATCATCCAAAATGTTGGCAGTACAGGTGGTACCAAACATGCTAGTTTTCGACATAGAACTTGCAGAGTCATGAACTACTCACGACACGAAAAAACTTAAACCTTAATAGTCTCAAGGAAATGTTTATGATGTGGAAGATCAAGCATAACTACAACCATAGTGCATACTACGAGTTTCAAGAGATCAAATAACTTGTCACAGCCTCTCTCTAATATCAGATAATTGAACATAATTCTAACTCTTTTATGAGAAACACTCACACTTTTATTAAGACTAATCAAGAAGAGATTACACGATACCATATGGGATAATATTATGTTTTTATGGATGAAAAACTTGATGGAAGAGTATTTATAGTAGAGACTAAACAATGTAGACCACACATTTGTGATCCTCTCTCTTATCTTTTGCACATTTGTGATTTTCTTTCTTATCTTTTACACATGATCTTATTCTTAAAGTATCTAGACATCTAGATTGAATTTTTTAAAATATTTAAACATATAAATCTTTCAATAACATTCTAGAAACTTCTAGATAATGAGCTTATATAATTATTAAGTTTAACTATATTGAGTTAGTGACGATCTTTTTGTAGATCTTTTTGTAGAGTTCGTATTCAAATCTCTTCTTATCTAGAGAAACCAAGAGTATTCTCATTATGTAACCTTTCATTTGGGATGATTTATTAACAAAAACAAAAAAATCAATTTAAGATTTATCCAAATGATTTTTGTCGACATCAGTCTCAAATCTTCTTGAGGTCAACCTTTTTTCTAGCTAAAGTTTGATCGATCAACTATAAAATAACCATTTAATCTATTAGTCATTTTAACGCATTTAGTTTCTTTAAAGCTTATTTTAAGAAATGTTAATCAAAGCAATAATTTTCTTACCTTCCCATTGAGGTGATCAAAGCTAAGATGTGTTTTTTTTTCCACTTAGAGATATCTAACTTCAACCTCCAAAGTAGCAAACTTTGACTCGTAAAAATGGCAATTTTCATCTTCGATTAAACTTAAACTCATCGTAGTAACAAAAGTTACTAGGTCGTGGCTAGAACCTTTGAACTCGAGTTGCAGTGAACCTCTGAACTTCCTAGCTCGTGGCTAGACTATTTGAGCATGGTTTAAATTCACCTATTAAAGAAGTAAAATATGATAAGAGGTAAGACATAAATAATAATAGGAAGAATGATTTGGAGAATGTAGGGATAATAGAAAAATGTTTCCTTTATTTAATAAATAAATAAATAAATAAATAAATAAATAAATAAATAAAGTGGAATACAGGTGCCTCGCCGACAAATGGATGATGACGTAGGAGGTAGTTGTGTGATAAATTATTGGGAGGGGAGGGTCCAAACTGCAAATATAGAAATAAAACAAAAATTCCACTGGTGTCAGGATAAGTGGGCCCCACCGACCACTTACATATCAGATCCTTGTTTTTTCTGGAATTAAAATAAACAATATGCCACATATTTTTCCTAAACTAAACACTCAAAAAAATAGAAAAATAATAATAATAATTTTAATTTTACTCCATTATTTTACCTCTCTCAATTTTCCATCCATTTTCAGAAAAATATTAATTTTTGTCTTTCCATTTTGATTCTTTTCTTTACCATTAAAAAAAATTAATAAATTAATTACCTAATTCAAATTATAAAAATTAAAATTTTAAAATTAAATTAAAAAAAATGAAAATTCGTATCAATTTGCAACCACCCAATCTTTGGAACCCTAATTTGACATCTCATGTCTTTGGCATTTTATCATGGTTTGTTTTCACTCACGAGTATCCTACGAAATTTTTTAAGAAATTATCCAACAAAGAATTGCTCCAAACACGTACCTATGTACTTTTTATAAGTGAGTCACCAAAAAAAGGAAGGTGCACCTTGTTTATATAAATAGTAACTTTCATTTTCTTTAAGCTTTTATATGTCATCATATCCTTGAAATTGTTCTCCTTCGAATGTAGTCCTCCTATTAGGTTATGAACTCTATTAGGGTTGCTCAATCAATGTTTTAACTAACTTAAAATTTCGAGTTGGTCCAAAAGATTTTCCTAACTCAACCAGTGTATACTTGTAATCCTTATGATATTATTTTACCATCTAACATTTATGCCTTGACCTCAAACGTTTAAATTTAACCCATTATTATCTTATCAAAACAATGATTTAAGAAAAGAATGAATAGACTAAAATAGTAATTTTTTTTTATTTTTTTGAAAAAGTTAAAAAATAAAATAAGAACTAAATGTAATGTATGAATAAATTGTAATTATATAACATCACATGCTTGTGAATGTGTGCGAATATAATAATTAAAAGAAAAGGTGAAGAGAAATGTGTGGCTGATAGGTGAGGGCGAACGGGGAATCTCTCTCTCTCTCTCTCAATTCGCTCTCTCATCTGTGCAGCACGCGTTGCCGGTGAACGGAGGAGCAGCCGTATGGGGCGGTGGGTCCATCGGGTTTGATGATACATTTTTAAATTAGAAAAAATTAAAAAAAAAAAAAAATCTATATCTTATTTATACGGCTACCACGCAAGAAAAGTTCCAACAAATTTATTAAAAAGAAGAAAAAACAAATTACTATGAAAATAATTAATATCAAAAGAGTTTGAAAAGGACATTTCATGTTAAAAATTTAATTTTTATTTTTTTTATTATTATAGATATTTTTTAAATATAATATTAACGATACAAATATTTTTAAAACAAACTATTAAAATTTTTTATCTAAAAGAAAATATTATTAAAATTTATAATATTTTTTACATAACGCACGAAATTGTTAAAGGTTTTGAGTTACAATATGTTTAGTAAAACAGACACCAACATTGAATTTGTATTCCCAAGCAACCACAAGTTTCTGCATTTCACCCACGCCCACACACACACCTATCTATTTTTTATTACTCTTTTTGCTCATCATTCAATTCTCTCTCGGTTTCACTCTCGAGTTTCTAATTTAACCAACTTTTTCATTCTCGAGTTCCAAATTTACTAGCTTCAAATATTAATTATCTCCTCTAAATAATGGATCCAACCCGATTCCAAAATCGAAAATTCGGTTTAGTTTTAGGGTTGACAATTTTTTTGGCCAAGTCAACTTGGCCAGCTCAACCAACCCAAAAATAAGGTTACAATCTCATCCAATCCTATTTTTAAAAAGATTAAAAATACTTAACGTTTATAAGCAAGGTTAGTGATGTGTTGCCACTCCTAAATATTTGATATTTAAATTGGAGAGAATTCAGTTATTAATATAAAATATAGAGTGAAGAAGTAGTTTTAGTAATAAGAAAAAAAACTAATAATCTAATCCAATCAACTTTGACATTAAAATTGAAGTCCCTTTAGAACGACGCTAGGGACGTATCATTCTTCTAAACTCGTAATCATTTCTCTGGTTTATAGATTAGAGTGAGCAACCAAAAGTAGATTAACAATAATATTCTTGCTTCTTCCAAAGTGTTCAAGTTAAAACAAGTGGCTTAGCAGGCTAGATTCATTTTGGTAATAAACAAGTGATGAATGAGTGTTAAAAAGTGTAGTATATTTTAATATTTATAACTTTTTAATACCAAACTGTATATATAAAATTATAGTTTAGCGACAACTACCCATTCTTGAAATGGGGCTAAGATCTAGGGAATTGTTTGTAAAAGTTGAATCGAAAACTTTTTTTTAGTGTATAATTGGCACAATAATATTTGTAAGAATGGTGAGAATGATGATCACATTAAATAAAAAGGTTAAATTTAAAACTTTGGTTCTTTAATTTGGGTGTAATTTTAAATTTGGACCCATCGTTTTGAATTTTTAGTCTAAAATCATTTTAGCTAATCCAAGCTCACAGCTAATAAATATTGTCATTTTCGAATTTCCCTCAAAGTTTTTAAAACGCGTATGCTAGGGAGCAATCGATGTGGAATCTCACAATCCACCCATTTTTCAGAACTAGCATCCTTGCTAACACTCGTTCCCTTCTCCAGTCGATGTGGGATCCCCCAATCCACCCCCTTTGTGGCCTAGCATACTTGCTGGCACACCGCCTCGTGTATACTCCCCTTCGAGGTTGGCACATCGTCCGGTATCTGACTCTGAGACCATTTGTAACAACCCAAGTCTTTCGTTAACAGATATTGTTCTCTTTGGATTTTTCCTTTCGGGGTTTTCCTCAATGTTTTTAAAACATGTCTGTTAGGGGGAGATTTTTACACTCTTATTAAGGATGCTTCGTTCTCCTCCCCAACCAACGTGGAATCTCACATGTTTCTTCAATTCTTCAAGTAATAGTATTGAATTTAACGAAAGCTTTTAATTTAGCGACCTAGCTGTAATTTCTGTGCTTACCCTTTTAAGAACCTCTGCGATTTTGTGCTTGCTGCCGGAATTGGACTCTTCTCCACGTTTACTTGATTGTCTTGAGAACATATCTTGTTAAGTTTTTTTCATTATTCATTATTATAGTTCTCATTAGGTGAGTGAATTGAGCTAGAATGGAAGGGGAGGTTAAGAATATGGATAAAAGATTAAAATGTGTTTGTGAGGCTCCGGATGAGATTTAGGGCTTTGTGATAGCCTAGGCTTCCTTAAATTACTCAAAAGCACTCCATAATTTCATATTGATAGACATGCATAGACATAAGGGGGGAAGCAGGTAGAAATTGACAAGACTGCCCAAGCTGCTCATCGTAGGGGAGAGGGTCATACAAAACTCTTCCAAGTCTAAAGCACAAATGTGAGTAATTGATGGGGACAAGGAGACCGATTAGGGAGAACGTAAAATTAAGGATGTTAATCGGCTTGTAGCGCAAAATTAGGGAGAACGTAGAGCATCACAACAAGGTGGCTAAGGAGACCGATGAGTTTGACATTGCTGTGATAGGTACTCTGCTTATGCCTAACTCTTTAGTATTTATATTTATGGGATTCTAGCTTTATGCATTTCTATATGTTAGAAAGGATTGATGAACGTACTCACTAGGATTAGAGCATCTAGAGTTTACTTGAATGTAATATGTTTTGATAGATCGTAGTACCCGTGTAGTGACCTTAGACTCTCGGTAGGGAAAAACATCATGTACAAGGGGCAGGGTAGCTCTAGGGCGCCTCGATCTGAAAAACTCGAATGGGTCATCTCACAGGTCTGCAAGGTTTGATACAAGCTTTCATCTACAGATGGATGTATGTTATACAAGTTGTCTTGGACGCGGTCCCATGGACGAACCTTTGGGACAACATAGCAACCTGTAAAAGAGAAATAGACATGAGGATGTCCTATTAATAAGGATCACAGTGTTCCAAATGTTCCAACTGGACCTATTACACGATTCAAGGTCAAGAAGATTCAACAAGCATTCGTTCTTCATCTACAAAATTGGATAGACTCGGTTCAACCATCATTTCATGTGTTACAAGCTGATTTGATTGATAAAGGACCATTTGAAGCTTCAGAAGTGAATATTTGCACGGTTGAAATAGTGGATGAAGTTGCTATAAACTGCACTTATTGATAAGTGGTAGAAAACTTTATTATTATTTTTCATGATTCTTGTAATGGGTAAAAGAGTGGAAGACATTGGTCATATTGACTTCATTCTTTTGTAGAGATTCAAGGGAATGAGGATTAAATCATGGTCAGTAACTTATTGATTGGCCATTTGAAGGGGTGTAGTGGAATGAAATTGAGATCTCAAATTGACTTTTACCTTTACAACTCCGAGCATCATCTTTGTCATTTATAAGTTTCATGTAATTCTTTTGTAGATGGTATCTGAGCCATTCAATCAAGCCTCGATCAAGTTCAGTTGCTGAGTGACTCAATTTAGAACAAGGTTCCACAATCAAGCCTGAATCAAGTTCGATTGATGAGTGACTAAATTTAGAAAAAAGTTTCAAATCTTGCTTATAGATAATCTAATTCTAGCCTTATCTCTTTGTTGATCCGAATTTTGTAGAAGGAGGTGTTAATTTCTTTGATTCAAGGTTTTTGGTTCAACAAAAGCTTGGATAGTTGTGCGGAGAATTAAGATGGACTTATCAATTTGGTATCGGAGCCTAGGTTGCTTGTTTGTGGCATATTCTAGAATTAATTTTATCTTACATTTATGCTAATGTTTTTTTTTTCCTTCAAATCTGTCCATTTAGTTTCTTGCTGACATTTTCACAATTCTTTGTCATCTTCTAATTTTCTTCGTAAAGATCATACTTTGATCTTAAAAAAAAAAAAATTCTTATCATATTTATTCTTAATATGGTGGTTATAAATCCTTATCATTAGACAATTCTCATGTTTATTTGAAGATCAAATAAACTTCAATTCACATTTTTTTCTAAACCATTTAAATTTGGAACGGTTGTGATTGATATTGTTCTTTAATAATTTAAATTCGAAGATAACTTTTGAATTTACCTAATAAGGAAAGTTAGATCATTCTCTTATATTTTACAATTAAGAACGAAATTTTGTCAAAATCTTAACCGCCTTTACTTTTCAAATTTATTTTCAATGTGCAATTCTACCAAAAAATTCGTTTGTGTCCCTTATTTATTTGATCATTTTTTGTTTTATTTTGTTGTTATTTCATAATTGACTTATCTTGATTGCCTTGAATACCTTGCTACTATAAGAATTGTTTTATCCATATATTAGCTTGATCATAATTTAGTCACTTTCCCAAATAGCCTACCTTTGTGTGTTAAACAAGAGTGCTTCTGAGTCTAAGATCAGTGAGTTCAGTGTGTGAGGTCCTAATCATAATTAACTACTGTTTGTATAATCATGAACCAAGACGAGGGAAATGGAGGGGAGATTCAATGAGCTAGTTGAAGAAGTCCCGAAGAAAGAGGAGGAATTGGAAGATGGGAGTCATTGAGGAATTGGAAGATGAGAGTCATTTGGCACTTATTACAAGAAGACTTCTTAAAACTCAAGTTACGGAGAATGATACTGATGATCAAAGAGATAACCTGTTTAACACGTGGTGTTTAGTCAAGGGGACTCCTTGTAGTCTTGTCATTGATAGTGGAAGTTGCACCAATGTAGTAAGTACCATGTTGATCAAAAGGTTGGAAATTCCAACCCAACACCATCCTAAACTTTACAAGCTTTAGTGGATCAATGATAATGGAACAATGAAGTAGTTTCCCAAGCTTTAATATCTATACTTTGGGAAAATAAATGCAATGTATGTTATGAAAAATTATTAAAAATTCCCTTATGATGATATTTTGGGATAGACATTGAGACTACTTTGCAACTTGTTCTTAGAAAATCGTTAGCTCATGGTGGGTTTGTTCGAGGCCTACATGAGAGTGTTAAAGCCATGAGAGCTTATGCCCAAAGTGAACAATATTATATCATTGTGAAGAGTCGTGATTCACAAAATGGTATCAGAGCCATGCCCTAAACTTAGTCATGTCAATAGAATCTTCAAATTTCGAACAAAGAATTGTGAGCCTCGAAGGTGTAGTCAAAAGTGACTAAAGTGTTGAACAAAGGGTGTACTTTGTTCGAGGGCTCTAGAGAAAGGAGTCGAGCCTCGATTAAGGGGAGGCTATTCGAGAGCTCCATAAGCCTAGCCTCAGGGGAGGCTTATAGGATACTTTGTTCGAGGGGAGGATTGTTGAAGACTATTGGGAGTGAGTCCCACATTGGCTAATTTAGGGAATGATTATGGGTTTATAAGTGAGGAATACTATCTCCATTGGTACGAGGCCTTTTGGGGGCCTCTTGGTGGCGGTGATGGAGTTGCTGACACTTGACAGCAACATGGAGGAGTGCGTGAGCCTATCCGAGATGGACCCCACAACGTGTGTATTTTAATGCTTTGGTGCATTTTTTTCTACCTTGAACCCGAGACCTGTGCACTGTTAGGTCGACTTTCTGATACCACTTGATGTCTTTTGACTGAGGAAATCAACGTGAGAGAAAATCGTTTGACGGAGGAGAAATAGGCAAAGAAAATTTGTTGGAAGGAAAAAAAAAAAAAAAAACAGAAGACGCAAGAAAATAATACAAAAATAAGAAGAATCGAACTTTCATTAAGGATATATTCGTGACAACAACTTAAGCTAACTAGGTAAGTGACCTTACTATTGACATGATTATATTTGATGTTGACACGTGCCTCGTTGTTCGATACATATCATATATGTTCATGAAATGTTAAGGTTAGGATACATACCGAAGTGCTATGGATACGAGAGATTGATAAAAGAACACGGTTAGGTTATGGGTAGAAAGGGACAGGTGTGTGATAGATTGATAGAATGATAGCATTAGGATACGTTCTTGTGATGATATGACTAAGGTACGTTCATATGACGACATGACGGTGATAGGTATAAGGACGTTAAGACTATGATAAGTTAGGAAACGATATGACCACGAAGTGTTTACGATATGATATGATTGTGATACGACATGTGAATGACGGATATATATATGTTGTCATATGATATGAAAATGATATGAAATATGTTATGGTACGAGATATGTGATAAATTGACATATTTATGATATGATATATTGTGACTCAATATGTTATGGTATGATATGTATATGATGAAATGTTTATGTCTCCTAAATTGTGTGTATACAACATGATATGAATGACATGAAATCATGATAAATGACATGAAATATAACCCTCTTAGAATTATGTACGATATGAGAACTGAAGAATGAGAAACGATATGATATAAATGATGAACGATATGTGAATTGATATAAAAAACGATATGATATGTACAGAATGCTAGCGGGGTTGTATTAAATGATAATGAAAACGTAAAAATGTTGGGACCTCATGCATTATGTGCGCTCATGCATTGGGGGATACCCCTATTCCATCACGAGGGTACGGACGTATACATCCATTAGGCAGGCGAAGTATCGTTATGTTTTACATAATGCTGCTGTGATGGTTACTAATTCTAATGGGTGTCTGACAAAAGTTGAGCTACTAGAGAAGGCTAGGAAAAGGGGCTCAACGGTGTGCGAACTGTCTGGTGAGCTCATACTTGCATGTATGGACTGTGTGTAGAGTATATGGTACATATCCAAGTTGCCCATTAGAATAGTGCGGTAGGAAAAATAGACTGATATGATAGGTCCCGTCATTGCATTTGCATGTTTTTGTATGTAACCCTCAATAATGAGGTCACTTACTGAGTATTTCTTAAAATACTCAAGCCACGTGCTACCTTTACTTCAGGTTAAGGTAATACATTCTTGTATGGCTAACGACGACATCGCAACTCAGGACCATGACACGTGAATAGGGTAGTCGTATTATTTTCTTAGACTTAGGCTAGAATCGGGTGTTTTGAATTTAAACATTTTTTTATTTTATTTAGTCTTTTGTTGTGTCGTTTTAAAAGTGTTTTCAAACACGTAAGTCCATGACTGTGTTTTAAGCTTGAAGGTTATGTTTTATGAAAGTTTAAATGAAGGGGTGGATAGTGAGATCTACATCGATTGGAGAGGTGAAGAAACATTTGTTACAAGGGTCTGAAAACCTCTCCCTAGTAGATACGGTTTGAAACCGTGAGGCTGACAATGATACGTAACGAACGAAAGTAAACAATATCAACTAGTGGTGAGCTTGGATTATAACAAATGATTGGTTAGAATAGCTCCGGTCCAAGGTTCAAGCCCTCCTTCTTGAAATGGGAATGATGTATAAAATTAGAATGGTGTTTGGTTTTGGTTCACATTAAGATATTCTCACAATTTGAAGTTTTAAAAATTATGTTTTGACACTAAAAAAAAAAAAAAAGACCCAACAAGCCCACAATAATATGGGATGCTAGAAGAGGAATTTGAACTCACGCCCTCTTATAAGGGGACCAAAACTTGAGTATGGCACCTTAGACCACTCAACCATCCTGACTACTTATTGTTTATTCTTGAATTGGTTTGAGAGAGGAATTTAACATTTCGTATATGGGTGTGTAAACGCTCCCTAGTAGACGTGTTTTAAATCTGTGAAACTGACGGCGATGCGTAACGGATTAAAATAGATAATATCTACTAGGTGTTAGAGAGAGGAACAAAATAATCCTAATAAGGGTGCGGAAACCTCTCCCTAATATGTGTGTTTCACAATTGTGAGGCTGATGGCAATATCTAATGGACAAAAATGGACAATGTCGGGTATAGTGCACTTGGACTTTTACAAATGATATCAGAGCTAGTCACTAGGTGATGCGCTTGTGAGGACGCTTGGCCCTTAGAAGTGGTGGACTGTGAGATCCCATATCGATTGTAGAGGTGAAGAAACATTTCTTACAAGGTTCTGAAAACCTCTAGGTGAAGAAACATTTCTTACAAGGTTCTGAAAACCTCTCTTTAGTAGATGCGGTTTAAAACTGTGAGGGTGACAGTGATATGTAAAAGCAGACAATATCAACTAATGGTGGGCTTGGATACCTACAAATGATTGACTGGAATAGATCAATTGGTAGAGTGTGTGGTTGTTAACCACAAGGTTGGAGGTGTTCAAGCCCTTCTCTTAATATTCTCAAAATTTGAAGTTTTAAAAACCTGATATCCATCATGGTGTTAAAATCTACCAAGTTAGTACATATTATCCAATTTGGCTCGCCTCTTGCCTCACAATAATTTAAGTTGTTGTTATAAGTGGGATTTGAACCCACACTCTCTTATAAGGACCAAAACATGGGTCTAGTGCCTTAGACCACTCAACCATCCTAATTGCATATTTTGCAATCCCACATTTATTTGGAAGGGGAATGAAGCATTCCTTATATGGGTGTGTAAATGTCTCCCTAGTACTATGAAGCTGACGGCGAAACGTAACAGATTAAAATTATCAACATTCCTTATAAGGGTGCGAAAACCTCTCCCTAATAGGCGCGTTTTAAAACAGTGAGACGGATGACAATACCTAATGAGGAAAAATGGACAATGTCTGCTAGCAGTGCTCTTGGTCTTTTACAAATGATATCAGAGCTAGTCACAAGGCGATGTGCCAGTGAGGACGCTTGACCCTCAGAAAGGGTCGATAGTGAGATCCCATAACGATTAGAGAGGTGAAGAAACATTTTTTATAAGGGTCTGAAAACCTCTCCCTAGTAGATGCGATTTAAAACCGTGAGGGAGACAAGACAACGATACGTAACGAACAAAAGCAGACATTATCAACACATGGTGGTCTTGGATTGCAACACATGATTGGCTAGAATAGCTCAGTTGGTTAGATTGTGTGGCTATTAACCACAAGGTTGAAGGTTCAAACTCCTTTTAATGATGGTTATATGAAGTGAAGCATACCTTATAACCGTGATGGTGCTTCTCCTTAGTAGAAATTTTCTTTCAACTTGAACTTCTAGGATATTCTCATCAAATTTTGAAGTTTTAAAATCATGTTTCAATCCTTTAAAAACTCTAGTGAGTTCAATTGATATTGAGGGGTATGAAGTTACCAAGTTCTTATCACTTTTTATGATAAACTTATGATGCTTTCAACCTAAGAAGAGCCTAGGTTGTAGATAATTATCCACTTTGGCTCGTATGAGATGTCAGAAGTGGGATTTGAACCCACGATCTCTTATGAGGACCAAAACTTAAATCTTCACCTTAGACCACTCGACCATCCTAATTGCTAATTGCGTGTTCCTAGATTGGTTTGAGAGGGGAATTTTGCGTATATGGGTGTGTAAATGTTTCCATAGTAGATGTGTTTTAAAAATATGAGGTTGATGATGAAACGTAATGGATTAAAATAGATAATATCAACTAGCTATTGGAGAGAGGAATGAAACAATCCTAATAAGGGTGCAAAAACCTCTATCTAATAGGCATGTTTTAAAACTGTGAGCCTGATGGCAATACCTAATAGGAAAAAATGGACAATGTCGGCTAGTAGTGCGCTTGGACTTTTACAAATGATATCAGTGGTAGTCACCAGGCAATGTGCCAGTGAGGACCCTTGGCCCTCAGAAGGGGTGGATTGTGAAATCCCACATTGATTGGAGAGATGAAGAAACATTTCTTACAAAGGTCTGCAAACCTCTCCTTAGTAGATATGGTATAAAACCGTGAGGGTGACAGCGATACTTAACGAACTAAAGTAGACAATATCAACTAATTGTGGTCTTGGATTGTAACAAATGATTAGTTGGAATAGCTTAGTTGGTTAGAACGTGTGATCCTTAACCATAAGGTTGGAGGTTCAAGCCCAATTGGGCGAGTTCAATTGATAATCCACCATGGTGTACCAAGTTCCATTTCCTAAATGTGAAAAGTTAAAATCTTAAAATCTAGGAAGTTCTTTTCATTTGATAAATAATGATGCTTTCCGATCCAAGCCCGGTGTTTCCCCTGTAATCGGGGGGGCGAGTTCAATTGATAATCCACCATGGTGTACCAAGTTTCATTTCCTAAATGTGAAAAGTTAAAATCCTGACTGTTTACTGTGCTTTCCCATCCACTTTGACTCGCCTTTTTGCTTCATAATAATATGAGATGTGAAGTGGGATTTCAACCCGCGTCATCTTACGAGGACCAGAACTTGAGTCTTGCACCTAAAACCACTCGGCCATCCCGACTGCTTACTGTGCTTTCCCGGATTGGCTTTAGAGGGAAATTTAGCATTCCGTATATGGTTGTGTAAACGACTCCTTATTTTAAAACTGTGAGGCTCACGACGGATTAAAAAATCCGTGAGTGAAATATGTCTCCTGACGTATTCTCTTACTTTGCTTTTATCTTTTCCCACTATTATTAATGTATATTTTCCTACTTTCATCATTCCCACTTTCATCAAAATTATTGATGAATATGGAATATGTGAAAATGTGTTTTGTATATTAATACATAAATTTGGATGTAAATTATTTGTAATTATATTAAGCTAGGATGACAGAGCTTAGGTAAATATAAGTTTGGCAAGCTCGGATGCTTAGTCATATGAAAAATTCGGAAGGAAATCTAATCTACAACCTGACACCTTTTTTAGAGACAAAATAGAGATTGACAACTTGTCAGCCACACAGTGAAAGCTCGCATGTGAATTATCTGTGTTTGTCTTTGTAAATTATTAGTCTTTCAAATTATTAGTTTGCTTTAGGTCTTTTCCTACTTTTAGGAATACGAATCTTGTAGAGGTCCTGTCCTGCTAAGATTCGATCTATCTTCGAGTTCACGATTTTCAAATCTGCATTCAAATCTGAAGTCTATAAAAGGACTTCTTCAATGTAAAGAGGGCATCGATGGGCCGATAGCTCTCTCTTGAATATCAATTGAGAAAATTCAGAGAAAAAATATTCTACTCTTTCTCTTACCTATCTTCTTCCTATGAACGAATTTCTGAGAAAGCTCAGAAAATCAAACCATTTCAAATGTTCTACCGACTAAGAAGAAAACTCAAATGAACATAGAAGGGGAGAAAATCTCACCATCTCAAATACTGTCAATCAAGAATATCAGATTGCGAGGATCGAAGATCAGCTCCAAAATTGGACTATTCCAAAGGTAGATTCGAAAACTATCTACCAAATCTCAACCTTCAATTTTACTTAAAAATCATGTATCAAATTCTGAGAGAAAAACATCCCAATTCATAGTAATAAGGAATCTCTTAATCTTTTTTCAAAATCCCTTATACTCCAACATCGTGAAGAATTTAACTATCTTCACGTTGGTCTTGTTCAAGTCGCTGTAAAACCATTGTTCAGACTTGGACTAGATATCCCAGTTCTTATCTCCTTATGAGATAAGAGACATGAAGATTTCTCAAATTCTTTATTGGGAAGGGTTCAATCCAATCTGGAGAATGGACCAGTCTATTTCAATTGTTATTCAAATTTTACTTTGTCACTCCACGACCTGCACATATTATCAGCTCTTATGCTGGACTTACAATAAAAAAACTTGAACATCAAGGCTGAAACTCATTCTTCCGTAGTCATATTCAGAGTTTATTATAAACTCATGAATACAAATATTTCACCAAGAGCATTAAGATTCTCTCCAAAAGGATCAACCATGCTCATAGAGGCAAATATTGGAAAGTCTTCGGTGACTATTCCAAAACTCTTTCTTGGGATCAGATAACCAGAAATACTCTCTGGAAAATAGAAGATGCTAATCTTCCGAAGAGAAAGGAATCTCAAAACCCGGTACAAATCATTGAATATGATGATGGAAGCGTTGAAATAAAATTCAGCGAAAAGCCTTCGTCTGAATCAAAAGTAAGAGAATTCTTGAGTTCTAGACCAACTATGTCGGGAGTTTTAAGATCAATGTATGACCCCTTAAAGTTAAAAGAAGTCATGATAAAAAGAGAGCATCAATTCACTATGAAGATGGCTCAAGATCTCCAACCCATACAGATATGGATACTCAATCCATCTACGAAAGTCAGCTAAATGTTATTATAGCTGATTTCCAGATAGACAAAGAATTCTTGAAAACAGATTTTATGTCAGTTGCCAAACTCTTCAAAGAGAAAAGCTTTCTTCCAAACCTACAAAGAAGCTGAGCAAACTGAATTAAGAGCTCAGTGGTATTCTCTTATAGAAACCGTAGAGGAAAACATATCGTTCTTTGAATGGTTTGAAGAAAATATTTTGCAAATATGCACCTTGACTCAAAGAGGCTGGAAGACTACCAGAAGAGGCGAGGTATACTCAAAACATCCTCCATTGGAAGAAGTCGAATTTGACAATTACTACGGAGAAAAGGTCAAAGCTAGTCCTTTCAAAACTATCCCAGAAGGACTAGAAAAGGGTAATCCTAAAGGATATCAAGAATATCCAGCACCAGAATAATTATTCAAACAAGATTTTATCCACGATCTCCACCCAGCTTGAGAGTATCGAGGGAAAAATCTCAAAGAATTCGGGTACTCTGCAAGAACAAGTAGGCAGCTCTGTACCAAAGGTCGATGAGTCAATCCCAATACTCAGACCCGCAAACCTCGACGTATTCACAAAGAGGGTCTCGAAAGAAGAAGTTGCAATAGCCAAAATAGAAGAAAAGTTGGATAGAATTCTAAATCTTGGAATAATACATCAGGATTCATCTGTCAATGTCGTTAACAATGACGACGAGATTCAGGACTTCGAAGATGAGATCGTAAATGAGGCAGAAGAACCTCTCTACAATCGGATCGAAAGGATCTAAAGAAGAAGTCAAAATAATACCAGCAATCAGAAAAACTGGTATCCTCAACCGTCTTTTTCGGATATTCAATTCGAAGAAAAGACGCTACAAACTGAAGCCCACTATGATGGCCTGGCAATCTATGAATGGAACATCGATGGATTGTCTGACTATCATGTGATGAACGTTGTCAATGAAATGATGATGGCCGCAGGCTTGTATAAATTATAGGGCCATAAATCCGACCATCAAATAGCTCAAGTCTTAGTAACCGGATTTACCGGGCAACTTAAAGACTAGTGGGACAAATATCTTGACGAATCAACCCGTCAACAGATATTAAACCACTATGTCATCAGGCCAACAACTCAAATCATCAAAGAAGAAGGTCCATCAACTAGGACCGAAGTACAACATGAAAAGGTGGTACAAAGACATGTATTTCAGCAAAGTTCTTATTAGAACAGATAGTTCGTTGGAATTCTGGAAAGAGAATTTTGTCAATGGACTACCAAAACACTTCTCAACAAGGATCAAAGACGGTCTGAAGACAAAGTATAATGGAACAATTCCATGGTAGACTTTGTCATACGGATCAATAGCATCCTTCATCATAGAAAAAGGACTCAGACTTTGTAACGAGTCAAAAATCCAAAACAAGCTCAATTCTTCGATATCAAACAGAAAAGAGCTTGGAAGATTTTGCAATCAATATGAATACAAGGGAATAGAAGCTTCCTCAACCTCTAGAAGGAAGAAGGTTAGGACGCATCCAAAGCCTTATAATGCGTACAGGCCTAGAGAAAAGTATCGGATTAAGCCTGTACAACCTCAAAAGCCAACGTATTCTAAGAAAAGGTACGCTCCCACAAAAACTCATAAAGGAAAGAAAAAGCAAACTTGCTTCAAATGTCGAGAAGGACACTATGCTAACAAGTGTCCAATCAGAGGAAAGATCAACGAGTTGGATATAGATCAAGAGCTGAAAAATCAGCTACTACGACTAACTCTAACCGACTCAGAACAATCAAGCGAGGGAGAAATCATCAAACTTCAAGAAGAATCCGATTCATATTCTAGCACAGAATACGAATCAGAACAAGAAGGAAGAAGGACGTGCGAAGGATGCATAAACGTCCTTACAAAGGATCAAGAAATTCTACTTGAGGTGGTAGAGAAAATTCAAGATCCAGAAATTCAACAGAAAATTGCTCAACGACTTAGAGATGCTATGACAATCTCTAAACCACCTGAAAGGGAAGAAAAAAATCCCTATAGACTTCAATTAGTTCTCCAAAGGTTTGAAAAACCGAGAGAACTTACTACTCAAGACCTACAAAGAGAGATTAATAATCTCAAACAAGAAGTACAGATATTAAGATCTGAAACCAGGTCAGAATCCTATCTGCTTCGCCAAGAAATTCTCAACCTTTAGGAAAGGTTGCCCGAACAAAAGGAAACGACGCAACCAAACCTGGACGAAGATGATTTTCAAAGTTCCTTCGTTGGAGCCATCACCACTTCTCAATATAAAAAATGGTACGCTCTCGTTACCTTGAAAATTTATGATTTCAAAATTACACTAAAAGCTCTCATAGATACTCGAGCTGATCAAAATTGCATTAAAAAAGGCCTAATACCTACTAAGTATTTTGAAAAAACTACCGAAGGCCTTAGAGGTGCAAACAACATCAAACTCAAAATCAATTACAAACTATCAAAAGTCCATGTTTATAATGACAAAATTTGCTTCGTAAATTCATTCCTCTTAGTAAAGGACTTAGGATAGGAACTAATCCTAGGTACTCATTTCATTACTCAATTATACCCTTTTAAAATAACTGAAAAAGGATTAGAGTAAAAAGCCTAAGGAAAAAAGATAAAATTTAATTTCCTTTCCCCTATAAGGATTAACGAAATAAATAACCTTAAAAAGAATACAATTATTCAATCAATAAATGTATTAAATTATAAAGAAAAATAAATTTCTTTTCTGAAGGAAGAAATTTCATTCAAAAGTAATAGAAGAAAAGCTTCAAAGCAAGACCGTCCAAGTCTAAAATCAAAACATTACAAGCTCAAATAGAAACGGAAATTTGTTCAACTGTCCCTAATGCCTTTTGGAATAGGAAGCAACACATAGTTAATCTTCTTTATATCAAAATTTTCGAGGAGAAAAATATTCCTACGAAGGCCCGACCTATTCAAATGAATAAAGAATTACTAACATTCTACAAAGCAAAAATTAATGATCTTCTGCAGAAGGTCTTATTAGGCCATCAAAGAGCCCTTGGTCATGTGCAGTTTTTTACGTCAACAACTAGGCAGAGAAGGAGCGTGGAGTTCCACGACTGGTATAAAACTACAAACCCTTAAATAAGGTTCTGGAATGGATTAGATATCCAATTCCAAATAAATCAGATTTAATGCAAAGAATTTCAAATGCAAAAGTATTTTCAAAATTTGATATGAAATCGGGATTTTGGCAAATCCAGATTTCAGAAAAAGACAAGTATAAAACGGCTTTCAACGTCCCTTTTGGACAATATGAGTGGAACGTTATGCCATTTGGGCTAAAAAACGCTCCATCTGAATTTCAAAAAATTATGAATGATATCTTCGATCCTTTTCAAGATTTTTCAATTGTCTATATTGACGATGTTCTAATTTTCTCTCAAAGCATCGATCAACATTTTAAACATCTTCAAACATTTTTAGCCATAGTCAAAAGAAGTTTAGTTGTATCTAAACTGAAAATAAAACTTTTTCAGACAAAAATCAGCTTTCTTGGATTTGAAATTTATTTGGGCTTAATTAAACCCATCCAAAGGTCCATCGAGTCTGCCTCAAATTTTCTAGACAAAATCACGGATAAAACCGAACTACAAAGATTCTTGGGATGTCTCAATTATTTGTCTGATTTCCTCCAAAATATCAGATCCATTTGCAAATATCAGATCCATTTGCAAATATCAGACCCATTTGCAAACTACTCTTTGAGAGACTGAAAAAGAATCCCAAGCCGTGGACTGAAGAACACACCAAAACAGTCCAAAAAATCAAATCCCTTGTCAAATCAATTCCGTGTTTATCTCTGATAAACCAAAGGGCTGGTTTAATAGTGGAGACCGACGCATCCGATATCGGATATGGAGAAATCCTGAAACAGTCCCTTGACAAGAAAGAATCTATTGTCCGATTCCATTCGGGAATATGAAATTCTACTAAAAAAAATTACTCAACAGTAAAGAAAGAAATACTTTCAATAGAACTTTGTGTACAAAAATTTCAAAGTGATTTAGTTAACAAAAGCTTTGTTATCAAAACAGATTCTAGGGCATCTAAATTTATTTTAGAAAAAGATGTCAAGAATCTTGTATCTAAACAGATTTTTGCTAGATGGAAAGCCATTTTATCTTGCTTCGATATTCAAATTTTGCCTATTCGAAAACCCTTTGGCTGACTACCTCTCAAGAGAGTTCTTACTCTCAAAGAAAAACTCTCCCTACCCACTCTTCCATCGAGAGATGACCGGAAAGAAAGCGATAGAGAAAGGAAAGAAGCCTATTGCTTCTTCAAACACCCCTACTCCAATGACATCCGACAGCTATGCGATGGATGCTGGTTTAACACGGATGACCAGATCTAAAGCAAGGCTTTCTCAAAAACAGGCGGAGGTTATCACTCCGACGAGGCCTTCTGCCTCTTCAACACAACCATCAGCCGTTACTCCATCGAGACCTACTGTCTCTTCCACTTCAAAGGGACCTTCTGTCCCCTCGACCTACTCGGACGCAGTTGTTCCCGTTTGATTTTCTCCAGTTCTTGAAATTAGGACCTATTTTCAAAAATCTGTGTCTATACTAGAAGCTCTGGTAGAACCAAAATACGACGACACAAAAATCAGCGAGGTCGTCAAGAAAGCCTATCCATCGAGATTCTTTTATATCCCAGAAGATCTTCATAAAACCAAAAGGTTTTATGAATTCATTCTAGTCGACACAAAGTCCGTTGAAATTACTCATATTCCGTGTCGCGATGACCATTCGAAAATCGCGTATTCAAAATTGAAAATTTTCAAAGTCATGAACCCGACATATTGGAATTAAGATCCATACACGGAGAAGACTTTTTCAAAACCTTTTGTTCCTCATTCTTACTCATACAAAGATTATCAAATGGCATGGTTCAATGTCATTTGATATCAAAATTACGAGCACTCATGGTTTATTCAATTCTGCCAGAATGCTCATAAAATTCATTACCCATTCTGGTTCATCAAATGGTGGAAAATCTTTGGATCATCCAAAGATATATTTCCAGTTCCAATACAGGAATCGTTCCACTACTTTATTTAAAATATATTCAAAACCCCATTTCTATTGGCCATGCGCTTTTGAGTATATTTTCAAATTCCTTGGATTTTAACCTGAAATTTTCAAATAAAAGAAACGGAAGATCAAGTAAAACAAGTCTTCAAAATTATCAAAATCAAATGGTGGGATAAATACACCTATACCCACGCAGATCTCAAAGCCATAAAGGTCTGGTTATCAGAAAATGGCCACCTTCAGAATTTATCCAAGAAAAAGACTTTCGAATTTCTTAATTCAAAGTCGAAGCTACTCGCTGTATTAGCCCAGACGATTTCGGAAGTTGACTTTCAAAAGCTTCTTTAAGAGGCCACTTTTGTCGGCTCGACATCTTCTCCTTCTATGTTAAAAAAAAAAAAATAAAAAAATAAAATCCGTGAGTGAAATATGTCTCCTGACATATTCTCTTACTTTGCTTTTATCTTTTCCCACTATTATTAATGTATGTTTTCCTACTTTCATCATTCCTACTTTCATCCAAATTATTGATGAATATGGAATATGTGAAAATGTGTTTGTATATTAATACGTAAACGTCTCACTAGTAGACGGATAGACGGGTAGACGGGGAATTAAACTTTGACAGCTGGAGAGAGGAACAGAACAATCTTAATAAGGGTGTGAAAACCTCTCCCTAATAGGCGCGTTTTAAAACTTTGAGGCTGATGACAATACCTAATGGGCAAAAATGGACAATGTCTACTAGTAGTGCGCTTGGACTTTTACAAATGATATCAAAGCTAGTCACTAGCGATGTGCCAGTGAGGACACTTGACCCTCAAATGGGGTGGATTGTGAGATCCCACATCGATTGGAGAGGTGAAGAAACATTTCTTACTAGGGTCTAAAAACATCTCCCTAGTGGATGTAGTTTAAAACCGTGAGGCTTATAGCAATACGTAACGAACGAAAGCAAATAATGTCAACTAGTGGTGGTCTTGGATTGTAACAAATGATTGGCTGGAATAGCTCAGTTCGTTAGAGCGTGTGCGAGGTTCAAGCCCTCCTTCTAGCGATGAGAATGAAGCATACAAAGATTTTCTATGAAGTTGGATTTGAACAACCCACGCCCTCTTATGAGGACCAGAACTTGAGTCTGACGCCTAAGAACACTCGATCATCCCGACTGCTTATTGTACAATCCCGCATTTGTTTGAGAGAGGAGTTTAGCATTTCTTATATGGGTGTGGAACTGTCTCCCTAGTAGACCCGTTTTAAAACTGTGAGGCTGACGGCGATACGTAACGGATTAAAATACATTATATCTACTAGCAATTGGAGAGAGGAACGGGGGTGTGTAAACGTCTCCCTAGTAGACGTGTTTTAAAATTGGAAGGCTGATGACGATATGTAACAGATTAAAATAGATAATATCTACTAGCGATTGGAGAGAGGAACGAAACAATCCTAATAAGGGTGTTGAAACCTCTCCCTAATAGGCACGCTTTAAAACTGTGAGGTTGACGGCAATACCGAATGTGCCAAAATGGACAATGTCTGCTAGTAGTGCACTTGGACTATTACAAATGATATCAGAGCTAGTCACTAGACGATGTGCTAATAAATTAGAAAAGTGATCAAATTCAACTCTAGAGAATCATTACTGTCTAGCTTATTATGGAACCTATACTAACTAAAATAATGGAGTTAATTGACAAAAATTAAAAGAAAGAAAGAAATTGAAAGAAAAATAAAGGATGTGAGAGAAAAAGAAACTCCGTAGAGAAAGAGAAGTAGCTACTAGACACTTTCTTATTCAACCTCGAGGAGTCTGATTCTAGCTGGGTTTTCATTACGAAATCTTCACAGAACCTTGTGGAGAGGCACTTTGGACTCTTGAATCGTCCAAGACAATCAAGAATCGTGGAAGAATCGGTAGTAGGTTTTCTAACTTTTTAGTCTTGGTATTTTAAAAGATCCATGAGATTATTTGGGAGTTTTGATTTGCTTTTTTGATGTGTTGATCTAGAAGTGATGCTACGCAAGTTTTATAAATTTTTTTTTATAAATTTTTTTTTGAAAAGATTGAAGCTGAAAGTTTGAGTATGAGTGGAGCCTCATGTTATGGTAAGAACATGTAATTGTCCAATTTTAGTTGTGAATATATTTGTATGTGGTTGATTTAAAATTATAAGAAAAAATGTATTTTTATAGATGAAGTAAAGCTCTACGATGTTGGTGAAGGAACCAAGCCGATCTGAGTTTTTATGAGAAGTTATGATGGTAACGATTCCATTTTGAGAAAAAAATAGCATTTAATCTCGTCGGAAATCACGCAATAGACATTTATTTCATATTCAAAACTATTCCCCAAACCCTTTAAATTTCTCTATGCTCAAACCTACCTACTATCATTTAATCATTTGATCATTTGATCGTTCTGTATTTTTCAACTGAGATCGAAAAAGAAAACAAAGAGGGTTTTGAGAAGAAAATCGTGGGTTTCTACTTCGCAAAGATCTTCGTATTCGATGTTGATTTTTGGGGTTAAAAACATAAAGACTATTTCGAAAGTGTTGTACTAACCTCTAGAAGGCAAACCCTTGTCGAAGCATGAAAGAATGTCATCAGAATCATTAGTATTCTCGTCAGAAAAAAGAGAAGAGAATCTTAAGGATTTTCGATCTGTTTTCGGGTGAAGAAGATGGGTTGATGGGCCAGTTATTCGAATTCGTATTCATGTTTCAAACCCACAGCTCCATCTTCGATCCACAAGTTCCAAGCCCAATCTACAGGCCACTTCAATCTACCTAGAAATTATGGCCCAAACACAAAACCATTTGTTTTTGGTCTAATGTCACATAACCCATGCACGCGACCCAGAACCTGAGTTTGTGACCCGACAACCGTGTTGTCCTCAATGCATGCGTGCGTGTAATCTTGACTCGACTGAACGATTCTAGGCTGGACTTCAACACGTCATCAACTCGATTTCATTGTTTTCTGAGGCTCAGCTATGCCGCGTACATGAAAATCACACATCCCCACCTTGCTAAGCTCAATCCCAAGGGGTTGAAGGTTGTCTTCATCGGCCACAAACCTAAAAGAAAGACATAAAGGCTTTATGATCCTATGAGGGAACGAGCTCACGTGTCGCGCGACGTTGTCTTCGACGAGAACACCTTCTAGCAGTGGTGAGAGGTGGTCAAGGCGGACCAGAACCTAGAACAATTCATAGTGGAGTACTTCGTCAATGAGTTGGGAGAAGGAGGAGCGTAACATTGGGCACTCTCACTATTGCCAACAACTACACTGGGTGCGCCTACACCAACTCCGATCACAACTGCTGATGCGCCTACACCAACTCCGATCACAACTGCTGATGCGCCCCTGAACTAGTGGAGTTTGTAACACCACGTATTGCAGATTCGATGTTGGATGCCGATCACGATGATGGTCTGACGGCTAGGTACCGAAATATTGAAGACATACTAGAAGTGGTGTCAAATTGCATGCCACTAGCGTGGATGAAGCTGTTGAAAATAAACGCTCACTCTAATACTAATTTGTTGAAATAACACTCACGAAACTGTGAAGGAGAGACAAGGAGACAAAGAATTCTGAAAAACCTTTTTCTTTTGGTTTGACTTTTTGTTCTCTACACTTTTGCTCTCTGCTTTTTTTCTCTTCTTGCTCTTCTATTTACAATGGAAAACAACTTAATTTATAGGTTTTCTAAAGGCTAAAAATGTCTATCCCATATGCCATCATATTTTAACCCACTATTACTGAAATAGTTATTGGCTTCTCATTTTTTGTTTTGGCCTTTTTATTGTACGACTCAATTTAAAAAACTTGCTAAAATTAACAAAATTAAAAACTACCTTTTTCATTTAAGTTTATTCCCAACAAAACTCTCCTATAAACTTAAATGCTCTATTCAATGATTCCACCTGTACCGTTTTCGTTTTCTTGAGCTCAGTCATGGTTCTTCAATTTCCTCTCCTTGTCCTTGAGCGGCAAACTAAGCTTGTCTTTCTCTGATGAGACTTCATTTGGAGCTTCTTGAGAATAGTTCATTTGAGACACCAACTCCTCATTTCTCCCGTTCTCAGCCACGCTCAACTCAAACGTCATAACTTCGTTTAGTTTACTCAATTCCCTTCGCAAGGCCACAACGATATTTTCAACTTCTATTTTTACTTCCTCCATTTCGGCTTTATCACTAGTGAGTATCTCAATCGGTCGTTAATTCACTGCCTCTTGTTGGACTCGATTCAAGTTCATGTCGAGTAAGTCTCTCTGTTGAGTCAACATCTCTATATCTTTCTCCTCCCTCACTAGCTCATCCACAAGAGCTTCAATCTCCATTAACAAGCCATTCTCTTTCTCCACACCTTCTTCAACTTTCTTCACAAGTTCAGATATTACCTTTCCATTCTCTTCCTTCTCTTGTTTTAGATAGAAAGAACTCTCACTCAACTCAACAACTTCCTTCTCTAATTTCTCAACCTTCATTTCTAACTCTTTCTTTTCTTTTCTTCTTCCATTTTCTCTTCCATTCTCATCCTCTTTCTTCTTCCTCAAATTTCCTTTCTAGCCATTGGAGTTCTCTCTTCGAGCTCGGGCTCTCTGTTATTCGGTTGTCCATCTTTCTTTGATTTTTTCGTCTCTGCTATCAAAATTTTGCCACATTTGCTGTGCATCACCTCATTTCCAACAGTTTCCACCGCTTCACGACTATCGCCATCGTCTTTCACGTTGTCGTGTCCTTTTGTGTTCATCTCTTCATTTTGGGCCATCAAGAGAATGCCTCCGTTTGTTGCGTCATCCAAGGCTAGGTTGATCATTTCTTCCAAATTTTCCTCGGCTCGAAAATCTCTTGCATAATGACCCATTCTGCCACAATTATATGCATAGTGACCATATTTTTTACATTTGTAACACTGGATGTTGGAGTTATATCCTTGACCGCGTCCTTGATTGCGTCCTCTTCCACGTAAATTTGCTTGTCTTGACTGTCTCTTCTCCTTATAATTTTCTTCATTTCTACTGTCTTGATCACCTTGACCATTTCTGCGACTTCCTCGACCTCTACCTTGAATATTTTGAGAGTAGAGTACCTTTTTATCCTTTATTGATGCCTTAGTCTGAAGCACTTGATCGAGTGTTTCCTCCTTCTTTTTCTTACGTTGCTCGTGTGCCTCGAGAGAACCTGCGAGCTCATCAACCTTGAACTTCACTAGGTCCTTTGACTCTTCTATGGCACATATAGCATTCTCGAAGTTGTCAGTTAACGACCTCAAGATCTTCTCCACAACCCGCGTCTCAAGTAACATTTCTCCATTTCGATTTAGCTGATTTGCCACAGTCTGTACACGCGTAATGTAGTCGGATACATTTTCTGACTCCTTCATCTTCATGCTCTCCAACTCGCCACGCGGAGTTTGGAGATGGATTTGCTTGACTCAATCGGTTCGTTTGAACATCTTTTCTAAAGTGTCCCAAGCTTCTTTTGAAGTCGTTGCCCTTGCAATCTTCTTAAAGCCTGACTCTTCAACAGCCCAGAACAACATGTATAATATTGCCTTATCCATTGATCGCAATTCTTTTAGCGCCTTGTTTTGCGTTGCCATATAATCCATGGTATCCTTTGGTTCTTCGAAACCTTCTTCGACCACCTCCCATGCGTCTTGAGAACCGAGAAGAGCTTTCATTTGGATACTCCAATTCTTGTAGTTCGTCTTCGTTTATCGTGGTAACGACATTTGTCCCATCATATTCGTCATTGGCTCTGATACCAATTTGTTGAAAATAAACGCTCGCTCTGATACTAATTTGTTCAAATAACACTCACGAAACTGTGAAGAAGATATCAAGATGGGAGAGATAAGGAGACAAAGAATTCTGAAAAACCTTTTTCTATTGCTCTCTACTCTTTGTTCTCTACACTTTTCATTTTTCGTTTTGGCCTTTTCCTTCTACGACTCAATTTCAAAAACTTACTAAAGTTAACAAAATTAAAAACTACCCTTTTCATTTAAGTTTATTCCTAACAAAAATGAACTCTTTCACCGAATAAGAGAAGAACCCGTGCTGTCTGAAGGCAATGTAGGAAGAGATGACGTCATCACTGACAACAAGATGTGGAGTTTGGACAACAAGGTTATGATCTCCCTGATAAAAAATCTAGTTTTGCACGACCGGAGCAAGCATATAGAAATCAGATTCCACTACATCTGGGAGTGTGCAGATTAGGGGCTTATCAAGATTGACATCTGAAAAAAAGAACAGCTTGGAGACATCCTCACCAAGTCTCTAACGCGGATGAAATTTGAGCAACTACGCTAAAAAATCGAAGTTCAAAAAATAAGGTAGATATACCACAGGTTTTAGGAGGAGATTGTTAGATAAAGCCTATGCAAAGAACTTGCCCACGTCTTGTGGAGTCGCAAAAATTCAGTTGGCCACTTCGACCATTTTTAGAGGGTAGCGTGGTGCAAATTCAGTTGGCCACTACTGCCATTTTTAGTCTAGGTCTTTTAGGGGCACTTTCTAGGTCTTTTGCGTCCCCCTCTTCTTCTAGAGGAATGACCTCTGTAACAGTCTGCTTGTTATCGCAAATGCTGCACCATCCCACTTCTTCTCTTCTTTAAATACGACATCTCTACTTCCATGAATTTTCTCATGTTGCGGAACATATATGTTGTACAACCAAAGAATCTTAGGTACTCGAAGTAAGGTGTTTTGTCGAACCATGCTTTGTAGGGGATGCAAGTGTCCAATGCCTTTGTCGGTAAATGATTTAGAAGATAAACCGCATGTCGTATTGCCTCACCCCAGAAAATCGTCAAGACTTGCATGCTCTTGAGTAAGCTTCTTGCAGTGTTCATTATGACTTGTTTTCTTTGGTAGACTACACCGTCTTGTTGTAGAGTTTACAGAGCAGTGAGTTGACGTTTGATACCTTCCTCCTCGCAAAAAATTGAGAAGTTCTGGGGTAAGAACTCGCCATATCGATAGTGCGCAAGGTTTTCAATTTGTGATCATACCCATTTTCAACGAATCTTTTGAGTTTCTTGAACATAGATTCTCCTTTGTCTTTGAGCATGTACACCCACATCCAACGAATATAATTTTCGACAAGTAAAAGAAAATACTTATGACCCCCAATGATGATGGGGTTATTGGACCACACAAATCTACGTGAACCAGTTGCGGTGGTCACTCAGCACGAAAACTTGTTTGAGTTGGGAACAACGGTCTTGCTTGTTTGGAGACTAGGCAATGTTCACATAGCTTATTTGGATGTATGATCTTGGGTAGCCCCGTAGCCATCTTCTTCTCTCCCAACATTTTGAGCGTCTGCATAGTTCCCATATTTTCCACAAGAGTAACACTTGATCATATTATTGTCCTTCTAAGGGTTGGAATTACCGTGGATTTATGAGCTATTGTCACGACCTCCTCTGCTACCACGTCCGCATCCATGTCTACGACCACGCCCATGACCTTTGTTTTTCTTGTTATGGCTACCACATCCCCTTGTACTTGGAAAAGAAGAGTCAACCACATCATTCCTTTTCGTCTGTGCGAGTCACTCCACATATGTGAGTAAGAGGTGTTTCTCCTCCTTTTTGTCTTCATAACCAAAAATTGTCTCATTATGAAGCTTAAGACGAACAAAAACCTTCTCAACTAACATTTTCTTAAGGTCGTCGAACTGCTCGATGGAGGTAACAATTTGCATGAATCTTAGAGGAATAGCTCGAAGGAACTTCTTGACTACGGAGATCAATCTATAAGATAAAGAACATCTTTGAGGTAATAAATACTCTCTCTATAAGATGGGATGTTTTCTATCTATAAAAAAAATAGAAGATAGATTGTATGTCAAATAGCGACTTTATGTACAAAATATTACCATATTGATACACATTCAATTTTTGTTTGAACAATGTGAAAAAAATTGAGACAAGAACGATAATCTTATTTGTTGTATTCAGTTCATAATATTTATTTAGGTTAGACTAAGAAACTATTTTTTATATTCAAAACCCATTAGAAGGAAGGGACAATAGAAATCATATAGAAATGTTAGTCTTGAAGGCCCTAAAAATGGTATGAGGTGTTTTTGTATAACAACTTGATAGCACTGGATATAACATGCACCTAGGGTATGTCCCTAGCTCAACAAACTCTTTTGATACAAATATGTATACTATACATTAACCATGTTTATTATTAAAGTTTAATTGTTACCCTTTTACGAATAACATGTATTTAACCTATCAATATAATCAATCATATGGGAAGTGATCTAGTGCCTTTATCAGCTACACGATACTACGTGATCTCTTACCCTTCGAGACAAATAAATATTAAAGATTATTTAACTAACATTTAAAAGAACCTACTAAGTTACAATGCCTGTAACCATGAATTATAGCTAAGATACTGATGGTGTTAATATAACACATGCGGAAGCAATTTGGATCTTAGACACTCTTAGAACATCAATTATAGTAAATAACTAGCATGTACATAAGTATTAAAACTCAAGAAGTTTCAGTACTAACCTTTTGTAAAATTCCTGTTTCCTCATGAACTGATTTTGAACCACCACTAGTGTCTTCTCTACTATTCTCTGGCCTTAGAACGGGATTGTGGAATCCGGTGAGTGACTAAACTTGGAAGGGATTTAGTATATATGACGAGAGAGTTTGTAAGAGTTTTTCTCAAGGTTTTTCCAATGAAGAAGTTCCATGTACCTTGATCACTATATTCATAGAGTCATATTTGCATGTTCATGCAAATTTGAGATCATCAAATTTTGACACTGAAAATTCCACTCAAATTTAGGGGTTTATTTGGCATGCAAGTTTGGTTAAACCAAATTTTGACATCTCAAAATTCCACTAACTCAAACATGGATTTTTCGATTAAGTGAAGTTAACATTTTGACTTTCTTCTTTTTAATTCAACAATTAATTTAAAAAGTTAATTTCAAATTAAAGTAATATTAAATGATTAAATTAAACTATTTAATTAATATTTAACATTAATTCAAATGCCAATCCCAATCAATTCAGACACATATTTGATTAAAATATCTAAATCTTATTTAAATATCTCCAATTCTCTCATTTTGTTTAATTCGTAAATAAAACAAAAATGCGGTGAAATATATCGTATATATGTAGTTAGCATATTTCCTAATTTAAACTCGAACACTTCGAACTCACTCGTCACACTGTTCTATGGTTTAGTCCGATATGAGCTAATAGGGGGACCTAATGGACCTATAGATCATGGGCTCCAACGATCCAAGATTAACCAGCTAAACTCATTAACCTTGTTAATCAGCATTCGTTAACTAGTAGACACTCCACTATAGCCTAGTAGTTGCACTCCCCTCACTATAGATATATTTTTGTCCATTTGATATAACCATGATTAGTAAGTCGATCCTTCATAGGTTGTCCGTAACTAGAGCTAGGTCAATTTACCATTTTACCCCTAAAGTTACTTCTTAATTCTTATGTCCCACTGATTCTCTAATGAACAATTGGTTTGTGGTTCAACTAGTAAACCGAATCCCTCTTAGGCCAATTAGAGGGTGGGGCCCCTTATTCAAGACTTGGAGTCAGTACTTAAAGGAACTACCTCTCTTCTTTCCCTAAAAGTGGGTAGGAGTGAATTCCATCTCTCACCCATACAAATTTAAGGATAATTCCAAATAAACAGGTGTTTATGGTTATCTTAGGATTAAGATCGAGTTACCTAGGTCATCTAATGAAAAGAAAATCAGTCTCAACAGTAAACAACATTATAAAGTGAGAGTGATTTTCTTGATGGTTCGATCTTATGCACTACTCATTGTATAGGACGCCCCCACTCACATGTCTCCGCATGTACAATTTAGTGATCACATTGTTTATGTCATATACAAAAATGGACCGCATCCATATTGTCCTTACGATAAGGTACTCAGCCTTATCTCTGTACTATAGATCATTTAGACTATATACTTGAACTTGATTCACTCTTATGTCTCTACATATAGTTCAAGTAATCATACTATAGTTAGAGTGTTCTTAGTTTATTGGATTTAGATTAATAATCATAAAATTCACTTTATTTAATAACAATCTTTACTGAATAAACATCAATAATAACTTTATTGAAAAATAGAATATGCTTTTTTTTACAAACTATGAGTTTTAGGACATAAAACCAAACAAACTCCTACTTGGACTAAAACTGTAGTGGGGTTTTATAACGTTGAGTAGAGAGAAAGACATAAATACAATAAACTAGGGCGTACTCATGCCTTTTGTCCCACTTGCCCTAGATTACATAACTTGTAGTCTTAGACTCACTAGGTGCCCTTTAAACACTTTAGCTGTAAGGGGCTTTGTAAATGAATCGACAATGTTGCGCTCTGAAGCTATCTGTGTGACGATCACATCTCCTCGTTGTACAGTCTCCCTTATGAGATGATATTTGTGCTCAATATGTTTTCCTCGCTTATGGTTCTTTTGAATTTGCAACTGCTCCACTATTATCACAATAAAGAGTGACGGGAATATGCATATTTGGAACGACTTTCAAATCAGTTAAGAACTTCCTAAGCCATATAGATTCTTTCACTGCTTCATAAGCAACAACATACTCAGCCTCCATGGTGGAATCATCAGTGCAACCTTGCTTTATGCTTCTCCATATTCTTGCTCCTCCGTTCAGAATACAGACAGATCCTGATGTCGATTTTCTCGAATCTACATCGGTCTGAAAATTTGAGTCAGTGTACCCTGTAAGGATCAGATCCTTAGCGCCATATTTTAACATATAATCTCTCATTCTCCTAAGATACTTGAGGATATTCTTAATGGCAGTCCAATGAGCACGTCCCAGATTGAACTGAAATCTGCTGATAATTCCCATAGCATAGCATATGTCAGGTCGGGTACATAGCATGAGATACATCAAACTACCGACCGCTAATGCATAGGGAATGTGCCTCATATCCTCAACTTCTTGAGGTGTCTTAGGACCTTGTTCCTTCGACAAATGAACTTCATGCCTGAAAGGTAATAATCCTTTCTTGGAGTCCTGCATCTTATATCGAATCAACATTTTGTCGATGTACAATGCCTGAGACAATGGTAGTGTTTTGTTCTTGCGATTCCGAACAACTTGGATTCAAAGAACAAACTGAGCCTCTCCCAAATCTTTCATTTGGAATTGTGTCGCTAGCCAATGCTTAATGTCAGTCAGAAATCCCACATTCTATTTAAAACCATAAGATTTCATCGCAGTATCAAACTTTATATTCCAGGATCGAGATGTTTGCTTCAACCCATAAATGGATCTTTTAAGCTTGCAAACCCTTTGCTCGTGATCCTGTTCAATGAACCCCTCTAGTTGAGCCATATAGATACTCTCTTCAAGATTGCCGTTTAGAAAGGATGTCTAACATCCATTTGCCAAATTTCATAATCATAAAATGTGGCAATGGACAAGAGTAATCTAATCGATTTAAGCTAGCAACAGGAGAGAAGATTTCTTCATAGTCCACCCCCTCTCTTTGGGTATAACCCTTTGCTACTAGTCGAGCTTTAAAGGTCTGTACCTTACCGGTTTGGTCTCATTTCCTCTTATAGATCCATTTGCAACCAATAGGTTTTACCCCATCTGGTTGATCTACAAGTTCCCAGACTGAATTGAAGTACATTGACTCCATTTCAAGAATCAAGGCTTTGATCCACTGATATCTATCTTCATCATTCATTGCTTGTTTATAGGTCAATGGATCCTCAACGCCATCATCAGGTATGATGACCTGTGTTTCTGCCAAACCCAAGTAACGATCGAGTTGAGTTATAACTCTCCCACTACGTCGAGACATTCTCAACTCTTTAGAAGAATGTGGTTGACCAGAAGTGTCAACTCCATCAACAACTCTTGTTGAAGAACCAGCTTGATCAACAACTCTTGTTGTTTTATCAGTAGCTTCTTTAGAAATCTCACTTAATACTAGTTTGTTGTGAGGTTGATGATTTCTTACGTGGTCTTCCTCTAAGAATGTAGCGTTTGTTGATACAAACACTCTATTTTCTTGAGGGTCATAAAACAAACCACCTTTAGTCTCATTGGGGTATCCTACGAATATACATAATTTTGAACGACGTTCTAATTTCTTGGAGTTTTGCAACAACACATGTGTCGGGCATCCCCAAATCCTGAAGTGACGTAAACTACCTTTACGCCCTCTCAATAACTCATAAGGTGTTTCTGAAACACTCTTAGAAGGAACCATGTTCAAAATGTATGTAGCAGTCTCCACTACATATCCCCAAAACGAATCAGGTAATTGAGTGAAACTCATCATAGACCGAACCACGTCTAACAGAGTTTTATTTCTCTTTCTGATACACCGTTCTGTTAAGGTATACTAGGGGCTGAGAGTTGAGACGTTATTCCATGTTCTATCATATAGTCCTAAAATCTTAAGTCCATATACTCTCTACCTCGATCTGATCAAAGTGTTTTAATAGTTTTACATAATAAATTCTCAACCTCAATCTTATACTCACTTAACTTTTCAAGAGCTTCGGACTTGTGATGCATTAGGTAAAGATAGCTATACCTTTATTGATGAAATATTCATACCCTCCTCGTGCTTTGACATTCATTGGACTACAGAGATCTGTATGCACGAGTTCTAAGGTTTCTTTGGCTCTGTAATCTTTTTCGAAGAATAGTCGTTTAATCATTTTACCCTCAAGACAAGACTCATAGGAGGTAAAGAATTGTCTTCTAACTCATTTAGAAGTCTTCTTTTAACCAATATCTCAATCCTATTGATTAATGTGGTCTAGTCTTAAGTGTCAAAGATAGGTATTAAGAGAAATCTTTTGTCGTTTATTTTGAATTTCAACTGTTTTAAACATCTCGATATTTAAAATAAATTTTGTTTCTCAGTTTTAACATATATAAGTTGTTTTCTAGTTTTGCAGAACAAACATGAATACCTCTTTTGCAAATGGATACTTCATTGATTTCAAAAGATACTTTATACAATTGTTCTAATAAACAAGAGATTGATATTAGATTTCTTTTCATTCCAGGAATAAAAAGTACATTATCTAATATAATGAATCTATCTCCAAAAAACAACTTTAAATTTCCTACTCATCTTGTTGAGACAACCTATTCGGTTCCAACCTTGAGTGTTATCTCGCCGTCTGCAAGCATTCTCTAGGAGCTAGTTTCCTGGAAAAAAGAACAAATATGATTAGTGATCCCTGAATCTAGTATCCAAGTTGAGTTATCATACTCTACTAAACATATTTCTACAACTAGTAAATCATATTTACCTTGTTGTGTATTTTTGGCTTTCTTCTCTGCAAGGTATTTTGGGAAGTTTCTATTCTAGTGCCCGTTTTCGTTGCAATAGAAACATTTTCCTTTATATGCTTTTTGAACCTTGTGTTTGCGGTCAGTAGAAATCTTATTTTTCCCCTTACCCTTATTCTTTATCAAAACATTTTTAAAAGTTGAAGGTTTAGACTTATTTTTGGAGGACGATCTTCGTAGTAATTTCTTAGAGACAACAACATTTTCTTCTCCTGTTTGTCCCTTGTTCGTTAAGTGGGACTGATAAGCCTGTAGCTCATTGAGAAGAGCAGTCAAGTTATATTTTATCTTGTTCATCATCGCATTTGTGCGGAATTGGAAGAAGTTTTTCGGAAGAGACTCCATGATAAAACTAACTTGACTCTTCTCATCAATGACAACTCCATCTACTTCTGCCACATTGAAATGGATCATCATGTCCAGGACATGTTCTCTAACTGAGGTCCCTTCTTTCATGCGGTAGTTGTAAACGTATTTTATGGCATCATGTCTAAGGGAGAAAGACAGTTGTCTAAACATCCCTTTCAGAGATTCCATAATCTCTTTAGTAGTACCCATAACATCATGTTTCTTAGCCAAAACATCAAATATACTGGCTAAATGTACACTCGGGCTTTGTCATTTGCTTTTGTCCATCTATCATATGCATCCCGAACTGTTCGGTTTGCATTCAAACTGGGGTTTGGAGGACATTCCTCAATTAAAAATAAACTTAAATCATCAATTACAAGTATTGTGTTTAGGTTTGATTTCCAAGTTGTGTAATTGTTGTTGTTTAATTTCTCAGAAGCGAGTAATTGTACTATTGAGTTTGTCATGTTGTGATATAAAGAAAATTCTATTAGTGATTTGACTTAATCCTATTTAATCCAATCAAGTTTAGCAAATGTAATAATGTACCAAAAAATTATTAATTTCCAACGATACTTTAGTTAGTTAGAGCAACTGCTACCGAGAGGCAGTCAATCACTCCTTCACTAAACCAAGACATTCTTGACTTAAACACTAATCCCAGAATAACTCTTATTCCTATAGTGTTTTCGTTATCACTACTTTGGTCAAGAATATACTAACTCTTAGTAATTCTTCGTAAGTGTGACCTGCCATTTTCAGACCTTAGAGATCGGCCCCAACAATGCTATCGAATGAAAAAGCCAAAGTTGGGAATGGACCTAAGAAATCCTATCCATTTCTAGAGTTTGCGTTGTTTCGACTCCCATGTTACGACCCTCCGAATGGATAGTTGCTCTAGGGCAACATGCAGGTGGAACATGAGAATCTCACGGTGCAACCTAGTGGTGGAGACCATAGGACGTGTTGATATATTTCCTTCTCTCACTTACTATAAATACTTTCTCTATTTACCTTGTTATTAACTCATGCAAATACCTTCCGAATGGAGGCCGCTCCCAGGGCGACACGAGGCCGAGCATGAATCTCACGGTGTGAATTTTTCAGAGAGCATAAAAATAAAACGATGTATTTCATATACCTTTTTCCTCCCACTAAGTATTTTAGACAGTTGGCTATACTAATTACTTAGGTATATTCCGACTAATTAAATATAACTTAAGTCTAGGTGATTTTTCTAAAACTTACATCACTCATGCATGCTCATAAAACTGGGCTGATTAAGCTCAAGTACTGGTCTAATCTTCAGGTAGTAGATGTTCCATAAACCGTAACTTAAGTACCTCCAGCCTTAGACAAGATTGTGCTAGGTGAGCTTTCTGGTAACTGCAATTTTACAAGATATCGATATATTTTAACTATTAAAATTGATCGTGTTTGGTTCTTAACCCTAATTGAGCATGCATTTATCTTTATTATATATTTTAACGTCTATATCATTTTATGGCGTTGAAAATAACCTATAATATGCATCTAACATGCTTTATATAACAATTATATAATCATCCATTCCATGCAATAATATAACAATTTATATCTATCACTCATGGAACCCTAAACATGCATACTATACATTATAACACTTATAACATACTTGTAATGCATGAAACATGCTTAGCCTATGGTGGGATTTTAAATCTATATGGCGTACTTCATGCAAATACATTTTCTATTTAATTAAAACATACATTCACAATGCATAATTAATTAAACACACTAAACTGAACTGGTTTTGACATTTTAAAGCAAGCAATTAACTAAATTATTTCATTAATAATTTGAAATTAACATGAACCGCTCCCGAAGATCACGAACCGGTCGAACCAACCCTTAAAAACGTTGAACTGGACTCCAACCAGCAGAAAAACACCCAAACCACATCTTTCATCTTCTTCTTTGGTTCAGCTTGCTTTTGTTTCCATTACCGATCAATTACAACCTAAAATTGACTCTTATGACTCCATAAAAATTACAGACCTTTCTTCACTCAATAAAGCTCATACAGATTAGGTCAATTACAATAATTGTATCAAAAGGAAGCATAAAGAAATGTCAAAACCATAAACATCCACTTTAGCAACCAAACAATTTCATTCATGAATTGGTACCCACCATGCTCAAATTAATGTAAATAAAGTGTCTAAAACTTGCTCTGATACCCATTGATGGTGTTAATATAACACATGCGACAGCAATTTGGATCTTAGGCACTCTTAGAACATCAATTATAGTAAATAACTAGCATGTACATAAGTATTAAAACTCAAGAAGTTTCAATACTAACCCTTTTGTAATTCAAATTCTTTTTTCCACACGAATCGATTTTCAACCACCACTAGTGTCTTCTCTACTATTCTCTGGCCTTAGAACAGGATTGAGGAATCGGGTGATAAACTAAATTTGGAAGGGATTTAGTATATATGAAGAGAGAGTTTGTGAGAGTTTTTCTCAAGGTTTTCCGTAACGACCCAAATCCACTGCTAGCAGATATTGTCCTCTTTGGGCTTTCCCTTTCGGGTTTCCCCTCATGGCTTTAAAACGCGTGTCCTCTTTGGGCTTCCAATGTGAGGACATCACAATCCACCCCCCTTCGTGGCCCAACGTCCTCGCTGGCACTTTTTCCTTCCTCCAATCGATGTGGGACCACCCCCAAATCCGACCCACCTTTAGGGAACAACGAGAAGGCTGACACATCGTCCGGTTCTAGCTCTGATACCATTTGTAATGACCTAGATCCACCGCTAGCAGATATTGTCTTCTTTGGGCTTTCCCTTTCGGGTTTCCCCTCAAGGCTTTAAAATGCATCTGTTAGGGGAAGGTTTCCACACCTTTATAAATTGTGGTTTGTTCTCCTCCCCAACCAATATGGAACATCACAATCTAGAAGATGTTTCATGTATCTTGATCACTCTATTTATAGTCAGATTTGCATGATTTTGACACTCAAAATTTCACTCAAATGCGTGGGATTATGTGGCAAAAATGTAAGTTTGAGTTAACCCAATTTTGACACTCAAAGTTCCACTCAAATTTTTGGAGTTCATTTGGCAAGCATGCTGTTTGATTAAACAAAATTTTGACATTTCAAAATTCCACTGACTCAAAAATGGATTTTTCCATTAAGTGAAGTCAACCTTTTGACTTTCTTCCTTTTAATTCAACAATTAATTTGAATAATCAATTTCAAATTAAAATAATATTAAATGGTTAATTAAACTATTTAATTAATATTCAACATTAGTTCACATGCCAATCCCAATCAATTCAGACATATATTTGATAAAAATATTTAAATCTTATTTAAATATCTCCAATTCTCTCTTTTTGTTTAATTCGTAAATAAAACAAAAATGCGGTTAAATATATCGTATATATGTAGCGCATATTCCCTAATTTGAATTCGAACACTTCGAACTCACTCATCACATTGTTGGATGAAGAAAAAGATGTGAATCGAAGTTTATTTGATCTTCAAATAAACATGCAAATGATCTAAAAAAAAATGATAAATATCGTTTATAATCACAATCGTAAGAACAAATATGATAAGATTTTTTTTTTTTTTTTTTGCAAGATCTCAACGTGATCTTTAGGAAGAAAATGAGAAAAAAGTGAAAAGTTAATAATGGTGGAAATGACAGCAAGAAAATAAATGGACAAATTTGAAGAAAAGATAAACAGGAGCATAAATGAAAGATAAAATCAATTCTAGTCGGCCACAAAGATGTAAGCCTAGGCTCTGATACCAAATTGATAAGGCAACCCTAATCCTCAGTCCAACGATCTAAATTTTTGTTGAAGCAAGAACCCCTGAATCAAAAGTAATTAACACCTGTTACGAAATTTGGATCAACCAAGAGATAAGGCTAGAATTAGATTAACTCTTATGATCGAAGATCTACAAGCAAGATTTGGAAACCTTGTTCTAAATTGAGTAACCCCACAATCTAACTTGATCAAGGCTTGATTGAATGACTCGGGTGCAATTCTACCACAAGAATTGCTTGAAACTTAGAAATGGCAAATATGATGCTCAGATTTCTAAGGAAAACTTCTCAATTTGAGATCTGAATTACATTCTTCCACGAATCTGATTTTTACATAACATATTGTGGGTATTTATAGTCTCTCGACAAAAGACGTTTGTGGCCGGAATTCAATCCCGATCCCCTTTAATCTCCACAAATGACAAAGTCAATTTTGACCAATTGACCATTGCAAAATGAAAATAAAAAAACAATAAAATTTTTCAACAAATGTTGATATGTTTGAGTGGTTAAAGAAATAAACTTGAAATCTATTAGGCTTCACTCGTTTAGGTTTAAACCTTGTTGTTGACTTTTTTAATGTTTTCCAACTTCAACCGTGAAAATATTCAATTGTCCTTCATCAATTGTGTCAGCTTCTAATTTCTACAAATGATAGTTGAACCGAGCCGATCCAATTTTGTAAATGAAGAATAAATGTTTGTTGAATCTCCTTCGCCTTGGATCATGTAATAGGTCCATTTGGAACACCGAGCCGATCCAATTTTGTAGATGAAGAATAAATGTTTGTTGAATCTTCTTCGCCTAGGATCATGTAATAGGTCCATTTGGAACACCGTGATTCTTATCAGGCCCCACCCTCTCATTGGCCTGAGAGGGATTCGGTCCCACCCTCTCATTAGCCTGAGAGGGATTCAATTTACTAGTTGGATCATTAGAGCATCAGTGGGACATAAGAAACAAGAAGAGCCGATCCAATTTTGTAGATGAAGAATAAATGTTTGTTGAATCTTCTTCACCTTGGATCGTGTAATAGGTCCAGTTGGAACATTTGGAACACCGTGATTCTTATCAGGCCCCACCCTCTCATTGGCTTGAGAGGGATTTGGTTTACTAGCTGGAACATTCTTATCAGGCCCCACCCTCTGGCCTAAGAGGGATTCGATTTGCTAGTTGGATCATTAGAGCATCAGTGAGACATAAGGAACAAGAAGTAACTTAAGGGGTAAAATGGTAAATTGACCTAGCTTTAGTTACGAACAACCTGTGAAGGATCGAACGGTAATTTGACCCAGCTTTAGTGACGAACAACCTGTGAAGGATCGACTTACTAATCATGTTTTTTTAAAATGGACAAAAATATATCTATAGTCAGGGGAGTATAACTACTAGGCTATAGTGGAGTGTCCTAGTAGTTAACGAATGTTGGTTAATAGTGGAGTGTCCTAGTTTTTCAAATGGACGAATGTTTGATGACATACGGAAATGTTTCAATAAACTCCACCCACTTTGCATGTCTACGGTTCAGTTTGCTTTGACCCTTAAGATAATTCAAGCTTTCATGATCAAAGTGGATCACAAATTCTCTAGGCCATAAGTAGTGTTGTCACACCTGCAATGTGCGAATTAAAGCAAACAATTCTTTATCATAGGTAGGATAGTTCAATGCTGCCCCATTTAGTTTTTCACTAAAATACATTACGGGTTTGTCATCTTGCATCAAAACAACACCTATACCCAAATCATTTGCTTCACACTCAATTTCAAAAGTTTTATCAAAGTTAGGCAAGACAAATAATGTGCATTGGTTAATTTATTCTTAAGTTCATTAAATGCATTCTCTTGCATATCTCCCCATTTAAAAACAACATTCTTTTTCACTAAGTCATTCAATGGTGCAGCTATGGTGCTAAAATCTTTTATAAATCTCCTATAGAAGCTAGCTAACCCATGAAAACTACGAACATCACTTGCATTTTGTGGTGTTGGTCAATCCCTGATTGCTTTAACTTTCTCTTCATCTACTTCTACTCCATTTTTACCAACTATGAAGCCAAGAAAGTTAACTTTTTCCATTCAAAAACTACACTTATTAAAATTAGCATAAAGTTTCTCTTTTCTAAGTGTAATCAAAACTAACTTAACATGCTCCACATGCTCATGCAAGGTCTTTGAATAAATTAAAATACCATCAAAATACACAACAACATGCTTTCCTAAATATTCTCTCAAAACATGATTCATTAAGCGCATAAATGTACTATGAGCATTAGTTAATCCAAAAGGCATAACAAGCCATTCATATAATCCAAACTTAGTTTTGAACGTTGTTTTTCATTCGTCTCCTACATGCATTCTAATTTGATGATATCCAGATTTCATGTCAATCTTTGTAAATAAACATGAACCATGCAATTCATCAAGCATATCGTCTAGCCTAGGAATAGGATGTCGATACTTTACCGTGATTTTGTTGATGGCTCCACAATCCACGCACATGCGCCACGTTCCATCTTTCTTCGGCACCAATAAGACTGGTACAGAACATGGACTCAAACTCTCTCGTATATAGCCCTTCTCCATAAGCTCCTCTACTTGCCTTTGAATTTCTTTAGTCTCAGTTGGGTTGGCTCTATAAGCTGGCCTATTAGGAATTATCGCCTTTGGAATGAAGTCTATTTTATGTTCAATACCTCTAATTGGAGGTAGTCCTTTAGGGACTTCATCTTGGAATACGTCATCAAATTCCTATTAAAGAGATTGAAACATACTAGGCAAAGACAAATTATTATCGTTAGAGACCAAACATCCTTCCTTGTACACAAGTACAAAGATGGTTTTTTGTGAGAACATTGCCCATCTAACCTCTCCAACTCTAGCCAAACAACTCACATTCTTTCTTTTTTCTCCAATTTCATTATTTTTTTCACTATGGTTTTCTCATTGACTTTTTTCTCTATTTTTTCACTCAACTCTTTTTTCTCAAACTCTTTATTTTTTTCTTCCAACTTTAATTGATCAGCAAATACATTTCCAAAACTCAAAGGCACAAGAGTAGTTTTTCTACCATCTTTTACAAAAGAATACCGATTCAAATAGCCATTATACATAACCCTCTTGTCAAATTGTCATGGTCAACCAAGAAATATGTCTCCAACATGCATTGAAAAAACATCACAAAAAACTTCATCTTTATATTTTCCTAAAGTAAAAGATATTAAAGTTTGAGAAGTTACCTTCATTGTTCCACTGTCATTGAGCCATTGAAGCTTGTAAGGTTTAGGATGGTGTTGGGTTTGAATTAGCAACCTTTTGATCAGCATTGTACTTACGACATTGGTGCAGCTTCCACTATCAATTATAAGACTATAAGGAGTCCCCTTGACTAAACACCTTGTGTGAAATAGGTTGTCTCTTTGATCATCAACATCATTCTCTGTAACTTGAGTTTTAAGAAGTCTTCTGGTTAGAAGTACCAAATGACTCCCTGCTGAAATTAGTAGACTTTGAAATACCATACCTCTTGGAGTTCTCCTTCTCCCAAGCTAGTTGCCCTTCGATTTTGACAGCAAGGTGTAACAATTCTTGCATATCAAAGTACGCTTGCCTATCCACTTGATGAGCAAGTTGTTGGTTTAACCCACCAAGAAATCTAGCCATTGTATCTTCCTCATCTTCACTTGATGAGCAAGTTGTTGGTTTAACCCACCAAGAAATCTAGCCATTGTATCTTCCTCATCTTCATCAATACATGCTCTATTCATAAGCGTCTCCATTTCTTTATAATATTCTTCTAACACGTTTGGATCCCTGTTGTAAAGTATAGAGTACTTCTAACACTTTTGGATCCCTGTTGTAAAGTATAGAGTTCTTCTAACACTTTTCATCTTCATCAATACATTCTATCACATCACATCACATGGATTTTCAGTACATTCTACCACATCACATGGATTTTCAGTACATTCTACTGGACCCATCACATGGATATCGCAGTGTTTCAAATGTTCCAACTGGACCTTCATCTACAAAATTGGATGGGCTTGGAGAGGGGGAAGATGATTCAACAAACATTAAAAATGTCAACAACAAGGTTTGAACCTACAGAAGTGAAGCCTAATAAATTTTAAGTTTATTTCTTTAGCCACTCAAACATATCAACATTTATTGAAAGATTTTATTGTTTTCTTGTTTTCATTTTGCAATGGTCAATTGGTCAAAATTGACTTCGTCATTTATGGAGATTAAAGGGGATCGAGATTGAATCCCGACCACAAACGTCTTTTGTCGGGAGACTATAAATACCCACAATATGTTATGTAAAAATCAGATTCGTGGATGAATGTAATTCATATCTTAAATTGAGACGTTTCCCTTAGAAATTCGAGCATCATATTTTCCATTTCTAAGTTTCAAGCAATTCTTGTGGTAGAATTGCACCCCGAGCCATTCAATCAAGCCTTGATCAAGTTAGATTGTGAAGTGACTCAATTTAGATTGTGAAGTGACTCAATTTAGAACAAGGTTTTCAAATCTTGCTTCTAGATCTTCGATCGTAAGAGGTAATCTAATTCTAGCCTTATCTCTTGGTTGATCCAAATTTCGTATAAGGAGGTGTTAATTACTTTTGATTCAAGGGTTCTTACTTCAACAAAAGTTTGGATCGTTGAGCTAAGGATTAGGGTTGCCTTATCAGGGCCCCTTGTTCAAGACTTGGAGTCAGTACTTAAGGGAACTACCTCTCTTCTATCCCTAAAAGTGGGTAGGAGTGAATTCCATCTTACACCCCACGTCCCCAGCTATTCATCCAGTCTTATCCCTGAAATGGGAGGCCTATTGAGTTGGCGAATTCGAGCCACCCTCACCCATGCAAATCTAAGGATAATTTTGAATAAACAGGAGTTCATGGTTAGCTCAGGATTAAGATTGAGTTACCTAGGTTATCGAATGAAAAGAAAATCAGTCTCAACAGTAAACGACATTATAAAGTGAGAGTTATTTTCTTCATGGTCTGATCTTATGCAATACTCATTGCATAGGACGCCCCCACTCACATGTCTCCACATGTACAATTTAGTAATCACATTGTTTATGTCATATACAAAAGTGGGCCGCATCCCCCCAGGATAAGGTACTCAGCCTTTTCCCTGTACTATAGATCATTTTGACTATATATTTGAACTTGATCCACTCTTATGTCTCTACATATAGTTCAAGTAATCATACTATAGTCAGAGTGTTCTTAGTTTATTAGATTTAGATTAATAATCGTAAAATTCACTTTATTCAATAACAATCTTTACTTAATAAACATCAATAATAACTTTATTGAAAATAGAATATGTTTTTGTTTATAAACTATGTGTTTTAGGACATAAAACCCAACCGATACTTTAATTTATCCTTCAAGATATGGATAATTACAAAACTGCCATTCTGGCAAGAATCAAATTATCAACAATGACCACCTGCACAAAATCCATCGAATATCGACTCTTAGCCATTGGATCTCCTCCTAAATTGGATATATTCTAGAACACTCATAGATCATCACATCCAATGGCTAGGGAATAGTTTGAAACAAGAATCGAGCAAGGTCAAGCTCCCAATCGTAGATAATAAGCGTTTAGATTTTGGGTCTCCTACTCTCGGGTTTCTTCAAAATTTGAGAGAAATTCCCCACCATTTCCTTTCAAACCTGTTCTTATAGTTTCTAAACAAGATTACCCACAAGTTCTATGAAGGAATAGAGTGCTGAAAGTGCCTAGAAATCATTCCCTCAATCCAATCCGCCATTAAAGAGCTTCAAGGAAAACTTAAAATTCCAATCCGAGGATACACAAGAATTCATCGAGTAAGGGCAATCCCAATAAGTTTCTACACCTTCAAGGAATGTTTCCATAGAAGACCACGAAGAGAAATAACCTCAGGAACATGTCCAATTGAAGAAAATTTGTTTTGGGCTCAAATCGGGGGTAAGCGAATTCTTATCTATAGTCCCTTTTCCTTCAAATTAAGGATTCCTTTAGCTTCAAAGGAAGAAGTTGAGTAACTTTGATGAAGGAATCGAGAAATGAAACGTCGTAGAACAAGACCCAAGAGATCGATTTTCTGGCATTTCGGCTAACTTACAAACTAAGGACGATTCTCCAAAATTGGGGACACATACTCAACTTCGTTCCTTCAAACCAATTCATGTTGCTTGAGAAAAGAACAAGGAAGAGGTTTCGTGAAGAAATCAAGCATTGAAAAAGTCAGCGAGAAATCATATTTTGGACGAACTTTGGAAGCGAATATCTTAGGATTATAATGCATGAAATCAATTCCTAGCTCTTCCTTGTAACACCATCTTTAAGTTTCATGAAGAAATCAAGAGAAAAACGATGTGATCGAAGCTGTGGAGGGCGAGTTTCAGATGGGGGGGCTATATGTCAGGCTCGTCTTCTCCCCATCTGGAGGAAGAAGATAACGACGTGGCTAGTGCAGTTGAACCGGCCATGTCGACCCAAAACTCGATATTCTCTCGGTCTTTCTCAATTTGGTAGTCATTGGATAAGGATAAGTAGGTAAACCAAGGAACGATGAAAAATGACCATAATGCCCTAAGGATATCTACCTACAGTTCATGACCTAGATGACCTCCAAATACTATGAACTCTGAAGTAGATCTTATTTCATGATGCTTGATGATGTGGTGAAGTTTGGAAACCATTGGAACTCGTTAAGTAGCAAAACCAAGAATTAGGGGTAAAATGACCAAAATGCCCTTAGGACTACTTATGATAATTCAAGGTCTATACGTGCTCCAAATGATTTGATACTTCTTATAAGGACTATTCTTAAGGACATGAAGATATGTTTGAGATTTCAAGTTGATTGGAGAAAGTTTGGATCCTAATCCAAGTTAGGACCCAAGAAACACCACAAGAATCAAGACTCTTCTAGAACCATCCCAAGAACTCCTAGGAATCTATGACCTTCTAGAACGACTCACGCTAAGATGGGTTCGGTTACAAATGAAAGTTACAGCTTACGCCTCAAGGAATTATGGACCTAAAAACATACAAGATTGAGAACCAAGAACAAAACCGCACAAGCTTTACTAGGTACCACTCAAGGACGAGGGACCTGTCCCCAAACTCAGAAACTCAAGAATGCTAGCTAATACTCTAATCATATACAAAGTGACCCATAACCTCCCATCAAGCGATGCTTTATGAGGCCTAAGAATTCCTCTTCTAGGTGGAATGCCCTGCACCATGTTTCCTTTGCAAAATGTCATGTTTGGCTTCAAGTTTCGTTCACCTAGATGAGATGTTCTGTACCATGTTATGGGTACCCAAAAGATTTGCAGGATGCCATGTTCATGTATGCACCAACCACATGACCTTTATCGTCTATCATGGGGAGTAGTCTAGGGCCACAGAGAAACAAGAAGAGAGTAAGTTACCTTAACCAAGAATCAAGAACCTCCTAAGACCTCCCACGGTACAACATGCTTATGACTTAGACTACGCTGCTTGGAACACATGAAGCCTTGAGCGTAGGTATTCAGATTGTATTATAGGGCAAACCCTTGATGTAGATTAGACTACATTGTTTGGAACGTAAGATGCCTTGGATGTAGGTTTTCAGACTATGCCGCTGGGAACGCATGAAGCCTTGGGCAGAGGTTAAAAGACCGTATCAAAGGGTAAGCCCTAAGATGTGGGTTAAGACTACGTCGCTTGGAACACATGAAGCCTTGGATATAGGTTAAGACTGTGTCGCTTGGAACACATGAAGCCTTGGACACAGGATTGTCAAGTACATGGCTAGTGTTAGTAAATCCTAGGGGGAGTTTCTTGGAGAACGAATCGAGAACCAAGAAGTACCAAAAATAAGAGAAAGATGAAGGACTAGAACATGAATCAAGATCCTAGTTCCAAGGACAAAAACTAAGAACCATGGTACTCAGGCACTTAAAGAATAACTAAGGTTTAAAAATCAAGAGACCAAGGTCCTCAGGATAGATCATGATAAGAACCCCAAGTAAAGAACAAGAAGTAGAGGACCTAAGTACTTATCATAGGAACAAGAACAAGACAAGAACAAAGAATGTGGTACCTTAGCATATCAAGGATACGTCTAAGAGCCTACAAGTATGCTACTTACTAAGTCTTTGTACTCATTTCTTATTCTCCATTTTTTTTTCAAGTAATAAGTAGCTAGTCGAGGTCGAGAGCACGTGCCATAGACTAATCTCACCCGTCATCCTCAACCCTTTTGTCTTAATGTTTTGTGTCCGTTCGTTATTTTGTGTTTTAAGTAGTATGTTGTGTTTTAAATACTTATGTATAAAGTTTATTTTGATACAACGTAAATATAATGTTTTAAATTCCTTTGTTTTATTTCGAAAAAAATTTACTCTTCTTTTAGAGTCATCGAGTCAGCTCGGTCCTTACAGCTTTGCTCCCCTCTCTAATGATGTGGGATCTAATACTATCATTCAATCATACATTGATATTTCACTTACTTGTAAGCACTAATGTACTTTATCAAATCAATATCAATTAGTTCAACTACATATCAAGTATCATTCAAACACATGAACCCTCCTAGTTTAGGATAGTTCTATATGTTAATAGTTACTACTATGCTTAAATAATGAATTTTTAAGTCTAATTTATAAATATAAGTCAAACATAAACCTCAATTAACTTTATGCAAACCCTTTGCAATTTAAAATGCTTTAACACGTCAAATTCGTAAATTCAACCATATAACGATATAAATTAAATATCCATTCATAAACATGTTTAATCTATAAGCAATACTTAAATGGAGAAATCCAAATAGTTACCCCAATTCAAATATCAATTCATAAAAATAGTCCAATTGATCTGATTCAATTCAATCAACAACACTGGTTATTCAACCTCCATTTTTACAAATAGGAAATAGCTACGTTTGTTTAGAATAGGGCACAAGAGCTAAGCTTGTTTCACGTGACCTAGGTTACTATATTTTTAGTAGACCGAACATCCTAGGATCGTAAGCGACAATTAGTTACGTAGACCTTTGTGCTCCGAAAAATTGGATTAGCCTTAAAAAGCTAGTCCTGAGCGACGTATGAGATGTGATTTAAATTGCCTAGATACCCTAAGACCCATTTAAGTCTCCACTGTGCCTAAGAAAATTTAAGATAGCTTACAAGTCCATTAACAGGGTGAACAATGTCACTCAAGCTCGACCACCTCCTATTCCCTCTACACCTCAGTAGCACTATTCAACAACTTAGATCGAACCTAGTAGTAGTGCGCCAACCAACTCACTATTGTGACAATGCAAGCTGACTAATTCTGAGGAATTAAAATTTAGTTCACTTTAGAGATGAGATACACCGTCCACAGGGTGAATAATGTCACTCAAGCCCGACCACCTCCTATTCCCTCTACACCTCAGTAGAACTATTCAACAACTTAGATCGAACCTAGTAGTGCGCCAACCTACTCACTATTATGACAATGCAAGCTGACTAATTGAATTAAAATTTAGTTCACCCTAGAGATGAGATACACCATCCAGTAGATCCACATTGCAAAAATTAGTTCACAATAATATGAGTTGTCAAAAGTGGGATATGAAACCACACCCTCTTACGAGGACCAAAACATAAGTCTAGCATCTTAAACCACTAGGCCATCATGACTACTTATTATGAGATCTCACGTTGGTTTGAGAGGAGAATGAATCATTTCTTATAATGGTGTGTAAACATCTCTATAGTAGATATGTTTTAAAACTCTGCGGCTGTCGATGATATATAACTGACTAAAATAGACAATATCCCCTAGCTGTTAGAGATAGGAACGAAACAATCCTTATAAGTGTACAGAAACCTCTTCCTAATAGGTACGTTTTAAAACTGTGAGGCTAATGGAGATTCCACATCGATTGGAGAGGTGAAGAAACATTTCTTACAAGAGTCTGAAAACCTCTCCCTAGTAGATGCGGTTTAAACCCGTGAGGGAGACAGCAAGACGTAACGAATGAAAGCAGACAATATCAACTAATGGCGGTCTTGGATTGCAACAAATGATTGGTTGGAATAGCTTAGTTGAGAGGTGAAGAAACATTTCTTACAAGAGTCTGAAAACCTCTCCCTAGTAGATGCGGTTTAAACCCGTGAGGGAGACAGCAAGACGTAACGAATGAAAGGAGACAATATCAACTAATGGCGGTCTTGGATTGCAACAAATGATTGGTTGGAATAGCTTAGTTGATTAGAGCATGTGGCTATTAACTACAAGTTTGAAGGTTCAAACCTTCTTTCTGTCTAAGTGTTGGTGCTTTTGTTTGTGACTTATTATAATTATTAGGTGTTGGTACTTCTGTTTGTGACGTGTTGATTAAAAATCAAGTTTTTACCACACTATATATGTATAAATGATATTAATTTAATTCAATGGCTAACTATTCGATTTAGAAACTTTAAAAAGTTAAATCTACAAAGTTCTTATCATTTAATAAACTTATGATACTTTTGACTCAAGCCCACAACGGTAGTAAATATTATCCATTTTGACTCTGCATTTTGACACACAATAATATGAGATGTCAAAAGTGGGATTTGAACCCACACACTCAAACAAGGACCAAACATGAGTTTGGCGCCTTAAACCACTCAACTATTCTAACTACATATTGTGTGTTCCTGGATTGGTTTGAGAGTGAAATTTAGCATTCTACATATGGAAACGCCTCTCTAGTAGATGAATTTTAAAACTGTGAGGTTGACGACTATCTCCCTAATAGGCGTGTTATAAAACTGTGAGGCTGATGACAATACCTAATGGGAAAAAATAGACAATGTCTGCTAGCAGTGCGCTTGGACTTTTACAAATGATATCAGAGATAGTAACCAGGCGATGCATCGGTGAGGACGCTTGGCCCTCAGAAAGGGTGGATTGTGAGATCCCACATCAATTGGAGAGGTGAAGAAACATTTCTTACAAGGACCTCAGAAAGGGTGGATTGTGAGATCCCACATCAATTGGAGAGGTGAAGAAACATTTCTTACAAGGACCTTCCTTAGTAGATGTGGTTTAAAACCATGAGGGTGACAGCGATACGTAACGAACGAAAGCCCAGATTCCAAATGAAAAACGTGACTAAATTGGTCCAAATGATTGGTTGAAATACATGTGGTTGAAGTGTGTGGGTGTTAGCCATATGATTGGAGGTTTCAAGCCCTCCTTTTTGGAATGGAAATGTGGGTGTTGGTGCTTCTCTCTAGTATTTATTTTCAATCAACTTCGAGTGTGTGGGTGTTAACCATATGATTGGACGTTTCAAGCCCTCCTTTTAGGAATGGAAATGTGGGTGTTGGTGCTTCTCTCTAGTATTTATTTTCAATCAACTTCGGGTCCATCGCCAAATGTTTTGACACTTTTAAAAAACACTGGTGAGTCAACTAATATCCACCATGGTAGGAAGTTTTTGATAAATAATGATGCTTTCAACTTAAAAAGCCCACAATGATTGTTAGATATTATCCCAAGTGTTGCCTTGCCTCCCAATAATATGTATGAGATGTCAGAAGTGGGATTTGAATCCACGCCCCCTTACGAGGCCCAAAACTTAAGTCTAACGCCTTAGACCACTCAGCCATCTTAACTACTAATGGTGCATTCTCGAATTGGTTAGAGAGGGTTTTTTTAGCATTCCGTATATGTGTGTGTAAATGTCTCTATAGTAGACGCGTTTTAGAACTGTGAGGTTGACAACGATACGTAATTGATTAAAATAGATAATATCTACTAACTGTAGGAGTGAGGAACAAAACAATCCTAATAAGGGTGCGAAAACCTCTCCACAATAGGCGCGTTTTAAAACAGTGAGGCTGATGGCAATATCTAATGGGAAAAAATAGACAATGTCTGCTAGCAGTGCGCTAGGACTTTTACAAATGATATCAGAGTTAATCACCAGGCGATGCGCCAGTGAGGATGCTAGGTTCTCATAAGGGGTGGATTGTGAGATCCCACATCGATTAGAGAGGTGAAAAAACATGTCTTACTAAGGCATAAAAACCTCTCCCTAGTAGATGTGGTTTAAAATCGTGAGGCTCAGAGCGATACATAACAAACGAAAGCAAAGAATATCAACTACTGGTTGTCTTGGATTATAACAAATGATTGGTTGGAATAGCTCAGTTTGTTAGAGCGTGTGGCGAGGTTCAAGCCCTCCTTCTAGCGATGGGAACGAAGCATACGAAAATTTTCAATGAAGTTGGGCTTGTGACGTGGCCTATAAGAGAACTTCCAAATATTCTCAAAATTTGAAGTTTTAAAAATCATATTTTGATACTTTTAAAACTCGAGTGAGATCAATTGATATCCACCATGGTTCGAAGTTCCATTTCTGAACTTTGAAAAGTTAAAATCTACGAAGTTATGATCCTTTTTTGATAAATAATGATGCTTTCGACCCAAGCCCTAAATGGTAGTAGATATTATCCACTTTGGCTCCCCTTTTGCCTCATAATAATATGAGTTGCCAAAAGTGGGATTTGAACAACCCACGCCCTATTACGAGGACTAGAACTTGAGTCTGGCGCCTTAGACCACTCGATCATCCTGACTGCTTATTGTGCAATCCCACATTTGTTTGAGAGGGAAATTTAGCATTTATTATATGAGTGTGTAAACGTCTCCCTAGTAGATGCAGTTTAAAATTGTGAGGCTGACAGCGATAGGCAACGAACGAAAGCAGACAAAATAAACTAGTGGTGGGCTTGGATTGTAACCATTGATTGGCTAGAATAGCTCAGTTAGTTAGAGCATGTGGCTATTAACCACAAGGTCGGACGTCGTCAAGATATTCTCAAAATATGAAGTTTTAAAAAGCATGTTTTGGAGACCTCCCTAATATGTTGTGCAAAGTTGAGCTTCATGAAAGAGAGGCATTAAATACACTTCAAGTTTTATTTAATGAACTCAGCTGAATTTATGGAACTAGTCCAATGATGAGTAATAATGATATTTCATTCATTACACAAACTCAGTTGAATTTATGGAACTAGTCAAAACTAATAAACACATTTCATTCATTGGTTTATTTAATTTTAATTTTTAATTTTTGTTTGTCATATTTAAGCTAGTTTTTAATATAGGAGTTAAGTTATATTGTAACCCACCTAGGTTACCATATTCCACCATTAATTAGCCATTTTAATATGGAGGTTAGGGGTATTTCTTATTTAATAGTCAATTTAATTTTGGAGTTATGTGCCACATAGGTTAAGTGTCACATAGGTTAACTAACTCACTGAATTGATGGAACTAGTCCTGCTAATAAGCACATTTCATTCATTATATTATTTAATTTTAATTTAAATATTTTTTTGTCATATTTAAGCTAGTTTTTAATATAGGAGGTACGTTATATGGTAACCCACCTAGGTTACCATCTTCCACCATTAATTAGCCATTTTAATAGGAAGGTTAGGGTATTTCTCATTTACTAGCCAATTTAATTTGAGACCTTTCATTTTGGAATTAAAAATAAATAAAATTTCTATTTTTTTTTAGCTTTGTGTTTAGAATTTGCATGGTAGTGTTATTCAAGTGGTATTGATCAAACCTCATGTGGAGTAATTCGAATCACGAGTTTAGAAACAAGTTTTCTTTACTCTTGATCTTGATCATCAAGGTAATCCGTTCCATACTTTTCCTTGGGTTGATTCCATATCATTTGGTATCAGAGCTTTAGGCTCAAGATTGGATATATGTTTTCTTGCGTTTAACTCTTTTGATTCTCATCTATAATATATATATATTTTCAGTTTGTGTAATATGTTCACATTCTATCTAAAAAATATATAGTATAAAATATAAAAAAATAAAAACATTATTTCTATGCTTTAATTCATGTTGACATATTTTATAAAGTGTTAGATCTATATCGTATCAACACTTTGTTCTCTTTAAGATCTTCTAATTGAATTGTCTTGTTGGTAAATTGATTGGATTTTTGCCAATGAGTTACCAAAGAAAAAAAAAAAAGAAAGAAAGCTTATTCGTTCTTTTTTTTTCCCTCTTGACTATTATATGTAACTCTGTTATGTTACTATGTCTAAATTAGTCCTTATTCATTTTCTATCTTTAATTCGTTTTATTCGAATTGCTCCTATAATACCCTTGTTTATGTGTTGAGTTTGTTGTCTATTCACTTTGAATTGCACTTAGCTCTATAACATAGCTTATCTCACATCCCAATTTTTTTTGGAGTGTGATTTGTGTGTGCTCAATTGTGAGGGTGAGTTTGTAAGGGAGTAATACATTGATCCGAGTGTTGAGTGCTAAACACGAGTGAACTACATTTACGAGTGAACACACCTGAAGGAGCACTTGTGAGGTCCTTTTTTTTTTCTTTTAACTTTCTTTTGTAGCATGGAAAATCCAGACCAAAATTCTAACATTACTGATGCATGATTGAGAGAAGCACAACAAAGAACCATGGAAAGACTAATTCGAGGAATAGAAGAGTTGACCGAGCGAATAGGCAAATTGGAGATTCAAAATCAAGCTTGAGAGAGGATTCCACTACCTGCCCAATCTACTGATCAATATGAGGAAGACAATTCTTATCAACACGAGGATAATCCACATGCGGTTGGTCATGGCTTGATGCGAGGGAGAGGCTGTGTAAAAAAGTATCATAATTTACCACAACGAGTTCCATATGACGATAGAATTGATCGTAACGTGGGGAGCATCAAATTAAAACTTTCCAAGTTTTATGGCAAAATAGATCTAGAAGAGTACATTGAATAGAAAAAAACGGTGGAGTTGGTGTTCAACTGTCATAATTTTAGTGATGAAAAGAAGGTACTGTTACGCATTGCTTAATTCAAGCAATATGCTCAAAGGTGAGATAAATTGATGACAAGTAGGAGAAGAAATCTTGAAGTACCAATTGATTCATGATATGAGTTCAAAGAGTCCATGCGGAAGCATTTTGTTCCACAATATTTTTAACGAGACATGGCACATAATCTTCAAGCATTGAAACAAGGACGCAAATCTGTGGAGGATTATTACAAGAAGATGGATACATTGATGGATCGACTTGACCTCGATGAGGACATGGAGACTCTCATGGCTCAATTTCTTCATGGGTTAAACACAGAGATTGCAGACAAGACTGATTTATAGCCTTATTTTGATATCGAGGAGTTGTTGCACATTACAATTAAGATGGAGAGGCAAACCCAACCAAGATCTCAATGGTATTCTTCTAAAACTTATTCCAATTCTATTTCTAAATCTTAAAAGGATAGTAAGAATAATGATTATAAGCATAGAAATCAAGAGATTAATGAGAAGCCTCGAGCTAAATTTGAGAAAGGTGAGAGTTCGGAAAGTAAAAGTAGAAAAGTCTAATGTTCGAAATAGGGATTTAAAGTGTTGGAGATGTCAAGGGGTAGACAATATATAGAGATTGTCAAAATGCAAGAATTATGACCATCAAGGAGGGAGAAATTGTTACAGATGACGATGACGAGGCACATGATGTCATAAATGAGGAAAATGATGGGAGTGAGGAGTTTAGTGAAGAGGACCCTACATATATATCTATGGTTACTCGACGAGCTCTAAACACCCACATTAAGGAGGACGGCCTAGACCAACGAGAGAACTTATTTCAAACTCGGTGTCTTGCTCAATCAGTACCTTGTAGTGTTGTCATTAATAGCGGTAGTTGCACCAATGTTGTGAGATCCATTATGGTCAAAAGTCTAATTTAAAGACTCAACCACACCCAAGACCCTACAAGCTTCAATGGTTGAGTGATCGTGGGGAAGTACGTGTAACTCAACAAGCTCTTGTTTCTTTTACTATTAGAAAATATGTTGATGATGTTCTATGTGATGTTGTATCCATGCATGTTGAATTTACTACTGGGGAGGCCTTGGCAATTTGAGCATCGGCTAATGTATGATGGGTATGCAAATCGATATTCTTTTACTCACAATGGTCTAAAAACTATTTTTGTTCCATTATCTCCAAAAGATGTATTTATTGATCATTGCAAACTTGAAAAGAAAAGGAAAGAGGCTGATTCAAAAGCAGAGATTTAAAAAGAATCAAGTGAAAAAAGAGTTGAAGTGAAAAACAAGAGTAGCACCAGCCTAGAGAAAAAAAAAAAAAAAAAAAAA
>NW_019272025.1:787134-891347 GCF_002738345.1 Cucurbita maxima | reverse complement strand
CTTGTTACTTTACTAACACGCTGAATCCTTCTTTGCCTAGTGATTTTGTTGTGCTTTTGCAAGAGTTTGAAGATTTCTTTTCCAAGGAGATGCCTCGTAGTTTTCCACCACTTAGAGGGATTGAACACAAGATTGACTTCATTCTTAGCGCACCCATTCCAAACCGACCAACAGGACTAATCCAAAGGAGGCCGAAGAGATACAGAGGCAAGTAAGTGAACTCCTTGCTAAAGGGTATGTACGTGAATGTTTGAGTCCTTGTTCTATTCTAGTTATTCTTGTAGCTAAGAAAGATGGTTCTTGGCGTATGTGTGTTGATTGTAGGGTTATAAACAAGATAACTATAAAGTATAGGCATCCAATTCCTAGATTAGATGATATGCTTGATGAGTTGCATGGATGTCGTCTAAGATTAATTTAAAATTGGGTTATCATCAAATTCGCATGCATATTGGGGATGAGTGGAAAACAGCTTTTAAAACAAAGTATGCTTTTTATGAATGGTTGGTTATGCCTTTTAGATTAACTAATGCACCACGTACCTTCATGAGACTAATGAACCATGTCTAACGAGAATACTGAGGTAAGTTTGTAGTTGTTTACTTTGATGACATCCTTGTTTACTCTAAATTTTTAGATGATCACATTACTCATGTACGCAATGTTTTGACTACTTTAAGAAACGAATGTTTGTATGTAAATTTAAAGAAATGTAGCTTTTGCATGGAAAAAGTTAACTTTCTTGGGTTTGTAGTTTCATCTAATAGTGTTGAGGTTGATGAGGAAAAAGTGAAGGCTATAAAAGATTGGCCTACACCTCAAAGTGTAAGTGAGGTAAGAAGTTTTCATGGTCTTGCAAGTTTCTACCGTAGGTTCATTAAGAATTTTAGTACAATTGCTTCATCCTTGAATGAATTTGTTAAGAAAAATGTATCCTTTATAGATGAAAAAGATCAAGAACTTGCTTTTAACACTTTGAAAGAAAAAATTGAGTTCTACTCCTTTGTTTGCATTACTTAATTTTGAGTTAAACTTTTGAAATTAAATTTTGAGTAGGGATAGGTGCTGTATTAATGCAAAATAAAAAACCTTTAATGTTCTTTAATGAGAAGTTGACTGGTGCATCTTTGAGGTATCCAACTTATGACAAAGAGCTTTATGCTTTGGTTCGTGCATTGCAAACATGGCAACATTATCTTTGGCCTAAGGTGTTCGTTATTCATACAGATCATGAAAGTTTAAAACATTTGAGAGCACAAAACAAACTCAATATATGACATGCTAAGTGGTTGGAATTTATTGAAACATTCCCTTACGTCATCAAATATAAACAAGGTAAGAAGAATATTGTTGCAGACGCTTTATCATGAAGGTATGTCCTCCTCAATACTTTGAATGCTAAGTTGTTGGGTTTTGAACACATAAAGGAGTTGTATCAACATGACATGTTCTTTGCTCCTTTTATTGAATCTTGTGAAAAATGACTCATTGTGGATAATTACTTTTTGTTAGATGAATTTTTGTTCCGGAAAGGCAAACTTTGCATACCATCTTGTTCCATACGTGAGCTACTTGTGAGGGAAGCTCATGGAGGTGGTTTAATGGCACACCATGGAGTTTCTAAAACTTATGATATGCTCTCTGAACTTTTTTTTTTTTTGGCCTAAAATGAGTCATGATGTTAATCAAGTTTGTGCTCGTTGCATAGCATGGAAACAAGCTAAGTCTAGGCTTCAACCACATGGTGATACTCCCCATTACCTATTACATGTTCCTAATAATCCTTGGATTGATATATCAATGAATTTTGTTTTAGGTTTACCTAGCACTAGGAAAGGATATGATAGCATCTTTGTGTTGTTGATCGATTTAGTAAAATGGCTCATTTTATTCCTTGTCCCAAAATTGATGATGCAAAACATAGTTCTAACTTGTTCTTTAGGGAAGTTGTACGATTGTATGGCATTCCTAAAAGCATTGTTAGTGATCGTGATGTAAAATTTTTAAGCCATTTTTGGCGTGTTTTATGGGGTAAGTTAGGAACTAAGCTAGTATATTCAATTATTTGTCATCCTCAAACGTGTGGACAAACTGAAGTTGTTAACAGAACCATGACTACTCTGGTTAGGGCTATTATTGATAAGAATCTTAAGACTTGGGAGAATTGTTTGCCATTTATAGAATTTGCATATAATATGGTTGTTCATAGCACTACTAAATGCACACCTTTTGAAATTGTTTATGGCTTTAATCGCTTAACCCCCATTGACTGGTTACCTATGCCGTCAAAAGAGTTTGTGAATTTCGATGCAAATGCCAAGGTTGAGTTTGTTCATAAACTGTAGAAGCAAGTAAAAGAACAAATTGAGAAGCAAAATTCCAAGGTTGCCACCAGAATCATTAAAGGATGTAAGATTGTCATTTTCAAGCCAAGAGATTGGGCTTGGGTGCATTTCAAAAAAGAAAGATTTTCTACTCCAAGAAAATCTATGTTTTTACCATGAGGAGATGGACCTTTTCAATTTCTTGAGCGTATCAACAACAATGCTTATAAAATTGATTTACCAGGTAAGTATGGTGTTAGTGCAACTTTTAATGTTGTTGATTTGAGTCCTTTTGATGTAAATGATGGCTAGGATTTGAGGACTAATCCTTCTCAAGATGGGGAGAATGATACGAACCACGACCAAGAAATTTCCATACCTTAAGTTCCAATTACAAGACGAGAGCAAGCTACAACAAGCCTTGTACACTTATATTCAAGCGATGGTGAGCTCATCAAAGAAAATTCTAGAAGACGTTGGAGACCTCCCTTATATGTTGTACAAAGTTGAGCTTCAAAAAAGAGATGCACTAAATGCACTTTAAGTTGCATTTAATGAACTCAGCTGTATTTATGGAACTAATAATTCACGAACTAATAAGCACATTTAATTCATATATTGTAACCCACCAATTTAATAGGGAGGTTATGGGTATTTCTCATATGAGTATTTCTCATTTAGTTGGGGTATTTCTCATCTACTTGCCAATTTAATTTAGTGATTCGAATTACACGTTTAGAAACGAGGTTCCATACTTTTCCTTCAGAAGATTTCTTATTATCATTTGATAAACTAATTATGCTTTTGACCTAAAATGATAGTAGATATTATCCATCTTGGCTCGCCTCTGACCTCACCCACGCCCTCTTATGAGGACCAAAACCTGAGTTTGATGCCCTAGACCACTCAGCCATACTAACTACTTATTGTGTAATCCCGCATTGGTTTGAGAGGGTATGAAGCATTCCTTATATGGATGTGTAAACTGTGAGACTGATGTCAATACCTAATGGGCCAAAATGGACAATGTCTACTAGTAGTGCGCTTGGACTATTACAAATGATATCAGAACTAGTCACTAGGCGATGTGCCAGTGAGGACGCTTGGTTCTCAAAAGGGTTGGATAAGTAGATCACACGTCGATTGGAGAGGTGAAGAAACATTTCTTACAAGGGTCTAAAAACCTCTTCTTAGTAGATGCGGTTCAAAACCGTGAGGTTGACAGCGATATGTAACGAACGAAACCATTCAATATCAACTAGTGGTGGACTTGGATTGTAATAAATGATTGGCTGGAATAGCTCAGTTGGTTAGAGCGTGTGGCTGTTAACCACAAGGTCGAAGGTCGTCAAGCCCTTTTTCTAGCAATAGGAATGAAGCAGGGAGAGGAAGGAAGAAGCTTGAGCTGGTCAGCTATAGTGATAGTGACATGGCCAGTGACGTTGATGATCATAAGAGCACCAATGGGATGATTTATTTCCTCTCAGGCAGCATGATCTGCTGACAATCAACTAAACAGAAGGTAGTTTCTCTGTCTTCTTGCGAAGCAGAGTACATTGCCGCTTCGACAGCGACCACATAAGGGGTCTGGCTTACGCAGCTGGTGGAGGAGCTGATCAGAAGAGAAGGCGATCCACCAATACTGTACGTAGACAACAAGGCTACAATCTCCCTGATCAAAAACCCAGTTTTGCATGACCGGAGCAAGCACATAGAGATCAGATTTCAGTACATCAGGGAGTGTGAAAATTAGGGGCTTATCAAGATTGACATCTGAACAAAGGAACAACTTGGAGACATCCTCACCAAGTCTCTAACGCGAAGAGAAGGCAATCCACCAATACTGTATGTGTTCAACAAGGCTACAATCTCCCTAATCAAAAATCCAGTTTTGCATGACCGAAGCAAGCACATAGAGATCAGATTTCAGTATATTAGGGAGTGTGCAAATTAGGGGCTTATCAAGATTGACATCTGAACAAAGGAACAACTTGGAGACATCCTCACCAAGTCTCTAACGCGAAGAGAAGGCAATCCACCAATACTGTATGTGTTCAACAAGGCTACAATCTCCCTAATCAAAAATCCAGTTTTGCATGACCGAAGCAAGCACATAGAGATCAGATTTCAGTATATTAGGGAGTGTGCAAATTAGGGGCTTATCAAGATTGACATCTGAACAAAGGAACAACTTCGAGACATCCTCACCAAGTCTCTAAAGCGGGTGAAATTTAAGAAACTACGCTAAAAGATAGAAGTTCAAACAATAAGGTAGATATACCATAGGTTTTAGTAGGAGATTGTTAGATAGCCTGTGCAAAGAACTTTCCCACATCCAGTGAAGTACCAAAAACTAAGTTTGCCAATTTGGCCATTTTTAGAGGGTAGAGTGGAGCATATTCAGTTGGCCACTTCTGCCTTTTTTAGTCTATATTTGTTATTTAAATATTTCAATCAAATAAGAAACAAATGTAATGGTTTTTAGCAACAAGAAAATACAAGGTTTTTGTTCTCTCGAGCTTTCTATTATTTTCTTCCTGTTCTCACCGGCGGCGAGTTGCTCAGTCAAAAGACAGCTTATGTTACCAATGATGACATGTGTGGATTTGTTGGTGGTTCTTTGAGGCCACTTTCTAGGTCTATTGCGTCCCCCTCTTCTTCCAGAGGAATGAACTCTGTAACAGTCCGCTTGTTATCGCCAATGTTGCACCAATTCCACTTCTTCTCTTCTTATATTACGACATCTCTACTTCCATAAATTTTCTCATGTTGCGGATCATATATCCCGTGCGCCTTGGTTCCATCCTCTACGCCAAAGTACACCATCTTTTGGCTTTTGTTATCAAGCTTTTTTATATATGGTTTTGCAGTCTTAACATATGTTGTACAACCAAAGAATCTTAGGTACTCAAAGTGAGGTGTCTTGTCGAACCATGCTTCGGAGGGAATGTAAGTGTCCAGTGCCTTTGTCGGTAAACGATTTAGAAGATAAACCGCATGTTGCCTCGCCCCAGAAAATCGTCAGGACTTGCATGCTCTTGAGTAAGCTTCTTGTAGTGTTTATTATGATGCAATTTTTTTGGTAGACTACACCGTCTTGTTGTAGAGTGTATAGAGCAATGAGTTGACATTTGATACCTTCCTCCTTGCAAAAATTTGAGAAGTTATGGGATAAGAACTTGTCATCTCGGTTAGTGCACAAGGTTCTCAACTTGTGATCATACCCATTTTCAACGAATCTTTTGAATTTCTTGAACATAGATTTTTCTTTTTCTTTGAGCATGTACACCCACATCCTTTTTCTTTGAACATAGATTCTCCTTCTCTTCATTGAGCATCAACAGGTTAGGCATCTTCTCGACTAACATCAGTGCGGGCTTTTAATCTTGGTGAGTGTAAGGTTTCCCTCCACATCACGCTTCTTCTTGCGACACTCTACTGCATAGTGCCCATATTTTCCACAAGAGTAACACTTGATCATACAGTTGTCCTTCTAAGGGTTGGAATTATCGTGGGTTTGTGAGTTATTGTCATGGCCTCCTCTGCCACCACGTCTGCATCCATGTCTACGACCACGCCCATGACCATTGTTTTGCTTGTTATGGCTACCACATCCCCTCGTACTAGAAAAAGAAGATCAACCACATCATTCCTTTCATCTGTGCAAGCCACTCCACATATGTGAGTAAGAGGTGTTTCTTCTCCTTTTTGTCTTCATAACCAAAAATTGTCTCCTCATGGACCTTAAGACGAACAAAAACCTCCTCAACTAACATGTTCTTAAGGTAGCCGAATTGCGCGATGGAGGTAACAATTTGCATGAATCTTAGGGGAATAGCTCGAAGGAACTTCTTGACTACAGAGATCGATCGATAAGATAAGGAACTTCTTGGAGGTAATAAATTCTATCTCTATAAGATGAGATGTTTTCTATCTATAAAAAAATAGAAGATAGATTGTATGTCAAATAGCGACTCTATGTACCAAATATTAACATTTTGATACACATTCAATTTTTATTCAATTTGTGTTCGAACAACGTGAAAAAAAAATTGAGGCAAGAACGATACTCTTATTTGTTGTATTCAATTCATAATATTTATTTAGGTTAGACTAAAAAACTATTTTTTATATTCAAAACCCATTAGAAGGAAGGGACCCTAGAAATCCTATAGAAATGTTAGTCTTGAAGGCCCTAAAAATGTTATGAGGTGTTTTTGTGTAACAACTTGATAGCACGGGATATAACATGCACCTAGGGCACGTCCCTAGCTCAAGAAACTCTTTTGATACAAATATGTATATTATACATTAACAATGTTTACTATTAAAGTTTAACTGTTAAGCCACAAGTTCCTATAGTTCGTATAGTTTCTAAACAAGATTACCCACAAGTTCTATGAAGGAATAGAGTGCTGAAAATGTCTAGAAACTATTACCCCAATCCAATCCTCCATTAAAGAGCTTCAAGGAAAACTTAAAATTCCAATCTAAGGAAAACTTAAAATTCCAATCTAAGGAAAACTCAAAATTCCAATCTAAGGATACACAAGAATTCATCGAGCAAGGACGATCCCAATAAGTTTCTACATCTTCAAGGAATGTTTCCATAGAAGACCACGAAGAGAAATAACCTTAGGAACATGTCTAATTGAAGAAAATTTGTTTTGAGCTCAAATCGAGGGTAAGTTTCGAATTCCTATCTATAGTCCCTTCTCCTTCAAATTAAGGATTCCTTTAGCTTCAGAGGAAGAAGTTGAGTAACTTTGATGAAGGAATCGAGAGTTGAAACGTCGTAGAACAATCTACCCAAGAGATTGATTTTTTTGCATTTCAGCTAACTAGCGGACTGAGGACGATTCTCCTAAATTGGGGACACACACTCAACTTCGTTCCTCCAAACCATTTCATGTTACTTAAGGAAAGAATAAGGAAAAGGTTTCGTGAAGAAATCAAGTCTTGAAAACCCCTAGAATCGGATACCCAATAAGAAATTCTTTATTTTTGCTTCAGCGAAAAATCATACTTTGGACGGACTTTGGAAGTGAATATCTTAGGCTACAATACATGAGAATATATGAACTCAATTCCTAGCTCTTCCTTGTAACACCATCTTTATGTTTCATGAAGAAATCGAGGGAAAAAACGACGTGATCAGAACTGTGGAGGGCGAGTTTCAGACAGGGGCGCTATATGTCGCGTGTGTCTTCTTCCCGTCTGGGGGGAAGAAGACGATGACATGGCTGGTTCAGGCTGGTTCTCACAAAAATCTTTATGGTTCTAGAAACTAGACACAATAAGGAGTTTGTGTAAGGAAATTTGAGGTAATTCGGATACCGGAAGCTCAAGAACGGAGGTCCCGAACGTCGACGATGAAGTAAGTAGCCACCTTGGACTTTTTGTTAAGAAATACTTGTAGGAATGACTTGAATTTCCATATGAACCCTAAACCAAGTATGAATAAAGAATGTATGAAAGAAAGCTCAAAGAACTATGAGTTAAGGCCCTAAACTGATCAAATTCCTTGAGAATTAGGTAACAATAAATAACTCACTAAATGAACTCCGCTGCCTATGAAACTTTAATCCTTAGCATATTATAGCATGTTGAGGTTATATATGAAATTTGGTAGTCATTGGATAAGGATAAGTAGGTAAACCAAGAAACGTTACAAAATGACCATAATGCCCCTAAGCATATCTACCTATGGTTCATGACCTAGATGACCTCCAAATACTATATAACTTTGAAGTGGATCTTATTTTATGATGTTTGATGATATGGTGAAGTTTTAAAACCATTGGAATTTGTTGAGTAGCAAAACCAAGAATTAGGGGTAAAATGACTAAAATGCCCCTAGGACTACTTATGATAATTCAAGGTCTATACGTGCTCCAAATGATTTGATACTTCTTATAAGGACTATTCTTAAAGACATGAAGATATGTTTGAGATTTGAAGTTGATTGGAGAAAGTTTGGATCCTAAACCAAGTTAGGACCCGAGAAACACCACAAGAATCAAGACTCTTCTAGAACCCTCCCAAGAACTCCTAGGAATCTATGACCTTCTAGAACGACTCACGCTAAGATGGGTTCATATGGTTACAAATGAAAGTTACAACTTAGGTCTCAATGAATTATGGACCTTAAAAACTTACAAGATTCAGAACCAAGAACAACACCTCACAAGCTTTACTAGGTACCACTCAAGGACGAGGGACCAAGGTCCCCAAACTTAGAAACTCAAGAATGCTAGATAATACTCTAATTATTTACATAGTGACCCGTGACCTCCACTAAGCAGTGCTTTCTGAGGCCTAAGAATTCCTCTTCTAGGTGGGATGCCCTGCACCATGTTTCCTTTGCAGGATGTCATGTTTGGCCTCAAGTTTCGTTCACCTAGATGAGATGTCCTGTACCATGCTATGGGTACCCAAAAGATTTGCAGGATACCATGTTCATGTATGCACCAACCATGTGAGCTTTATGGTCTATCATGGGGAATAGTCTAGGGCCACGGAGGAACAAGAAGAGAGTAAGTTACCTTAACTAAGAATCAAGAACCTCCTAAGACCTCCCACCGTACAACATGCTCATGACTTTGACTATGCTGCTTGGAACGCATGAAGCCTTGATAGTAGGTATTCAAACTATGATAAAGCAAGCCCTTGATGTAGGATTAGACTACATTGCTTGCAACGTAAGATGCCTTGGATGTAGGTCTTCAAACTATGTCGCTTGGAACGTAGGAAGCCTTGGGCATACGTTAGAAGACTGTATCAAAGGGCAAGGCCTAAGATGCGGGTTAAGACTATGTCACTTGGAACACATGAAGCCTTGGACGTAGGTTAAGGTTGTGTCGCTTGGAACGCATGAAGCCTTGGACACAGGATGGTCACGTGCATGGCTAGTGCCGTAAATCTTAGGGGGAGTGTATTGGAGAACGAATCAAGAACCAAGAAAGTACCAAGAATAAGAGAAAGATCAAGGACTAGAACATGAATCAAGATCCTGGTTCCAAGGACAAAAACTAAGAACCATGGTACTCAGGCACTTAAAGAATAACTAAGGTTTAAAAATCAAGAGACCAAGGTCCTCAGGATAGATCATGATAAGAACCCCAAGTAAAGAACAAGAAGTAGAGGGCATAAGTACTTACCACAAGAACAAAAACAAGAACAAGAAGAAGAACAAGACAAGAATAAAGAATGTGGTACCCTAGCATATCTAGGACACGATTAAGAGACTACAAGTAGACTACTTACTAAGTCTTTGTACTCATTCCTTATTCTCCATTTTTTTTCGGGTAATAAGGAGCTAATTGAGGTCAGGAGCAAGTGTCATAGACTAATCTCACCCGTCATCCTCAACCCTTTTGTCTTAAAATGTTTTGTGTCCGTTCCTTATTTTGTGTTTTAAGTAGTAGGTTGTGTTTTAAATACTTATGTATAAACTTTATTTTGATACAACGTAAATATAATGTTTTAAATTCCTTTGTTTTATTTCATGAAAAAAATTACCCACCTTTTAGAGTTATCGAGTCAACTCGGTCCTTATAGCTTTGTTCCCCTCTCTAACGATTTGAGATCTCATGCTATCATTCAATCATACATTGATATTTCACTTATTTAAAGCAGTAATGTAATTTATCAAATCAATATCAATTAGTTCAACTATATATCAAGTATCATTCAACCACATGAGGAGTTTAGGATAGTTCTATATGCTAATAGTTACTACATGCTTAAATAAATAAATTTTCAAGTCTAATTTTTAAATATAACTCAAACATAAACTTCAATTAAATTTATATAAACCCTTGTTTAACACGTTAAATTCGTCCATTCAACCATATAACATATATAAATTAAAGTTTGATTCAAGCTATTTTCCTCTTTTAAATTTTCCAAAATCTTCCAATTAGTTTCTAATAGTTGCATTTAACTAAAAAAAAATGGTAAAACAAAGATGTCAAAGTGAATTACAAGAGATGAAAATAGTCCAACTGGTCCAATTCAATTCAACCAACAACCATGGTTGTTCAACCTCCATTTTCACAAATGGATGTTGGAGGTGTCATTTTTCTTCGATTTTAATTTTTCATATCATCAAGCTTGATTCTATCGGTGGTTGATACCTTCACCAAAAGTATAGTACAACCATTTTAGAAGATAAAAATAATCTAACATCATTTTTGTAAGGCTAAAACCCTAACCATAATTAATTTTTCTATTTTTTTTTAAGTGACATTTTATTGAGAGTCTTACCGGTGGAATTTCAAAATGAGATGGAAAGGAAAAAAATATTTTGCAAATTCCTAAGAACTCAAAAAGAACACTATAAAAGAAATTAGTCAAAAATAAAAAATACTATTGAAAATTTTAATTCACATTCTTTCACTTTTTAATCTTTATGATGGTTTCAAAAATCCATTTTAAATAATTTTTTTAGATAACCCAAAAAGTAGCAATCTAATAGGGCACAAGAGGTAGGCTTTCGACCCAAGACCAAAAACAGTAGTAGATTTTATCTATTTTGGCTCGCGTTTTGCCTCAAAATAATATGAAATGTCAAAAGTGAGATTTGAACCCATACCCTCTCACGAGGACCATAATGGTGTGTTCTCGGATTGATTTGAGAGGGGAGTTTAACATTCCGTATATGGGTGTGTAAATGTCTCTATAGTAGACGCGTTTCAAAACTATGAAGTTGACGACGAAATGTAATAGATTAAAATAGATAATATCTACTAACTGTTGGAGAGAGGAACGAAACAATCCTAATAAGCGGCAAAAACCTCTCTAATAGGCGCGTTTTAAAACTATGAGGCTAATGGCAATACCTAATCGAAAAAATGGACAATGTCTGCTAGCAGTGCGCTTGTACTTTTACGAATGATATGAGAGCTAGTCACCAAGCGATGCGCTAATGAGGACGCTTGGCACTCAAAAGGGGTGGATTGTGAGATCTCACATCGATTGAAGAGGTGAAGAAATATTTCTTACAAGGGTCTGAAAACCTATCCTTAATAGATGCAGTTTAAAACCATGAGGGTAACAATGATACGTAACGAACGAAAGCAGACAATATCAACTAATGGTGGTCTTGGATTGTAACAAATGATTCACTGGAATCGCTCAATTGGTTAGAACGTGTGGCTGTTAACCACAAGGTCGGAGGTCATCAAGCCCTTCTTCTAGTGATGGGAATGAAGCATAACCTATAACGATATTTGTTCTTCTCCCTTGTAGAATTTTTCAATCAACTTCGTTTTGCGACGTGGCGTGTAAGAGAACTAATTGGAACTTTGATATATTCTCAAAATGTATTCCTTATAAGGGTGTATAAACAAAATACTGATTCTCATATTTATGCAAATATTTTACATTTCCATTTATCACAAAATCATTTGACGCAAGATTTAGAATAGTTGACCGGCCATGTGTGGGTCACGAGCAACAATGTTTCAACACAAGGGGGAATAGATCGACATGAAAGGACCCAATGTAGTAAAGTCTTGTTCTCAAACCTTCCTCTTCGTCAACGGTGTAAATCCCATGCATTTTTTTAGATCTCATATCGAATAACGTAGTTTTAAACTAAAAAATAAAATTTCAAGAATTAAGCATGTGTTAATGTGATGTTAATTTAAGATTAGAAATTGACTATGGAGTACGATCCACATGTTATAGGAATTTAGATCTTTGGATTAGAACTTTAATATCAAAATTATGACACGTCTACTCTAATCGTTGACTATATTTTCAATCTTGGGGTTAAAGGAATATCGAGAATTACGAAAAACAACTAAATATAAAAGTTTGCTAATGTTCTAGTAAATTACTATGCAAGAATAATTAAAACTTAGCCAAAATCGACCAAAAATAGGTCCAAAAACTAGAAGCAAATGCAAAAAACAAAGGAAAGCGTTGAAATAGCCGAAATTCAAGCTTAAAACTAAACCTCAGCCTCGAAAATTAGCAGAACCCAAACAATATGTTCGTATCTGAAGCTAGGTTCGAAAATCCAAACTCACTAGTATTTTAGCCCTTAGACATGCCCGCAACCCAGTTGACCCAAGCCCAACTTCCACGACCCATCGTCTTCTTAGCCCAATACGTGTCAGCACATGCCCAAACTTCAATCTAGCCTTGCGTAGCATCACCTCAATCCACGTCGTGCATCTACCCGCCCGTCACCCTAATAACATTTTACGTAAAGATCTATAAAAAAAAGTAGAAACAAAGGGATCCCAACATTTCTCTTCACTCACTACCAAGAGTGTGGAGCATTGATACAATTAAAATCTACGGGAGATCATCCACATGTGACTTCATTGGTGGTCTAAAATTTGAAAAGAAAGCACTTTAAAGCTCAAAACATATTCGTGTATACAATCACAGTGATAAGTTTTTTAACATCAACAAAATGAAGTAAAGAAGGGAATGACTTAAACAATATGCAAAATATGCAACTGAAGTCTAATATTCCAACCCAATTTCCATTCCTTAAGGTATCTCTCCAATGAAATGGCAGAAATAAAGGATTGAAATGACTTAACAAGACATTTAAGACCAGTGAATAGAAGTGTTGAAGGGTAGTGTAACAAGACATTTAAGACTAGTGAATAGACGTGTTGAAAGGTAGGGTAAGGCTTCTAATTTTTTTAGGCTAATTAGTGACGTCATCCCATGCATGTTTTAATCATGGATGCGAAAATTCATAATAAATACTTTTAAAATAAAGTCATAGAATTACCTATTCAATTCAAAACAAAAATTAAAATAACATTGTTTTTTAATATAAAACAAATTGCATTAAAAACACCTAATATCTACTAATTAAATTCAATACTACTGCTCTATCATAATCTATCCTGACTTGTCGTGGTTCATATCAACTTCCATGGCTTTTCCAACATTTACCATTATCCATGCATGGCAGCTTTAACTTTAACTTTATCTAAAAAGTATAAGGTAACACGTGGCTTGAGTATTTTAAGAAATACTCAGTAGGTCACCCCACTCTTTGGATTAGTAATGCAATCACACACAAAATATGAACGAAACCTATCATTTAAAAAACGTAACATGACCTTTGGTACTTTTTAGTTCCGGGAAGAGTTCGATGCATGGTGCTTCTACACACACGGCCCATGTAAGCACACATGGACCCACCAAACGTGCTTGTATACGTATTCCCTGGGCTGACTTGATCGGACACAACATATTACACGTCAATGAACGCATTAGAAAAGAAAAGGCCCACGTGATATCATGACAACTATGAGTATCGAAGATATGCATCTGTACTAGTATAACATAATAGGGAGGTATCCCGATGCACATGACATACATACAAGCATGAGGTCCCATGCTTTTCATTCATAACATAACATAACATTTATTTCATTTCATTTCTCCTTTCGTTCATAACATATTCATATATGCATCATGTATACATGAAAAACTTCACGTAATCCATCACATAACTTTACATGGTAAGACATAACATTTCACACATGGCATTTCATTTCATTCATAATATAGTGTAATGGACATCACATGCATACATGATATGCATCAATGACAATACAAAGAACATATAGGCATCACATAATTAAACTGGTACATGCAAGAGCCACATGACATGCACCATTATACATCAATCAATTAGCTAACTAAAATAGTAACAGTCTTTACCGAAGTTACTAATTGTTCGATAGTCACCTCAAAACTATATTCCAATGCTTAATTCTCACATATATCAATTCATATGACATTCTTAGGTCATATAAACATCTTAACCTAGCTAAACAAGATGATTAATTCCAATATACGCCCTAAAACTAACTAAAATGTGATAAATAAGAGTCTTACTCAATAATTAATACCAAAATCCTTATTAAACACGTCTTGACTCGTAAAGTTACAAAGAATCAACTCTGAGTTCAAAGCAACAAGAACCAAAGACTGGTGCGAAAATACTATCGATTAGTCGAAGTTATCCACAAGGTTGAGAAGGTATCGTATAGGATTCAACTACTCTCATATATGCAGACTAGACCTTTTGTCCACGTTAGTAACTTGAAACGTTATTATCTCGACCAAAAAGACATCAAGCACAAGGAGGTGGTATGACCTCATGCAAAGACGAAAAATTCCCATGCCAAGAAAGTAGAACAGACACAAACTAAGAAGATGGGAAGAGTTAACAAATCGAGAAGTGGGTTTAAATAGTTCTTATCATATTGGAAGAGAACTGTTAATACTAAGATGAGTGAGAAGTGCATCCATGGACTTGAAGTCAACCTTATCCTACAATACTCAGTTTGTTAAGAGTCGATTGTCAAAGACGTCAATCAATTAAGTGAGGGAGGATGTCACGGTCATACTTGTTCAAGGCGTGTTGCCAATGGGCGAATGTTAGATATCCTTGTCATACTTGTCTAGGACTTTTTGTTGATGGGCGTATGCTTGTTCTAAACTTCTTTTTTACTTTTTTCATGTTAGATAGGCTTTATATCTACACCTATAGGGGTAAAACGCCCCAAAATGTACTACGGGAGAATTTGAATAGGTGTCAATTCTTTGTACCAGGGTTATATGCTATCAAAGGCGTTGTTGCCTACTCGCTTTTATCTTATAACATTGATATCTTTAAAATTATTTTCAACGCATTTATTTGCTCCTACCTTCTAAACATTTTTTTTAAACGTGATCCATGTCGCGAGCATACGCCAATATTAAATTTAACATGACTGACTTATTTTCTAGGTTAGAACAAGTGTCGCACAATCGCTATCCCAATGCCGCAAGAGTGTGATTGTGCCACAAAGCACGCGTAGTTGTACGTAAGACTCCTTTAGGCACGTGTGGTAGCTCCAAAGGCAATCTGGATGATTGTTATGTATATTAAAAAAATTATCAAAATAACCCTATGGTGAGAATTTATGATTCATTCTGAATTTAATACTTTTGACTTGCTAGAATGGAGGAATGGACATTGTGACTAGTTACTCTGGTTATTTATGGATATTATCTCTTGGTTGAGCTTGCTTGAATATTTAGAATATGTTTTCCATACTTAGTTGATTGATAGGAATATCCCCCAAATAAGCTTACATGAATATTTAGTCTATGCATTCCGTGGTTTAAATGATCGATAGAAATCTCTCTCTAATCAAGCAGGCATGAGTGAACCAAGTTAAGATTAGAACGTTAGAGCTAGAAATATTTTTTATGTTGACCTAGGACAGTACGTTTCAAGTATACCAGGCACCTTAGGATCCTGAGCGAATAAGTGGTCTAGACTTGAGAGCACCCAAATATTGAATTAGCCTTGAGAAGCTGGTCTTGAGCATCCTAGAGACATGAGTTGAGATCTAAACCACTTAGATGCCTTAAGAACCTAGTAAACCTCAACGAAAAGGATTACTAAGAAAGCCTAATAGGATTAATAGTAATGTGAACGGTGTCACGAAAACATCCAAGACTACTCGAGTATTTGCGTGCAGAAATGAGTTAAAGGTGACCTCGTGATTCTGTAAACAAGTATTGAGGAGGAACTTAAGACTATACGAGTGATCCCGTAAATCGGTCTTGGGAATAGACTTGGAATTACACAGGTAGTTGTTAGGATGTGTGTTTCTAATGTATGGACGAGTCAAAGGTTAAGCTCGCGACACCATAAGCAAGTTCTGAAACGGGACTTCAGACTACATAGGTAGTTGACTCCTCATAGTTGCCCCATGAGTATGGAAAAAAAGTAATTTAAATTTAATCATAATTTAAATGTGTTGTGAAAACATAACACTAATATCTTTGAATTTGGGAATAATCTAATGTTCTAAATAGAATATAATTCAATTAGTTTTAAAAGATAACACATTTATTACAAGGGTTTAAGAGCACCATGTGAATTACTTTGATTTCCATTCTCAAACACAAAAACAAAGTTCAAAGAATCAATTTGAGCCCAAAAGTCTTGTATTGGTCAATCTTGACAGAGTTACTAAGGTGAGGCACACCTTCCAAAGACAATATTAAATTTAAATAAGATTGATGTTTTATTAAATACACCCAAGTTTGAGGAGTGAGTTTTTCTTTTCAGATTAAACTTCCTGAATTTTATTAAGAATTTTAGAGGCGGGCCTTCAAGATGAGGACTTTGAGGACTTTAAGAAAAATCTCAAGAATTCCAAAAAGATATAAAAAATAATAATAATAAATTAGAAAAGTGATCCAATTCAACTTTTGAGAATCATTATGTGTCTAGCTTATTATGAAACCTATACTAACTAAAATAATGGAGTTAATTGACAAAAATTAAAAGAAAGAAAGAAATTGAAAGAAAAATAAAGGATGTGAGAGAAAAATAAACCCGTGAGAGAAAGAGAAGTAACTACTCTGACAATTTCTTATTCAACATCAAGGAGTCCGATTCTAGCTAGGTTTTCATTACGAAATCTTCATAGAACCTTGTGGAGAAGCACTCTGGGCTCTTGAATCGTCCAAGACAATCAAGAATCGTGGAAGAACATGTGGTACGTTTTTTAACTTTTTAGTCTCGATATTTTAAAAGATCCATGAGATTATTTGGGAGTTTTGATCTGAGTTTTTTGATGTGTTGATCTAAAAGTGATGCTACACAAGTTTTATGAAAAAACTTTGAAAAGATTCAAGCTGAAAGTTGGTGTACCAGTGGAGCCTCATGTTAAGGTAAGAACATGTAATCGTCAAATTTTAATTGTGAATATATTTGTATGTGGTTGATTTAAAATTATAAGAAAAATGAATTTTTATATACCGAGCAAAGCTCTACGATTTTGGTGAAGGAACCAAGCAGGTAACGATGAGAAGTTATGACGGTAACGATTCGATTTTGAGAAAAAAATAGCATTTAATCTCGTTGGAAATCCCGCAATTTCCTGCTAGGCATTTATTTCATATTCAAAACTATTCCCCAAACCCTTTAAATTTCTCAATGCTCAAACCTCCCAACTTTCATTCGATCATTTTGTTTTTCTGTATTTTTCAATCGAGATCGAGAAAGAAAATAGAGAGGGGTTTGAGAAGAAAATCATGGGTTTCTACTTCGCAAAGATCTTCGTATTTGATGTTGATTTTTGAGGTTAAAAACATAAGGGTATTTCAAAAGTGTTGTATTAATCTCCAGAAGACAAACCCTTGGGCAAGCATGGAAGAATGTCATTAGAATCATTAGTATTCTTGCTAGAAAAAAGAGGGGAATCGCAACGATTTTCGATCTGTTTACGGGTGAAGAAGATGGGTTGACGGGCCAATTATTCAGATTCGTATTCATGTTTCAAACCCACGGCTCCATCTTCGGCCCACAAGTTCTAAGCCCAATCTGCAGCCCACTCCAATTCGCCTTGGATTCGTATTCATGTTTCAAACCCACGACTCCATCTTCGGCCCACAAGTTCCAAGCCGAATCTGCAGCCCACTCCAATTCGCCTAGAAATTACGACCTAAACACAAAACCATTTGTTTTTAGTCTAATGTCAAGCAACCCATACACGCGACCCAGAACTTGAGTTTGTGACCTGACAGTCGTGTTGTCCTCTGCGCATGCGTGCATGTAATCTCGACCGACTCAACGATTCTCGGCTGGACTTCAACACGTCATCGACTCGATTTTGTTGTTTCGTGAGGCTCAACTGCGCCGCGTACATGAAGATCACACATCCCCACCTTGTCAAGCTCAATCTCAGGGGGTTGAAGGTCATCTTCATCGGCTACGAACCTGGGAGCAAGACATAAGGCTCTATGATCCTATGGGGGAAAGAGCTCATGTGTCGCGCGACGTTGTCTTCGACGAGAACACTTTCTGGCAGTGAGCGACGTGGTCGAGACGGACCATAACCTAGAACAATTCACAGTGGAGTACTTCGTCAACGAGTTGGGAGAAGGAGGAGCGCAGCACCCGGCACTCTCACTGCTACCAATAGCTGCACTGGACACGTCTACACCAACTCCAGCCGCAACTCCTGATGCGCCTCCGAAACCAATGGAGTTCGCAACACCACAGATTGCGGATTTGAAGCTAGATGTCGATCACGATGATGGTCTGACAGCCAGGTACCGAAATATTGAAGACTTACTAGAAGAGGTGTCAAATTGCATGCCATCAGCGCGGATGCAACTATTGAAAATAAACGCTCGCTCTGATACTAATTTGTTGAAATAACACTCACGAAACTGAGAAGGAGATGTTGAATTTTCTATTGGTCTGTACTTTTTGTTCTCTACACTTTTACTTTTGGTTTTTTTTTTTTGCTCTTCTTGCTCTCCTTTTCACAATCGAAAACAACCTAATTTATAGATTTTCTAAAGGCTAAAAATGGCTATCGCATGTGCTATCATTTTCTAACTCACTATTTTTTAAATAGTTATTGGTTTTATCTTTTTGGTTGCCTTTTCCTTCTCGGACTCAATTTCAAAAACTTACTAAAATTAACAAAAGTAAAAACTTCCTTTTCATTTAACTTTATTTACAACAAAACTCCCCCATAAAACTTAAATGCTCTATCAATGAATCCAACTGAGCCATTTTCATTTTCTTGAGCTCAGTCGTGGTTTCTTCAATTTCCTCTCCTTGTCCTCGAGCGACTCATTTTCTTAAGCTCAGCCGTGGTTTCTTCAATTTCCTCTCCTTCTCCTCGAGCGACAAACTGAGCTTGTCTTTCTCTAATGAGACTTCATTTGGAGCTTCTCGAGAACAGCCCATTTGAGACACCAACTCCTCATTTCTCCCGTTCTCAGCCACGCTCGACTCAGACGTCATAGCTTTGTTCAGTTTACTCAATTCCCTTCGTAGTCCACAACGACATTTTCAACTTCCATTTTTGCTTCCTCCATTTTGGCTTTGTCACGAGTGAGTATCTCAATCCTGTGTTGTAAATTCACTGCCTCTTGTTGGACTCAATTCAGGTTCACGTCGAGTGAGTCTCTCTGTTGAGTCAGCATCTCTATATCTTTCTCCTCCCTCACTAGCTCATCCACACCACAAGAGCATCAATCTTCATTAACATGTCATTCTCTTTCTCCACACCTTCTTCAACTTTCTTCACTAGTTCAGAGATTCCCATTCTCTTCCTTCTCTAACTTTTCAACATTCATTTCTAACTCTTTCTTTTCTTCTTCCATTCTCTCTTCCATTCTCATCCTTTTTCTTCTTTCTTCCTCAAATTACCTTTCTAGCCATTGGAGCTCTCTCTCTTCGAGCTCGGACTCTCTATTATCTAGTTGTATATCTTTCTTCGATTTTCTCTTCTACGCAATCAGAATTTTGCCACATCCGCTGCGCATCACCTCATTTTCAAGAGTTTCTACCGTCTCACGATTATCGCCATCGTCTTTCACGTTGTCGTGTCCTTTTGTGTTCAGCTCTTCATTTTAGAACATCAAAAGAATGCCTCCGTTTGTTGCATCATCCAAGGCTAGGTTGATCATTTCTTCCACCTTTTTCTCAGCTCGACAATCTCTTGCGTAATGACCCATTTTTGCCACAATTGTAACATCTATCGGAGTTACAATTATTTGCATAGTGGCAATATTTTTTACATTTGTAACACTAGATGTTGAAGTTATATCCTTGATGTTGAAGTTATATGATTGGCTCGACTGTCTCTTCTCCTTATAATTTTCTTCATTTCTGCTGTATTGACCACCTCGACCATTTTCGCGACTTCCTCGACATCTACCTTGAATATTTTGAGAGTAGAGTACCTTTTCATACTTTCTTTATGCCTTAGTTTGAAGCACTTGATCGAGTGTCTCCTCCTTCTTTTTCTTATGTTGACGTGGTCAGTTCAGCTAAACCGGCCATGTCGACCTAAAACTCGATATTCCCTCGATCTTTCTCATTTATAACACCCTTCTAGACCAGTTCTTACAAAAATCTTTATGGTTCCAGAAACTAGACACAATAAGGAGTATGTGTAAGGAAATTTGAGGTAATTTGGATATTGGAACCTCAAGAACGAAGGTCCCGAACGTCGACGATGAGGTAAGTAGCCACCTTGGACTTTTTGTTAAGAAATACTTGTAGGAATTACTTGGATTTCCATATGAACCCTAAACCAAGTATGACTTAAAGATATATGAAAGAAAAACTCACAAAACTTTGAGTTAAGGCCCTAAACTGATCAAATTGCTTGTGAATTAGGTAACACTAAAATAACTCACTAAATAAACTTCGATTCCTATGAAACTTTAATACTTAACATATTATAGCATGTTGAGGTTATATATGAAATTTGGTAGTCATTGGATAAGGATAAGTAGGTAAACTACGAAACGGTACAAAATGACCATAATGCCCCTAAGGATATCTACCTACAGTTCATGACCTAGATGACCTCCAAATACTGTGGAACTCTGAAGTATATCTTATTATTTGATGCTTGATGATGTGGTGAATATTGAAAACCATTGGAACTCGGTAAGTAGCAAAACCAATAATTAGGGGTAAAATGAACAAAACGCCCCTAGGACTACTTATGATAATTCAAGGTCTATACGTCTTCAAATGATTTGATACTTCTTATAAGGTCTATTCTTAAGGACATGAAGATATATTTGAGATTTCAAGTTGATTGGAGCGGAACCTAAACCAAGTCAGGACCTAAGAAACACCACAAGAATTAAGACTCTTCTAGAACCCTCTAAAGAAATTCTAGGAATTTATGACCTTCTAGAACGACTCACGCTAAGATGGGTTCATATAGTTACAAATGAAAGTTACAACTTACCCCTCAAGGAATTATGGACCTTAAAAACTTACAAGATTGAGAACCAAGAACAACATCACACAAGCTTTACTAGGTACCACTCAAGGACGAGAGACCAAGGTCCCTAAACTCAGAAACTCAAGAATGCTAGGTAATACTCTAATCATGTACGAAGTGACCTATGACCTCCCACCAAGCGGTGCTTTCTAAAGCCCAAGAATTCCTCTTCTAGGTAGGATGCCATGCACCATGTTTACTTTGTAGGATGTCATGTTTGGCCTCATGTTTCCTTCACCTAGATGAGATGTCCTGTACCATGTTATGGGTACCCAAAAGATTTGCAGGATGCCATGTTCATGTACGCACCGACCACGTGACCTTTATGGTCTATCATGGGGAGTAATCTAGAGCCACGGAGGAACAAGAAGAGAGTACGTTACCTTAACCAAGAATCAAGAACCTCCTAAGACCTCCCACGGTACAACATGCTCATGACTTAGACTATGTTGCTTGGAATGCATGAAGCCTTGAGCGTAGGTATTCAGATTGTATTAAAGGGCAAGCCCTTGATGTAGGATTAGACTACATCACTTGGAACGTAAGATGCATTGGAGGTAGGTTTTCAAAATATGCCGCTTGGAACACATGAAGTCTTGGGCATAGGTTAGAAGACTGTATCAAAGAGCAATCCCTAAGATGCGGGTTAAGACTATGTCACTTGGAACACATGAAGCCTTGGAGACGTATGTTAAGGCTGTGTCGCTTGGAACGCATGAAGCCTTGGACACATGATTGTCAAGTGCATGTCGAATAGCGCACAAGAGTTAGGCTTGTTTTACGTGACCTAGGTCACTATATTTTTAGTAGACCGAGCATCTTAGAATCATGAGCGAGTTACGTAGACCTTTGTGCTCCGAGAAATTGGATTAGCCTTAAAAAGCTAGTCTTGAGCGACGTTGAAATATGAGATGTGATTTAAATTTCTTAGATACCCTACGAACCATGTAAATCTCCACTACGCCTAAGAAAATTTAAGACAGCTTACAAGTCCATTACCAGGGTGAACAATGTCACTAAAGCCCTACCACCTCCTATTCTCTCTACACCTCAGTTGCACTATTCAACAACTTAGAACGAACCTAGTAGTGCGCGCCAACCTATGCAAGCTGACTAATTCTGAGAATTAAAAATTAGTTCACCCTAGAGATGAGATACACCGTCTTGATCCGTATTGCAAAAATTAGTTCACAATAATATGAGTTGTCAGAAGTGGGATATGAAACCACACCCTCTTACGGGGACCAAAACATATGTCTAGCACCTGAGACCACTCAACCATCCTGACTGCTTATTGTGAGATCTTACATTGATTTGAGAGGCAACTGAAACATTTCTTATAAGTGTGTGTAAACGTCTCTCTAGTAGATGCGTTTTAAAACTGTGAGGGTGTCTACGATATGTAACGGACTAAAATAGACAATATCTGGAGATTCCTTATACGGACTAATGGTGGTATCAGATTGTAACAAATGGTTGGTTGGCATAGCTTTGTTGAACTCGAACTCACAGTATCAACTAACTCGAACTCACAATAATATGAGATGTCCAAAGTTGGATTTGAACTCACGCCCTCTTACAAGGACCAAAACTTGAGTCTAGCGTCTTAGACCACTCAACCATCTTGACTACTAATGATGTGTTCCCGGATTGGTTTGAGAGGTGAGTTTAGCATTCCGTATATGAGTGTGTAAATGTCTCCATAGTGGACGCGTTTTAAAAGCGTGAGGCTGACGACGATACGACACGGATTAAAATAGATAATATCTACTAACTGTTGGAGAGACGAACAAAACAATCCTAACAAACGGCGAAAACCTCTCTCTAATAGGTGCGTTTTAAAACTTTGAGGCTGACGACAATACCTAATGGGAAAAAATGGACAATGTCTGCTAGCAGTGCGCTTTGACTTTTACGAATGATATCCGAGCTAGTCACTGGCGATACGCGAGTGAGGACGCTTGGCCCTCAGAAGTGGTGGATTGTGAGATCCCACATCAATTGGAAAGGTGAAGAAACATTTCTTACAAGGGTCTGAAAACCTCTCTTTAGAAGATGTAGTTTAAAACCATGAGGGTGACAACGATACGTAACGAACGAAAGCAGACTATTGGGTTTTATATCCTAAAACACATAGTTTGTAAACAAAAACATATTATGTTTTCACTAAAGTTATTATTGATGTTTATTCAGTAAAGATTGTTATGGAATAAAGTGAATGTTACGATCATTAATCTAAATCCAATAAACTAAGAACACTCTGGCTATAGTATGATTACTTGAACTATATGTATAGACATAAGAGTGCATCAAGTTCAAGTATATAGTCAAAATGATCTATAGTATAGGGATAAGGTTGAGTACCTTATTCTGGGGACACTATGCATATGACCTACTTTTTTATATGATATAAACAATGTGATCACTAAATTGTACATGTGGAGACATGTGACTTGGGGCGTCCTATGCAATGAGTATTGCATAAGATCGGAGCATGAAGAAAACCACTCTCACTTTATAATGTCGTTTACTGTTGAGACTAATTTTTTCATTGGATGACCTAGGTAACTCGATCTTAATCCTGAGCTAACTATGAACTCTTGTTTATTCGGAATTATCCTTAGATTTGCATGGGTGATAGTGGCCCGAGTTTGCCGACTCAATAAGCCTCCCATTTCAGGGGTAAGACTGGGTGAATAGCTGGGGACATAGATTGTAACATGGAATTTACTCCTACCAGCTTTTAGGGATAATAAAGAGGTTGTTCCCTTAAGTACTCACTCCAAGTCTTGAACAAGGGGCCCCACCCTCTCATTGGCCCGAGAGGTATTTGGTTTGGTGGTTGGACCACAAACCAATTGTTCATTAGAGGATCAGTGGGTCTCAAGGAACAAGAAGTAACTTTAGGGGTAAAATGGTAAATTGACCCAGCTCTAGTTACGAACAACCTGTAAAGGATCGACTTACTAATCATGGTTATATCAAATGGACAGAAATATATCTATAATACTAGGATATAGTGGAGTGTCCTAGTAGTTAACGATTGTTGGTTAACAAGGTTAATGAGTTTAGCCAGTTAATCTCGGATCTTTGGAGCCCATGATCTGTAAGTCCATTAGGCCCCCTTGCTAGCTCATATCAAACTAAAACTTAGAACAGTGTGACGAGTGAGTTTGAAGTGTTCGAATTCAAATTAGGGAATATACGCTAAATATATACGATATATTTAACCGCATTTTGTTTTAATTATGAATTAAACAAAAAGAGAGAATTAAAGATAATTAAATAAGATTTAAATATTTTAATTATGAATAGGGATTCATAGTCAATATATGCCGGAATTGATTGGGACTGACATTTTATTTAATGTTAAATATTAATTAAATTGTTTAATTAATCATTTAATATTTTTTTGATTTAAAATTAATTGTTGAATTAAAATAAAGAAAGTCAAAATGTTGACTTCAGGAAAAACACATGTTTGAGTTAGTGGAATATTGAGTGTCAATATATGGTTTAACCAAACTTGCATGTTTGCCACATGACCAAACTTGCATGTTTGCCACATGATCCCACAAATTTGAGTGGAATTTTGAGTGTCAAAATTTGGTTTAACCAAACATGCATGTTTGCCAAATAAACCCCACAAATTTGAGTGGAATCTTGAGTATCAAAATTTGGTTAATTCAAACTTGCATGTTTGCACCATCAAATGACTCTATAAATAGAGTGATAAGGTACATGAAATGTTTGCTTGAAAAGCTTTGAGAAAATCTCTCAAAACTCTCTCTTTACAAATACTACATTCCAATCAAGTTTAGTCACTCACCGGATTCCACAATCCCTTTCAAAGGCTGGAGAATAGTAGGGAAGACGCTAGTGGTGGTTCAAAAACGGTTCCTGGAGAAAGAGGAATCTGAACTAGAACATGCTAGCTAATTTACCATAATTTATGTACTTAGAGTGCCTAAGATCCAAATTGCTTTTGCACATGTTATACTAACACCATAACAGACAATATCAACTAATGGGGTCTTGGATTGAAAAAAATGAGTGGTTGGAATAGCTTAGTTGGTTAGAGCGTGTAGCTGTTAACCACAAGGTTGGAGGTTTAACTTGAACTTACAAATATTCTCAAAAATCATGTTTTGACACTTTTAAAAAACACTAGCGTGGCGGCGAGTCAATTGTGATATCCATGCTGCTTTCGACCCAAAGCCCACCCACCACACAACGGTAGTAGATTCTATCCATGCTGTGTAGGTATTCAGATTGTATTAAAGGGCAAGCCCTTGATGTAGGATTAGACTACATCACTTGGAACGTAAGATGCATTGGAGGTAGGTTTTCAAAATATGCCGCTTGGAACACATGAAGTCTTGGGCATAGGTTAGAAGACTGTATCAAAGGGCAATCCCTAAGATGCGGGTTAAGACTATGTCACTTGGAACACATGAAGCCTTGGAGACGTATGTTAAGGCTGTGTCGCTTGGAACGCATGAAGCCTTGGACACAGGATTGTCAAGTGCATGGCTAGGGCTGTAAATCCTAGGGGGAGTGTCTTGGAGAATGAATCAAGAACCAAGAAAGTATAACGAATAAGAGAAAGATCAAAGACTAGAACATGGATCAAGATCCTAATTTTAAGGACAAAAACTAAGAACCATGGTACTAAGGCCCTTAAAGAATAACTAAGGTTTGACAATCCAGGGACCAAGCTCCTCAGGATAGATCATGATAAGGACCCCAAGTGAAGAACAAGAAGTGGAGGGCCTAAGTACTTACCACAAGAACAAGAACAAGAACAAGAACAAAAATAAGACAAGAATAAAGAATGTGGTACCCTAGCATATCAAGGACTCGATAAAGAGCCTACAAGTAGGCTACTTACTAAGTTTTTGTACTCATTCCTTATTCTGCACATTTTTTTAGGTAATAAGGAGCTAATAGAGGTTGGGAGCAGGTCCCATAGACTATTCTGACCCGTCGTCCTCAACCCTTTTGTCTTAAAATGTTTTGTGTTTGTTCCTTATTTTGTGTTTTAAGTACTATGTTGTGCTTTAAATACTTATGTATAAACTTTATTTTGATATGATGTAAATATAATGTTTTTAATTTCTTTGTTTTATTTCGCGAAAAATTTACCCATCTTTTAGAGTCATCGAGTCAGTCCGGTCCTTACAGCTTTGTTCCCGTCTCTAACGATATGGGATCTCATGCTATTATTCAATCATACATGAATATTTCAATTACTTATAAGCACTAATGTACTTTGTCAAATCAATACCAATTAGTTCAACTATATATCAAGTATCATTCAACCACATGAACCCTCCTAGTTTAGAAATAGTTCTATATGCTAATAGTTACTACCATGCATAAATAAATGAATTTTCAAGTCTAATTTTTCAATTAACTTTATACAAACCCTTTGTAATTTAACATGTGTTAACACGTAAAATTCGTCAATTAAACCATATAACATATATAAATTAAATATCAATCTATGAGCCATACTTAAATGGAGAAATCCAAATAGTTATAGCCTATTTTTATCTCTTTTAAATTTTCCAAAATCTTCCAATTAGTTTCTAAAATAAAAAATTATTATAGTTAGCATTTTAACTAAAAAAAAAAAATGGTAAAACAAAGATGTCAAAAATGAATCAAAATAGATAAAAATAGTCTAATTGGTCCAATTCAATTCAACCAACAAAACTGGTTATTCAACCTCCATTTTCACAAATGGTTGTTGGAGGTGTCATTTTACTTCAATTTCAATTTTTCATATCATCAAGTTCACCAAAAGTATAGTATTCATCTAGATGAATTTAATGAGATAATAATCTAGAAAAATCATTAACTCTACTAATAAAATTTTATGGAGTATATTTTAGAAGATAAAAATAACCTAAAATCATTTTTGTAAGACTAAAACTCAAACCAGAATTAATTTTTCTAATTTTTTTTAAGTGATATTTTATTCCGAGGTGGAATTTCAAAATGATAGGGAAGGAAAAAAATTCTTGCAAATTCCTAATAACTCACATAACAACATAAAAGAAAATAGTCCAAACTAAAAAATACTTTTAAAATTTTAATTCACATTCTTTCCCTTTTTAATCATAAATGATTGTTTCAAAAATCCTTTTTAAATAATTTTTTTAGAAAACCCAAAAAGTAGCAATCTCCCTTCAACACATAACTTTGTCAACCAATGTCTTTGAAAAATAGAAAAGAGCTAGGCTTGTTTCGAATAGGGCACAAGAGCTAGGCTTGTTTCACGTGACCTAGGTCACTATATTTTTAGTAGACCGAGCATCTTAGAATCGTGAGCGACAATTAGTTACGTAGACCTCCGAGAAATTGGATTAGCCTTAAAAAGCTAGTCTTGAGCGACGTAGAAATATGAGATGTGATTTAAATTGCTTAGATACCCTACGAACCATGTAAATCTCCACTAAGCCTAATAAAATTTAAGACAGCTTACAAGTCCATTAACAGGGTGAACAATGTCACTAAAGCCCGACCACCTCCTATTCCCTCTACACCTCAGTAGCACTATTCAACAACTTAGAACGAACCTAGTAGTGCGCCAACCTATTCACTATTGTGACAATGAAATACACCGTCTAGATCCGTATTGCAAAAATTAGTTCATAATAATATGAGTTGTCAGAAGTGGGATATGAAACCACACCCTCTTGGCGACTGAAACATTCCTTATAAGGGTGTGGAAACCGCGACTGAAACATTGAAACCTCTCCCTAGTAGATGTGGTTTAAAACCGCGACTGAGATAGTGAGACATAACAGAGACAATATCAACTAATTTATCCACTGTAGCTCACAATAACATGAGATGTCAAAAGAGGGATTTGGAACCAACGCCCTATTACAAGGACTAGAACTTGAGTCTGACGCCTTAGACCACTCGACCATTCTAACTACTAATGATGTGTTATCGAATTGGCTTGAGAGGAGAGTTTAGCATTCCGTATATGAGTGTGTAAATGTTTCCATAGTGGACAAATTTTAAACCTGTGAGGTTAACGACGATACGTCACGAATAAAAATAGATAATATCTACTAACCGTTGGAAAGACGAACGAAACAATCCTAACAAGCGGCGAAAACCTCTCTCTAATAGGTGCATTTTAAAACTGTGAGGTTGAAGACAATACCTAATGGGAAAAAATGGACAATGTCTACTAGCAGTGCGCTTGGACTTTTACGAATGATATTCGAGCTAGTCACCAGCAATGCGCGAGTGAGGACGCTTGGCCCTCAAAAAGAGTGGATTTTGAGATCCCACATCGATTGGAGAGGTGAAGAAACATTTCTTACAAGGGTCTGAAAACCTCTCCTTAGAAGATGCAGTCTAAAACCATGAGAGTGACCGCGATACGTAAAGAATGAAAAGCAGACAATATCAACTAATAGTTGTCTTGGATAATAACAAATGAGTGGTTGGAATGGCTCAGTTGGTTAGAGAGTGTGGCCCTTAATTATAACAAAAATCATGTTTTGACAATTTTAAAAAGTATTATAGTGTGGGCATTATAGTGTGGCACGGAGTCAACTAACTATATCTATATCCAAGACCCAAAACCCATCATCACTCACAACAATAGTTGATTGTATCCACTTTGGCTCACATTTTGCCTCACAATAACAATTGATGTTAGAAGTGGGATTTGAGAACCCACACCTTCTTACGAGGACCAAAACTTGAGTCTGGCGCCTTAGACCACTCGGCCATCCTAACTGCTAATGATCTATTCTTGGATTGGTTTGAGAGGGGAGATTAGCATACCGTATATGAGTGAAAATGTCTCCACAGTAGATGCGTTTTAAAATTGTGAGGTTGACAACAATACGTCACAGATTAGAATAGATAATATCTACTAACTGTTTGAGAGATGAACGAAACAATCCTAACAAGCGGCGAATGGTTTGAGAGGGGAGTTTAGCATACCGTATATGAGTGAAAATGTCTCCAGAGTAGACGCGTTTTAAAATTGTGAGGCTGACAATGATATGTCATAGATTAGAATAGATAATATCTACTAACTATTTGAGAGATGAACGAAACAATCCTAACAAGCGGCGAAAACCTCTCTCTAATAGGCATTTAAAACTGTGAGACTGACGACAATACCTAATGGGATAAAATGGACAATGTCTGCTAGAAATGCGCTAGGACTTTTACGAATGATAGCCGAGCTAGTCACCGGCGATGCGCAACTGAGGACGCTTGACCCTCAAAAGGGGTGGATTGTGAGATCTCATGTCGATTGGAGAGGTGAAGAAACATTTCTTACAAAGGTTTGAAAACCTCTCCTTACATGATGCAGTTGAAAACCATGAGGGTGACTGCAATACGTAAAGAACAATAGCAGATAATATCAACTAATGGTGGTCTTGCGTAATAACAAATGAGTGGTTGGAATGGCTCAGTTGGTTAGAGTGTGTGGCCCTTAATTATAAGGCTTGAGGTTCAAGCTCTCTTTCTTGCAATGCAAATGAAGCATACCATTATTATAATATGTTTTGGTGCTTCGCTCTAGTAAATATTTTCAATCAACTTCAGTTTGTGACTAAACTCGTACTTACATATGTTTTAAAAAACAATGTTTAAAAGAATTATAGAGTGGCACGAAGTCAACTAACTATATCTAATATCCAAGCTACTTCGACCCAAAACCCATTAACAATAGTTGATTGTATCAACTTTGGCTTGCATGTTGCCTCATAATAACAATTGATGTTAGAAGTGGGATTTGAATCCACGCCCTCTTACAAGGACTAGAACTTGAGTCTAGCGCCTTAGACCACTCGGCCATCCTAACTTCGAATGATGTATTCTTGGATTGGTTTGAGAGGGGAGTTTAGCATTCCGTATATGAGTGTGAAAATGTCTCCATAGTAGACGCGTTTTAAACTGTGAGGCTGACAACGATACGTCACAGATTAGAATAGATAATATCTACTTACTGTTTGAGAGACGAACGAAACAATCCTAACAAGCGGCGAAAACCTCTCTCTAATGGGCATTTAAAACTGTGAGGCTGATGACAATACCTAATGGGATAAAATGGACAATGTCTTCTAGCAATGCGCTAGGACTTTTACGAATGATAGCCGAGCTAGTCACCGGCGATGCGCAACTGAGGACGCTTGGCCCTCAAAAGGGGTGGATTGTGAGATCCCATGTCGATTGGAGAGGTGAAGAAACATTTCTTACAAGGGTTTGAAAACCTCTCCTTACATGATGCAGTTTAAAACCATGAGGGTGACTGCGATACGTAAAGAACAATAGCAGATAATAACAAATGAGTGGTTGGAATGGCTCAGTTGGTTAGAGCGTGTGGCCCTTAATTATAAGGCTTGAGGTTCAAGCTTTCTTTCTTGCAATGCAAATGAAGCATACCATTATTATAATCGGTTTTGGTGCTTCGCTCCAGTAAATATTTTCAATCAACTTCGAAAAATCATGTTTTGACAATTTTTAAAAGCATTAACCCATCAACAATAGTTGATTGTATCCACTTTGGCTCACATTTTGCCTCACAATCACAATTGATGTTAGAAGTGGGATTTGAACCCACGCCCTCTTACGAGGACCAAAACTTGAGTCTGGCGCCTTAGACCACTCAACCATCATAACTGCTAATGATGTATTCTTGGATTGGTTCGAGAGGGTAGTTTAGCATTCCGTATATGAGGGTGAAAATGTCTCCATAGTAGACGCATTTTAAAACTGTGAGGCTGACAACGATACGTCACAGATTAGAATAGATAATATCTACTAACTGTTTGATCGACGAACGAAACAATCCTAACAAGCGGCGAAAACCTCTCTCTAATAGGCGCATTTAAAACTGTGAGGCTGACGACAATACATAATGGGATAAAATGGACAATGTCGGCTAGCAATGCGCTAGGACTTTTATGAGTGATATCCGAGCTAGTCACCGACGATGCGCGAGTGAGTACGCTTGGCCCTCAAAAGGGGTGGATTGTGAGATCTCATGTCGATTGGAGAGGTGAAGAAACATTTTTTACCAGGGTTTGAAAACCTCTCCTTACATGATGCAGTTTAAAACCATGCGGGTGACTGCGATACGTAAAGAACAACAGCAGATAATATCAACTAATGGTGGTCTTGGGTAATAAAACATGAGTGGTTGGAATGGCTCAGTTGGTTAGAGCGTGTGGCCCTTAATTATAAGGCTTTGTGACGTGACATGTAAGATAACTAAACTCGTACTAACCGATATTCTCAAAAATCATAATATCCAAGCTACTTTCGTCCCAAAACCCATCAATATCACGCTCACAAAAATAGTTGATTGTATCCACTTTGGCTCGCATGTTGCCTATCAATAACAATTGATGTTAGAAGTGGGATTTGAACCCACGCCCTCTTACGAGGACCAAAACTTGAGTCTGGCGCCTTAGACCACTCGACCATCCTAACTTCTAATGATGTATTATTGGATTGGTTTAAGAGGGGAGTTTAGCATTCCGTATATGAGTGTGAAAATGTCTCCATAGTAGACGCGTTTTAAAACTGTGAGGCTGACAACGATACGTCACAGATTAGAATAGATTAATATCTACTAACTGTTTGAGAGACGAAAGAAACAATCCTAACAAGCGGCGAAAACCTCTCTCTAATAGGCATTTAAAACTGTGAGGCTGACGACAATACCAAATGGGATAAAATGGACAATGTCTTCTAGCAATGCGCTAGGACTTTTACGAATGATAGCCGAGCTAGTCACCGACGATGCGCAATTGAGGACGCTTGGCCCTCAAAAGGGGTGGATTGTGAGATCCCATGTCGATTGGAGAGGTGAAGAAACATTTCTTACAAGGGTTTGAAAACGTCTCCTTACATGATGCAGTTTAAAACCATGAGGGTGTCTGCGATACGTAAAGAACAATAGCAGATAATATCAACTAATGGTGGTCTTGGGTAATAACAAATGAGTGGTTGGAATTGCTCAGTTGGTTAGAGCGTGTGGCCCTTAATTATAAGGCTTGAGGTTCACAAATGAGTTGTTGGAATGGCTCAGTTGGTTAGAGCGTGTGGCCCTTAATTATAAGGCTTGAGGTTCAAGCTCTCTTTCTTGCAATGCAAATGAAGCATACCATTATTATAATGGGTTTTGGTGCTTCGTCTAGTAAATATTTTCAATCAACTTCGGTTTGTGACGTGGCATGTAAGATAACTAAACTCGTACTTACAGATATTCTCAAAAATCGTGTTTGGACAATTTTTAAAAGCATTATAGCGTGGCATGGAGTCAACTTGTCTATATCTAATATCCAAGCTACTTTCGACCCAAAACGCATATCAATATCACGCTCACACAACAATAGTTGATTGTATCCAGTTTGGCTTTCATGTTGCCTCTCAATAACAATTGATGTTAGAAGTGGGATTTGAACCCACGCCCTCTTACGAGGACCAGAACTTGAGTCTGGCGCCTTAGACCACTCGGCCATCCAAACTTCTAATGATGTATTATTGGATTGGTTTGAGAGGGGAGTTTAGCATTCCGTATATGAGTGTGAAAATGTCTCCATATTAGACGCGTTTTAAAACTGTGAGGCTGACAACGATACGTCACAGATTAGATTAGATAATATCTACTAACTGTTTGAGAGACGAACGAAACAATCCTAACAAGCGGCGAAAACCTCTCTCTAATAGGCATTTAAAACTGTGAGGCTGACGACAATACCTAATGGGATAAAATGGACAATGTCTTCTAGCAATGCGCTAGGACTTTTACGAATGATAGCCGAGCTAGTCACCGGCGATGCGCAACTGAGGACGCTTAGCCCTCAAAATGGGTGGATTGTGAGATTCCATGTCGGTTGGAGAGGTGAAGAAACATTTCTTACAAGGGTTTGAAAACCTCTCCTTACATGATGCAGTTTAAAACCATGAGGCTGACTGCGATACGTAAAGAACAATAGTAGATAATATCAACTAATTGTGGTCTTGGGTAATAACAAATGAGTGGTTAGAATGGCTCAGTTGGTTAGAGCGTGTGGCCCTTAATTATAAGGCTTGAGGTTCACAAATGAGTGGTTGGAATGGCTCAGTTGGTTAGAGCGTGTGGCCCTTAATTATAAGGCTTGAGGTTCACAAATGAGTGGTTGGAATGGCTCAGTTGGTTAGAGCGTGTGGCCCTTAATGATAAGGCTTGAGGTTCAAGCTCTCTTTCTTGCAATGCAAATGAAGCATACCATTATTATAATGGGTTTTGGTGCTTCGTCTAGTAAAATTTTTCAATCAACTTCGGGTTGTGACGTGGCATGTAAGATAACTAAACTCGTACTTACAACAGATACTCTCAAAAATCATGTTTTGACAATTTTTAAAAGCATTATAGCGTGGCATGGAGTCAACTGACTATATCTAATATCCAAGCTACTTTCGACCCAAAACGCATATCAATATCACGCTCACACAACAATAGTTGATTGTATCCACTTTGGCTCGCATGTTGCCTCTCAATAACATTTGATGTTAGAAGTGGGATTTGAACCCACGCCCTCTTACGAGGACCAGAACTTGAGTCTGGCGCCTTAGACCACTCGGCCATCCTAACTGCTAATGATGTATTCTTGGATTGGTTCGAGAGGGGAGTTTAGCATTCCGTATATGAGGGTGAAAATGTCTCCATAGTAGACGCATTTTAAAACTGTGAGGCTGACAACGATACGTCACAGATTAGAATAGATAATATCTACTAACTGTTTGAGAGACGAACGAAACAATCCTAACAAGCGGCGAAAACCTCTCTCTAATAGGCACATTTAATACTGTGAGGCTGACGACAATACATAATGGGATAAAATGGACAATGTCGGCTAGCAATGCGCTAGGACTTTTATGAGTGATATCCGAGCTAGTCACCGACGATGCGCGAGTGAGTACGCTTGGCCCTCAAAAGGGGTGGATTGTGAGATCCCATGTCGATTGGAGAGGTGAAGAAACATTTCTTACAAGGGTTTGAAAACCTCTCCTTACATGATGCAGTTTAAAACCATGAGGGTGACTGCGAACGTAAAGCAAATAATATCAACTAATGGTGGTCTTGGGTAATAACAAATGAGTGGTTGGAATGGCCCTTAATTATAAGGCTTGATGTTCAAGCTCTCTTTCTTGCAATGCAAATGAAGCATACCATTATTATAATGGGTTTTGGTGCTTCGCTCTAGTAAATATTTTCAATCAACTTCGGTTTGTGACTAAATTCGTACTTACAGATGTTTTTGAAAAACAATGTTTAAAAGAATTATAGCTGGCACGGAGTCAACTAACTATATCTAATATCCAAGCTACTTCGACCCAAAACCAATCAACAATAGTTGATTGTATCAACTTTGGCTTGCATGTTGCCTCACAATAACAATTGATGTTAGAGGTGGGATTTCAACCCACGCCCTCTTACGAGGACCAGAACTTGAGTCTGGCGCCTTAGACCACTCGGCCATCCTAACTTCTAATGATGTATTCTTGGATTGGTTTGAGAGGGGAGTTTAGCATTTCGTATATGAGTGTGAAAATGTCTCCACAGTAGACGCGTTTTAAAACTGTGAGGCTGACAACGATACGTCACAAATTAGAATAGATAATATCTACTAACTGTTTGAGAGACAAACGAAACAATCCTAACAAGCGGCGAAAACCTCTCTCTAATAGGCATTTAAAACTGTGAGGCTGACGACAATACCTAATGGGATAAAATGGACAATGTCTTCTAGCAATGCGCTAGGACTTTTACGAATGATAGCCGAGCTAGTCACCGGCGATGCGCAACTGAGGACGCTTGGCCCTCAAAAGGGGTGGATTGTGAGATCCCATGTCGATTGGAGAGGTGAAGAAACATTTCTTACAAGGGTTTGAAAACCTCTCCTTACATGATGCAGTTTAAAATCATGAGGGTGACTGCGAAACGTAAAGAACAACAGCAGATAATATCAACTAATGGTGGTCTTGGGTAATAACAAATGAGTGGTTGAAATGGCTCAGTTGGTTAGAGCGTGTGGCCCTTAATTATAAGGCTTGAGGTTGGCCCTTAATTATAAGGCTTGAGGTTCAAGCTCTCTTTCTTGCAATGCAAATGAAGCATACCATTATTATAATGGGTTTTGGTGCTTCGCTCCAGTAAATATTTTCAATCAACTTCGGTTTGTGACGTGGCATGTAAGATAACTAAATTCGGTTTGTGACGTGGCATGTAAGATAACTAAACTCGTACTTAAACTTACACAGAGATTCTCAAAAATCATGTTTTGACAATTTTTAAAAGCATTATAGCGTGGCATGGAGTCAACCAACTATATCTAATATCCAAGCTACTTCGACCCAAAACCAATCAACAATATAGTTGATTGTATCCACTTTGGCTTTCATGTTGCCTCACAATAACAATTGATGTTAGAAGTGGGATTTGAACCCACGCCCTCTTACGAGGACTAGAACTTGAGTCTGGCGCCTTAGACCACTCGGCCATCCTAACTTCTAATGATGTATTATTGGATTGGTTTGAGAGGGGAGTTTAGGATTCCGTATATGAGTGTGAAAATGTCTCCATATTAGACGCGTTTTAAAACTGTGAGGCTGACAATGATACGTCACAGATTAGAATAGATAATATCTACTAACTGTTTGAGAGACGAACGAAACAATCCTAACAAGCGGCGAAAACCTCTCTCTAATAGGCATTTAAAACTGTGAGGCTGACGACAATACCTAATGGGATAAAATGGACAATGTCTTCTAGCAATGCGCTAGGACTTTTACGAATGATAGCCGAGCTAGTCACCGGCGATGCGCAACTGAGGACGCTTGGCCCTCAAAAGGGGTGGATTGTGAGATCCCATGTCGATTGGAGAGGTGAAGAAACATTTCTTACAAGGGTTTGAAAACCTCTCCTTACATGATGCAGTTTAAAACCATGAGGGTGACTGCGATACGTAAAGAACAATAGCAGATAATAACAAATGAGTGGTTGGAATGGCTCAGTTGGTTAGAGCGTGTGGCCCTTAATTATAAGGCTTGAGGTTCAAGCTTTCTTTCTTGCAATGCAAATGAAGCATACCATTATTATAATCGGTTTTGGTGCTTCGCTCCAGTAAATATTTTCAATCAACTTCGAAAAATCATGTTTTGACAATTTTTAAAAGCATTAACCCATCAACAATAGTTGATTGTATCCACTTTGGCTCACATTTTGCCTCACAATCACAATTGATGTTAGAAGTGGGATTTGAACCCACGCCCTCTTACGAGGACCAAAACTTGAGTCTGGCGCCTTAGACCACTCAACCATCATAACTGCTAATGATGTATTCTTGGATTGGTTCGAGAGGGTAGTTTAGCATTCCGTATATGAGGGTGAAAATGTCTCCATAGTAGACGCATTTTAAAACTGTGAGGCTGACAACGATACGTCACAGATTAGAATAGATAATATCTACTAACTGTTTGATCGACGAACGAAACAATCCTAACAAGCGGCGAAAACCTCTCTCTAATAGGCGCATTTAAAACTGTGAGGCTGACGACAATACATAATGGGATAAAATGGACAATGTCGGCTAGCAATGCGCTAGGACTTTTATGAGTGATATCCGAGCTAGTCACCGACGATGCGCGAGTGAGTACGCTTGGCCCTCAAAAGGGGTGGATTGTGAGATCTCATGTCGATTGGAGAGGTGAAGAAACATTTTTTACCAGGGTTTGAAAACCTCTCCTTACATGATGCAGTTTAAAACCATGCGGGTGACTGCGATACGTAAAGAACAACAGCAGATAATATCAACTAATGGTGGTCTTGGGTAATAAAACATGAGTGGTTGGAATGGCTCAGTTGGTTAGAGCGTGTGGCCCTTAATTATAAGGCTTTGTGACGTGACATGTAAGATAACTAAACTCGTACTAACCGATATTCTCAAAAATCATAATATCCAAGCTACTTTCGTCCCAAAACCCATCAATATCACGCTCACAAAAATAGTTGATTGTATCCACTTTGGCTCGCATGTTGCCTATCAATAACAATTGATGTTAGAAGTGGGATTTGAACCCACGCCCTCTTACGAGGACCAAAACTTGAGTCTGGCGCCTTAGACCACTCGACCATCCTAACTTCTAATGATGTATTATTGGATTGGTTTAAGAGGGGAGTTTAGCATTCCGTATATGAGTGTGAAAATGTCTCCATAGTAGACGCGTTTTAAAACTGTGAGGCTGACAACGATACGTCACAGATTAGAATAGATTAATATCTACTAACTGTTTGAGAGACGAAAGAAACAATCCTAACAAGCGGCGAAAACCTCTCTCTAATAGGCATTTAAAACTGTGAGGCTGACGACAATACCAAATGGGATAAAATGGACAATGTCTTCTAGCAATGCGCTAGGACTTTTACGAATGATAGCCGAGCTAGTCACCGACGATGCGCAATTGAGGACGCTTGGCCCTCAAAAGGGGTGGATTGTGAGATCCCATGTCGATTGGAGAGGTGAAGAAACATTTCTTACAAGGGTTTGAAAACGTCTCCTTACATGATGCAGTTTAAAACCATGAGGGTGTCTGCGATACGTAAAGAACAATAGCAGATAATATCAACTAATGGTGGTCTTGGGTAATAACAAATGAGTGGTTGGAATTGCTCAGTTGGTTAGAGCGTGTGGCCCTTAATTATAAGGCTTGAGGTTCACAAATGAGTTGTTGGAATGGCTCAGTTGGTTAGAGCGTGTGGCCCTTAATTATAAGGCTTGAGGTTCAAGCTCTCTTTCTTGCAATGCAAATGAAGCATACCATTATTATAATGGGTTTTGGTGCTTCGTCTAGTAAATATTTTCAATCAACTTCGGTTTGTGACGTGGCATGTAAGATAACTAAACTCGTACTTACAGATATTCTCAAAAATCGTGTTTGGACAATTTTTAAAAGCATTATAGCGTGGCATGGAGTCAACTTGTCTATATCTAATATCCAAGCTACTTTCGACCCAAAACGCATATCAATATCACGCTCACACAACAATAGTTGATTGTATCCAGTTTGGCTTTCATGTTGCCTCTCAATAACAATTGATGTTAGAAGTGGGATTTGAACCCACGCCCTCTTACGAGGACCAGAACTTGAGTCTGGCGCCTTAGACCACTCGGCCATCCAAACTTCTAATGATGTATTATTGGATTGGTTTGAGAGGGGAGTTTAGCATTCCGTATATGAGTGTGAAAATGTCTCCATATTAGACGCGTTTTAAAACTGTGAGGCTGACAACGATACGTCACAGATTAGATTAGATAATATCTACTAACTGTTTGAGAGACGAACGAAACAATCCTAACAAGCGGCGAAAACCTCTCTCTAATAGGCATTTAAAACTGTGAGGCTGACGACAATACCTAATGGGATAAAATGGACAATGTCTTCTAGCAATGCGCTAGGACTTTTACGAATGATAGCCGAGCTAGTCACCGGCGATGCGCAACTGAGGACGCTTGGCCCTCAAAAGGGGTGGATTGTGAGATCCCATGTCGATTGGAGAGGTGAAGAAACATTTCTTACAAGGGTTTGAAAACCTCTCCTTACATGATGCAGTTTAAAACCATGAGGGTGACTGCGATACGTAAAGAACAATAGCAGATAATATCAACTAATGGTGGTCTTGGGTAATAACAAATGAGTGGTTGGAATGGCTCAGTTGGTTAGAGCGTGTGGCCCTTAATTATAAGGCTTGAGGTTCAAGCTCTCTTTCTTGCAATGCAAATGAAGCATACCATTATTATAATGGGTTTTGGTGCTTCGCTCCAGTAAATATTTTCAATCAACTTCGGTTTGTGACGTGACATGTAAGATAACTAAACTCGTACTTACATATATTCTCAAAAATCATGTTTTGACAATTTTTAAAAGCATTATAGCGTGGCATGGAGTCAACTAACTATATCTAATATCCAAGCTACTTTCGACCCAAAACCCATCAATATCACGCTCACAACAATAGTTGATAGTATCCACTTTGGCTCGCATGTTGCCTCTCAATAACAATTGATGTTAGAAGTGGGATTTGAACCCACGCCCTCTTACGAGGACCAGAACTTGAGTCTGGCGCCTTAGACCACTCGGCCATCCTAACTTCTAATGATGTATTCTTGGATTGGTTTGAGAGGAGAGTTTAGCATTCCGTATATGAGTGTGAAAATGTCTCCATAGTAGACGCGTTTTAAAACTGTGAGGCTGACAACGATACGTCACAGATTAGAATAGATAATATCTACTAACTGTTTGAGAGACGAACGAAACAATCCTAACAAGCGGCGAAAACCTCTCTCTAATAGGCATTTAAAACTGTGAGGCTGACGACAATACCTAATGGGATAAAATGGACAATGTCTGCTAGCAATGCGCTAGGACTTTTACGAATGATAGCCGAGCTAGTCACCGGCGATGCGCAACTGAGGACGCTTGGCCCTCAAAAGGGGTGGATTGTGAGATCCCATGTCGATTAGAGAGGTGAAGAAACATTTCTTACAAGGGTTTGAAAACCTCTCCTTACATGATGCAGTTTAAAACCATGAGGGTGACTGCGATACGTAAAGAACAACAGCAGATAATATCAACTAATGGTGGTCTTGGGTAATAACAAATGAGTGGTTGGAATGGCTCAGTTGGTTAGAGCGTGTGGCCCTTAATTATAAGGCTTGAGGTTCAAGCTCTCTTTCTTGCAATGCAAATGAAGCATACCATTATTATAATGGGTTTTGGTGCTTCGCTCCAGTAAATATTTTCAATCAACTTCGGTTTGTGACGTGGCATGTAAGATAACTAAACTCGTACTTACAGATATTCTCAAAAATCATGTTTTGACAATTTTTAAAAGCATTATAGCGTGGCATGGAGTCAACTAACTATATCTAATATCCAAGCTACTTTCGACCCAAAACCCATCAATATCACGCTCACAACAATAGTTGATAGTATCCACTTTGGCTCGCATGTTGCCTCTCAATAACAATTGATGTTAGAAGTGGGATTTGAACCCATGCCCTCTTACGAGGACCAAAACTTGAGTCTGGCGCCTTAGACCACTCAGCCATCCTAACTTCTAATGATGTATTCTTGGATTGGTTTGAGAGGAGAGTTTAGCATTCCGTATATGAGTGTGAAAATGTCTCCATATTAGACGCGTTTTAAAACTGTGAGGCTGACAATGATACGTCACAGATTAGAATAGATAATATCTACTAACTGTTTGAGAGACGAACGAAACAATCCTAACAAGCGGCGAAAACCTCTCTCTAATAGGCATTTAAAACTGTGAGGCTGACGACAATACCTAATGGGATAAAATGGACAATGTCTTCTAGCAATGCGCTAGGACTTTTACGAATGATAGCCGAGCTAGTCACCGGCGATGCGCAACTGAGGACGCTTGGCCCTCAAAAGGGGTGGATTGTGAGATCCCATGTCGATTGGAGAGGTGAAGAAACATTTCTTACAAGGGTTTGAAAACCTCTCCTTACATGATGCAGTTTAAAACCATGAGGGTGACTGCGATACGTAAAGATGGTGGTCTTGGGTAATAACAAATGAGTGGTTGGAATGGCTCAGTTGGTTAGAGCGTGTAAGATAACTAAACTCGTACTTACAGATGTTCTAAAAAACAATGTTTAAAAGTATTATAGCGTGGCAGGGAGTCAACTAACTATATCTAATATCCAAGCTACTTTCTCGACCCAAAACCCATCATATCACTCTCAACAACAATTGTTGATTGTATCCACTTTGGCTCGCATTTTGCTTCACAATAAAAATTGATGTTAGAAGTGGGATTTGAACCCACGCCCTTTTACGAGGACCAGAACTTGAGTCTGGCGCCTTAGACCTCTCGGCCATTCTAACTGCTAATGATGTATTCTTGGATTGGTTTGAGAGGGGAGTTTAGCATTCCGTATATGAGTGTGAAAATGTCTCCATAGTAGAAGCGTTTTAAAACTGTGAGGCTGACAACAATACGTCACAGATTAGAATAGATAATATCTACTAACTGTTTGAGAGACGAACGAAACAATCCTAACAAGTGGAAAAAACCTCTCTAAAACTGTGAGGCTGACGACAATACTTAATGGGATGAAGTGGACAATGTCTTCTAGGAATGCGTTAGGACTTTTATCAATGATATCCGAGCTAGTCACCGGCGATGCGTGAGTGAGAACGCTTGGCCCTCAAAAGGGGTGGATTGTGAGATCCCATGTCGATAGAGGGTGACTGCGATACGTAAAGAACAATAGCAGATAATATCAACTAATGGTGGTCTTGGATAATATCACGCTCACTCACACTCACACAACAATTAGTTGATTGTATCCACTTTGGCTCGCATGTTGCCTCACAATAACAATTGATGTTAGAAGTGGGATTTGAATCCACGCCCTCTTACGAGGACCAGAACTTGAGTCTGGCACCTTAGACCACTCAACCATCCTAACTTCTAATGTTGTATTCTTGGATTGGTTTGAGAGGGGAGTTTAGCATTCCGTATATGAGTGTGAAAATGTCTCCATAGTAGACGCGCTTTAAAACTGTGAGGCTGACAACGATACGTCACAGATTAGAATAGATAATATCTACTAACTGTTTGAGAGACGAACGAAACAATCCTAACAAGCGGCGAAAACCTCTCTCTAATAGGCGCGTTTTAAAACTGTGAGGCTGACGACAATATCTAATGGGATAAAATGGACAATGTCGGCTAACAATGCACTAGGACTTTTACGAATGATATCCGAGCTAGTCACCAGCGATGCGCGAGTGAGGACATTTGGCCCTCTAAAGGGGTGGATTGTGAGATCCCATGTCGATTGGTGAGGTGAAGAAACATTTCTTACAAGGGTTTGAAAACTTCTCCTTACAAGATGCAGTTTAAAACCATGAGGGTGACTGCGATACGTAAAGAACAATAGCAGATAATATCAACTAATGGTGGTCTTGGGTAATAACAAATGAGTGGCTGGAATGGCTCAGTTCTTTGTGCGTGTGGCTCTTAACCACAAGGTTAGAGGTTCAAGCTCTCCTTTTCTAGTGTGATGTGAATGAAGCATACCATTATTATAATGGATGGGTGTTGGTGCTTCTCTCTAGTATATATATTTTCAATCAACTTCGGTTTGTGATGTGTAAGATAACTAACTCGTACTTACAAATATTCTCAAAAGTCATGTTTTGATGACACTTTTAAAAAACACTAGCGTGTGGCGTGAGTCAACTAGTATCAATGCTGCTTTTGACCAAAGCCAACCACAGCCAGTAATAGATTCTATCCACTTTGACCAAATCCACTTTGGCTCGTATTTTTCCTCACAATAACATGAGATATCAAAAGTGGTATTTGAACCCACGCCGCCCCCCTTACGAGGACCAAAACTTGAGTCTAGCAACTTAGACCACTCGACCATCCTAACTACTAATGATGTATTGTCGGATTGATTTGAGAGGGGAGTTTAGAATTCCGTATATGAGTGTGTAAATGTCTCCATAGAAGACGCAGCTGTGAGACTAATGATAATATCTACTAACTGTTTGAGAGACGAACGAAACAATCCTAACAAGTGGCAAAAACCTCTTCTTAGATGAATGGTGATCATGGATTGTAACAATCCAGTGGCTGGAATGTTTTGACACGAAACAACGGTAGTAGTAGATTTTATCCAGTTTGGCTCGCATTTTTCCTCACAATAACATGAGAGGTTAGAAGTGGTATTTGAACCCACACCCTCCTACGAGGACTCGAACTTGAGCCTGGCGCCTTAGACCACTCGCCCATCCTAACTACTAATGATTGGTTGGAGTAGCTCATTTTGTTAGAGTGTGTGGCTGTTAACCACAAGGTCGGAGGTTCAAGCCCTCCTTCTAGTGATGTGAATGAAGCATACCTTATTTATTATATTAGGTGTTGGTGCTTCTCTCTAGTATATATTTTCAATCAACTCCGGTTTATGACGTGGCGTGTAAGAGAACTAACTCGAACTTACAAATATCCACCTTGGTAGGAAGTCCTTATCATTTTTTATAAATAATGATGCTTTCGTCCCAAAGCCCACAACGGTAGTAGATTTTATCCACTTTGGCTCGCGTTTTATCCACACTGACATCGTGTTTTTTTTAGTGTGTTTTTATGTGCTCAATTGTGAGGGCGAGATTGTAAGGGAGTAATACATTGATTCAAGAGTGTTGAGTGTTAAACACGAGTGAACACACTTGAGGGAGTGCTTGTGAGGTCTTTTTTTTTTTTCAACTTTCTTTTGTAGCATGGAAAATCCAGACGACAATCTTAACATTGCTGATGCATGATTGAGAGAAGCACAACAACGAACCATGGAAAGACTAATTCGAGGAATAGAAGAGTTGACCAATTGAATAGGCAGATTGAAGATTCAAAATCAAGCTCGAGAGAGGATTCCATTGCCTGCCCAATCTACGGATCAATATGAGGAAGACAATTCTGATCAACACGAGGATAATCCACATGCGGTTGGTCGTGGCTTGATGCGAGGGATAGGCCGTGGAAGAAGGTATCATAATTTACCACAACAAGTTCTTTATGATGATAGAATTGATCGTAACGTGGGGAACAAGAAATTAAAACTCCCAAGTTTTATGGCAAAACCGATTCAGAGGAGTACCTTGAATGGGAGAAAACGGTGTAGTTGGTGTTCAACTGTCATAATTTTAGTGATGAAAAGAAGGTACTGTTATGCATTGCTCAATTCAAATAATATGCTCATATTTGGTAGGATAAATTGATGTCAAGTAGGAGAAGAAATCTTGAAGCAACCAATTGATTCATGGTACAAGTTCAAAGAGTCCATGCGGAAGCATTTTGTTACACATTATTTTTAACGAGACATGGCGCAAAAGCTTCAAGCATTGAAACAAGGACGCAAATCTATGGAGGATTATTACACGGAGATGGATACATTGATGGATCGACTTGATCTCGATGAGGACATGGAGACTCTCATGGCGCGGTTTCTTAATGGGTTAAACATAGAGATTGCAGACAAGACTTATTTACAGACTTATTCTAATATTGAGGAGTTGTTGCACACTGTAATTAAGATCGAGAGGTAAATCCAACGAAGGTCTCAATGGTATTTTTCTTAAACTTATTCCAATTCTACTTCTACATGAAAAAAGGATAGTAAGAACATTGATTATAAGTATAGAAATCAAGAGATTAATGAGAAGCCTCAAGCTAAATTTGAGAAAGGTGAGAGTTCTAGAACAGGGAAAGAAAAAGTAGAAAAGTCTAATGTTCGAAATAGGGATTTGAAGTGTTGGAGATGTCAAGGGGTAGACACTATAGTAGAGATTGCCCAAATACAAGAATTATGACCATCAAGGAGGGAGAAATTGTTAGAGATGACGAGGCACATGAGACATAAATGAGGAAAATGATGAGAGTGAGGAGTTTAGTGAAGAGGACCCTACACATATATCTATGGTTACTCGATGAGCTCTAAACACCCACATTAAGGAGGACGGCTTAGACCAACGAGAGAACTTATTTCAAACTCGGTGTCTTGTTCAATCAGTACCTTGTAGTGTTGTCATTGATAGCGGTAGTTGCACCAATGTTGTGAGTTCCATTCTAGTCAAAGGATTTAATTTAAAGACACAACCACATTCAAGACCCTACAAGCTTCAATGGTTGAGTGATCGTGGGGAAGTACAGGTAACTCAACAAGCTCTTGTTTCTTTTACTATTGGAAAATATGTTGATGATGTTTTATGTGATGTTGTATCCATGCATGTTGGAGATTTACTACTGGGGAGGGCTTGGCAATTTGATCATCGGGTAATGTATGATGGGTATGCAAATCGATACTCTTTTACTCACAGTGGTAGAAAAACTACTTTTGTTCCATTGTCTCCAAAAGATGTACTTCTTGATCATTGCAAACTTGAAAAGAAAAGGCAAGAGGCTGATGCAAAAGCAGATATTGAAAAAGAATCAAGTGAAAAAAAGAGCTTGAGTGAAAAGCAAGAGTAGCACCCAGCCTAGAGAAACAAAAAGAGAGAAAAGTCAAATCTGTAAGCTTGTATGTTAGATCAAGTGAGGCTAGGAATGTTTTGCTCTCTAACCAGACTATTCTTGTACTTATGTGTAAGGGGTCTTGTTACTTTACTAACACGCTGAATCCTTCTTTGCCTAGTGATTTGGTTGTGCTTTTGCAAGAGTTTGAAGATTTCTTTTCCGAGGAGATGCCTAGTAGTTTTCCACCACTTAGAGGGATTGAACACAAGATTGACTTCATTCCTGGCGCGCCCATTCCAAATCGACCAACAGAACTAATCCAAAGGAAGCCAAAGAGATACAAAGGCAAGTAAGTGAACTCCTTGCTAAAGGGTATGTACGTGAATGTTTGAGTTCTTGTTCTGTTCCAGTTATTCTTGCACCTAAGAAAGATGGTTCTTGGCGTATGTGTGTTGATTTTAGGGCTATAAGCAAGATAACTATAAAGTATAGGTATCCAATTTCTAGATTAGATGATATGCTTGATGAGTTGCATGGATGTCGTCTTTTTACTAAGATTAATTTAAAATTGAGTTATCATCAAATTCGCATGCATATTGGGGATGAGTGGAAAACAGCTTTTAAAACAAAGTATGCTTTTTATGAATGGTTGGTTATGCCTTTTAGATTAACTAATGCACCACGTACCTTCATGAGACTAATGAACCATGTCTAACGAGAATACTGAGGTAAGTTTGTAGTTGTTTACTTTGATGACATCCTTGTTTACTCTAAATTTTTAGATGATCACATTACTCATGTACGCAATGTTTTGACTACTTTAAGAAACGAATGTTTGTATGTAAATTTAAATAAATGTAGCTTTTGCATGGAAAAAGTTAACTTTCTTGGGTTTGTAGTTTCATCTAATGGTGTTGGTGTTGAGGTTGATGAGGAAAAAGTGAAGGCTATAAAAGATTGACCTATACCTCAAATTGTAAGTGAGGTAAGTATTTTTCATAGTCTTGCAAGTTTCTACCGTAGGTTCATTAAGAATTTTAGTACAATTGCTTCATCCTTGAATGAACTTGTTAAGAAAAATGTATTCTTTATATGGGAAAAAGATCAAGAACTTGCTTTCAACACTTTGAAAGAAAAATTGAGTTCTACTCCTTTGCTTGCATTACTTAATTTTCAGTCAACTTTTGAAACGGAAGGTGATGCTAGTGGAGTAGGGATAGGTGCTCTATTAATGCAAAATCCAAGACTTTTAACGTTCTTTAGTGAGAAGTTGACTGATGCATCTTTGAGGTATCCAACTTATAACAAAGAGCTTTATGCTTTGGTTCGTGCATTGCAAACATGGCAACATTACCTTTGGCATAAGGAGTTCGTTATTCATATGATTCATGAAAGTTTAAAAGCATTTGAGAGCACAAAACAACTCAATAAACGACATGCTAAGTGGTCAGAATTTATTGAAACATTCATTTACGTCATCAAATATAAACAAGGTAAGGAGAACATTGTTGCAGATGCTTTATCACAAAGGTATGTCCTTCTCAATACTTTGAATGCTAATTTGTTGGGTTTTGAACACATAAAGGAGTTGTATCAACATGACATGTTCTTTGCTCCTTTTGTTGAATCTTGTGAAAAATGACTCATTGTGAATAATTACTTTTTGTTAGATGGATTTTTGGTCCGGAAAGGCAAACTTTGCTTACCATCTTTTTCCATACGTGAGCTACTTGTGAGGGATGCTCATGGAGGTAGTTTAATGGCACACCATGGAGTTTCTAAAACTTATGTTATGCTCTTTGAAAAAAAAAATTGGCCTAAAATAAGACATGATGTTAATAAAGTTTGTGCTCGTTGTTTAGCATGTAAACAAGCTAAGTCTAGGTTTCAACCACATGGTTTATACTCCCCATTACGTGTTCCTAATAGTCTTTGGATTGATATATCAATTGATTTTGTTTTAGGTTTACCTAGGACTAGGAAAGGATATGATAGCATCTCTGTTGTGGTTGATCGATTTAGTAAAATGGCTCATTGTATTCCTTGTCACAAAACTGATGATGCAAAACATATTGCTAACTTGTTCTTTAGTGAAGTTGTATGATTGCATGGCATGGCATTCCTAAAAGCATTGTTAGTGATCGTGATGTAATATGGTTTCATAGCACTACTAAATGCACACCTTTTGAAACTGTTTATGGCTTTAATTCCTTAACCCCCATTGACTGGTTACCTATGCCGTCAAAAGAGTTTGTGAATTTCGATGCAAATGTCAAGGTTGAGTTTGTTCATAAACTGCAGAAGCAAGTAAAAGAACAAATTGAGAAGCAAAATTCCAAGGTTGCCACCCGAATCATTAAAGGATGTAAGATTGTCATCTTCAAGCCAAGAGATTGGGTTTGGGTGCATTTCAAGAAAGAAATATTTTCTACTCCAAGAAAATCTATGTTTTTACCATGAGGAGATGGACCTTTTCAAGTTCTTGAGCGTATCAACGACAATGCTTATAAAATTGATTTAACAGGTAAGTATGGTGTTAGTGCAACTTTTAATGTTGTGGATTTGAGTCCTTTTGATGTAGGTGATGACTGGGATTCAAGGACGAATCCTTCTCAAGAGGGGGAGAATGATATGAACCACGACCAAAGAATTTTCATATCCCAAGGTCCAATTACAAAGACGAGAGCCAAGAAGCTACAAAAAACCTTGTAACTTATATTCAACCGATGGTGAGCTCATCAAAGAAAATTCTAGAAATCGTTGGAGACCTCCCTTATATGTTGTGCAAAGTTGAGCGTCAAGAAAGAGATGCATTCAATGCACTTTAAGTTGCATTTAATGAACTCCGCTGAATTCATGGACTAGAAATTTAGGAACTAGTCCAAGGATGACTAATAAGCACATTTCATTCCTTGCACTATTTAATTATAATTTAAATATTTGTTTGTCATATTTAAGCTAGTTTTTAATTTAGGAGTTAAGGTTAGATTGTACCCACCCTTTAACTTCTTTTGTGTAAAGACTATATAAGCCTTCTTTTCTTTGATGAGATCACATTTTGGAATTAAAAAAAATAGAATTTATATTTTTTAGATTTGATGAGAGCATGCTAGAGTTATTCAAGCGGTATTGATCAAAGCTCTTGTGGAGTGATTCGAATCATGAGTTTAGAAACGAGGTTCCATACTTTTCCTTTGGTTGATTCCATATCACTTTGAGAAGTTAAAATCTACAAATTTCTTATTATCATTTGATATTCAAATCACGAGTTTAGAAACGAGGTTCCATATTTTTCCTTCGGTTTGAAAAGTAAAAATCTACAAATTTCTTATTATCATTTGATAAATTAATGATGCTTTTGACCCAAGCCCACGACGATAGTAGATATTATCCACTCCCGCATTGGTTTGAGAGGGTATGAAACATTCCTTATATGGGTGTGTAAACTATGAGGCTGATGCCAGTATCTAATGCAACGTGCGCTTGGACTATTACAAATGATATCAGAGCAAGTCACTAGGCAATGTGCCAGTGAGGATGCTTGGCTCTCAGAAAGGTTGGATAAATAGATCACACGTCGATTAGAGAGGTGAAGAAACATTTCTTATAGGGGTCTGAAAACCTCTCCTTAGTAGATGCTGTTTAAAACCGTGAGGCTGACAGCGATACGTAACGAACGAAACTATTCAATATCAACTAGTGGTGGACTTGGATTGTAACAAATGATTGGCTGGAATAGCTCAGTTGGTTAGAGTGTGTGGCTGTTAACCACAAGGTCGGAGGTCATCAAACCCTTCTTCTAACGATGGCAATGAAGCCATAACTTATAATGATGTTTGTTCTTCTCCCTAGTAGAAATTTCCAATCAACTTGATTTTGTGACGTGGCATGTTAGAGAACTAACTGGAACTTTGATATATTCTCAAAATTTGAAGTTTTAAAAATCATGTTTTCACCCTTCTAAAACTCCAAAACTCCAGTGAGTTCAATTGATGTCCACAATGGTACTTTTCTTCCCTGACTTAACTTTGAAAAGTTCAAATCTACCACGTTTTTATATGGGTAAACTAATGAACTTTCAACCTAAGCCCCCCAATACTAGTAGATATTATATACTGAGATCCCTTATTGATTTGAGGAGAATGAAGCATTCTTGTAAGGGTGTGTAAACCAAATATTGATTCTCATATTTATGCAAATATTTTACATTTTCATTTATCATAAAATCATTTATCGCAAGATTTAGAATAGTTGACCGGCCATGTGTGGGTCACGAGAAACAATGTTTCAACACAAGGGGGAATAGATGGACATGAAAGGACCCAATGCAGTACAGTCTTGTTCTCAAACCTTCCTCTTCGTCAACGGTGTAAATCCCATGCACTTATTTTAGATCTCATATCGAATAGCGTAGGTTTTAAACTAGAAAATAAAATTTCAAGAATTGAGCATGTGTTAATGTGATGTTAATTTAAGATTAGAAATTGACTATGGAGTACGGTCTACATGTTATAGGAATTTAGATCTTTGGATTAGAACTTTGATATCAAAATTATGACACGTCTACTCTAATGGTTGACTTGACTGTATTTTCAATCTTCGGGTTAGAGAAATATTGATAATTATGAAAAAAAATAAAACTAAATATAAAAGTTGGCTAATGTTTTAGTAAATTACTATGCAAGAATAATTAAAACTTAGCCAAAATCGACTTGAAATAGGTCCAAAAACTAAAAGCAAATGCAAAAAACTAAGGAAAGCGTTGAAATAGTTGAAATTTAAGCTTAAAACTGAACCTCAGCCTCGGAAATTAGCAGAACCCAAACCATAGGTTCGTATCTGAAGCTAGGTTCGAAAATCCAAAACCACTAGTATTTTAGCCCTTAGACACGCCCTCAGCCAACTTGACCCAAGCCCAACTTCCATGACCCATCATCTTCTTAGCCCAACACGTGTCAGCGCATGCCCAAACTTCAATCTAGCCTTGCATAGCTTCACCTCAATCCACGTCGTGCATCTGTTAGCCCGTCACCACTCAGGACCAAGAACAAACCCTACAACAAATGCCACTTTTAATAGCTTTTAATAAGAACAATGTATGTAAAGGTCTATAAAACGCATACGTATTCCCTAGGCATCAATGAACACCAGCCCGTCGTGCATCAATGACCCACCAGGTATGCTTGTATACGTATTCTTTGGGCTAACTTGATCGGACACAACACATTACACGTCAACGAGCGCATTAGAAAAGAAAAGGCCCGCGTGATATCATGACAACTATAAGTATCAAAGATATGCATCTGTACTAGTATAACATAATAGGAAGATATCCCGATGCATATGACATACATACAAGCATGAGGTCCCATGCTTTTCATTCATAACATAACATTTATTTCATTTCCTTTCTCCTTTTGTTCATAACATATTTCATATATGCATCATGTATACATGAAAAACTTCACGTAATCCATCACATAACTTTACATGGTAAGACATAACATTTCGCACATGACATTTCATTTCATTCATAATATAGTGTAATGGACATCACATGCATACATAATATGCATCAATGACAATACAAAGAACATATAAGCATCACATAATTAAAATGGTACATGCAAGAGCCACATGACATGCACCATTATACATCAATCAATTAGCAACTAAAATTGTAATCGCCTTTGCCGAAGTTACTAATTGTTCGAAAGTCACCTCAAAAATATATTCCAATGCTTAATTCTCACATATATCAATTCATATGACATTCTTAGGTCATATAAGCATCTTAACCTTGCTAAACAAGACGATTAATTCCAATATACGCCCTGAAACTAACTAAAATGTGATAAATAAGAGTCTTACCGACCTTAAATGCCTTAAATAAGGTAAAAAATGACTTCAGGAGTTACAAAGACTCAATAATTAATACAAAATCCTTATTAAACACGTCTTGACTCGTAAAGTTACAAAGAACCAACTTCGAGTTCAAAGCAACAAGAACCAAAGACTAGGCGAAAATACTATCGACTAGTCGAAGTTATCCACAAGGTTGAGAAGGTATCGTATAGGATTCAACTACTCTCATATATGCAGACTATCCCTTTTGTTCACGTTAGTAACTTGAAACGTTACTATCTCAACCAAAAAGACATCAAGCACAAGGAGGTGGTATGACCTCACGCAAAGACGAAAAATTTCCATGCCAAGAAAGTAGAACAGACACCAACTAAGAGGACGCGAAGAGTCAACAAATCGAGAAGTGGGTTTCAATAGTTCCTATCATATTGGAAGAGAACTGTTAATACTAAGATGAGTGGGAAGTGCATCCATGGACTTGAAGTCAACCTCATCCAATGAGACTGAGTTTGTTAAGAGTCGATTGTCAAAGACGTCAGCCAATTAAGTGAGGGGTCATACTTGTTCAAGGCGTGTTGCCAATGGACGCATGTTAGATATCCTGGTCATGCTTGTCTAGGACTTTTTGTTCATGGGCGTATGCCTGTTCCAAACCTTTTTTTTTACTTTTTTCATGTTAGATAGGCTTTACTCTCATCATTGTGTCAATACGGGGGTGTATGATCGGTCACCAAAATTATATCTACACCCGTAGGGTTAAAACGCCCCAAAATATACTATAGGAGAATTTGAATTGGTGTCAATTCTTCATACCTTGGTTATATTCTATCAAAGTCGTTGTTGTTGCCTACTCGCTTTTATCTTATAACATTGATTTCTTTAAAATTATTTTCAACGCATTTATTTGCTCTTGCTTTCTAAACATTTTTTTTAAACGTGACCCATGTCGCGAGCATACACCAATATTAAATTTAACACGACTGACTTATTTTCTAGGTTAGAACAAGTGTCGCACAATCGCTATCCCAATGCCGTAAGAGTGCGATTGTGCCACAAAGCGCGCGTAGTTGTACGTAAGACTCCTTTAGGCACGTGTGGTAGCTCCAAAGGCAATCTGGATGATTTTTATGTATATTAAAAAAATTATCGAAATAACCCTAGGTGAGAATTTATGATTCATTCTGAATTTAATGTTTTTCGTTGTGCTAGAATGGAGGAATGGACATTGTGACTGGTTGCTCTTGTTAATTATGGATATTATCTCTTGGTTGAGCTTCCTTGAATAGTTAGAATATGTTTTCCATACTTAGTTGATTGATAGGAATATCCCCCAAATAAGCTTGCATGAATATTTAGTCTATGCATTTCGCGGTTTAAGTAATCGATAGAAATCTCTCTCTAATAAAGCAGGCATGAGTGAACCAAGCTAAGATTAGAACGTTAGAGCTAGAAAGATTTTTTATGTTGGCCTAGGACAGTACGTTTCAAGTATACCAGGCACCTTAGAATCCTGAGCGAATAAGAGGTCTAGACTTGAGAGCACCCAAATATTGAATTAGCCTTGAGAAGTTGGTCTTGAGCATCCTAGAAATGTGAGTTAAGATCTAAACCACTTAGATGCCTTGAGAATTTAGTAAACCTCAACGAAAAGGATTACTAAGAAAGCTTAACAGGCTTAATAGTAATGTAAACGGTGTCACGAAAACCTCCAAGACTACTCGAGTATTTCAATTGCGTGCAGAAATGGGTTAAAGGTGACCTCGTGATTCTATAAACAAGTATTGAGAAGGAACTTAAGACTACACAAGTGGTTAACTCTTTTATTGTGTGTAGAAATAGGTCAAGACCGTTAAGACACAATATGAACTACTTTGATTTCAATTATCAAACACAAAAACAAAGTTCAAAGCATCAATTTGAGCCCAAAAGTCTTCTATAGGTCAATCTTGACAAAGTTACTAATGTGAGGCACACCTTCAAAAGGCAATATTAAACGCACCAAATTAAATCGGGTGATGTTTTATTAAATACACCCAAGTTTTAACAAGGAGTGAGTTTTTCAATTTATCTTTTTCAAATTAAACTTCCGAGATTTTATTAAAAATTTTAGAAGCTGGACTCGAGGATGGCGAACAAGAAAAGAGTGATGAGAAAAATCTCAAGAACTCCAAAAAAAAGATATAAAAAATAATAATAATAAATTAGAAAAGTGATCCAATTCAACTCTCCAGAGTCATTGTGTCTAGCTTATTATGGAACCTATACTAACTAAAATAACCCAGTTAATTGACAAAAATTAAAAGAAATAAAGAAATTGAAAGAAAAATAAAGGACGTGAGAGAAAAATAAATTGGGGAGAGAAAGAGAAGTAACTACTAGACACTTTTTTATTCAACCTCAAGGAGTTCGATTCTAGATAGGTTTTCATTACGAAATCTTCACAGAACCTTGTGGAAAAGCACTCTGGGCTCTTGAATCGTCCAAGACAATCAAGAATCGTGGAAGAACATGTCGTAGGTTTTCTAACTTTTTAGTCTCGGTATTTTAGAAGATCCATGAGATTATTTGGGAGTTTTGATCTGAGTTTTTTTAAGTGTGGATCTAAAAGTGATGCTATCCAAGTTTTATGAAAAAACTTTGAAAAGATTCAAGCTGAAAGTTGGTATACCAGTGGAGCCCCATGTTACGATAAGAACATGTAATCGTCCAATTTTAGTTGTGAATATATTTGTATGTAGTTGATTTAAAATTTTAAGAAAAATGTATTTTTATAGACGGAGCAAAGCTCTACGATTTTGGTGAAGGAACCAAGCCGATCTGAGTTTTTATGAGAAGTTATGACTGTAACTATTCGATTTTGAGAAAAAAATAGCATTTAATCTCGGCGGAAATCACATAATTTTCGGCTAGGCATTTATTTCATATTCAAAACTATTCCCCAACCCCTTTAAATTTCTCTATGCTCAAACCTCCCAACTGTTATTCGATCGTTTTGTTTTCTGTATTTTTCAACCGAGATCGAGAAAGAAAATAGAGAGGGGTTTGAGAAGAAAATTGTGGGTTTCTACTTCGGAAAGATCTTTGTATTTGATGTTTATTTTTTAGGTTAAAAACATAAGGGTATTTCGAAAGTGTTGTATTAATCTCCGGAAGGCAAACCCTTGTGCAAGCATGAAAGAATGTCATTAGAATCATTAGTATTTTCTCGCCGGAAAATAGAGAATGGAATCGCAAGGATTTTCGATTTGTTTACGGGTGAAGAAGATGGGTTGACAGGCCTGTTATTCGGATTCGTATTCATGTTTCAAACCCACGGCTCCATCTTCGGCCCACAAGTTCCAAGCCCAATCTGCAGCCCACTCCAATTTACCTAGAAATTACGCCTAAACACAAAACCATTTGTTTTTAGTCTAATGTCAAGCAACTCATACACGCGACCAAGAACCTAAGTTTGTGACCTGACAGCCGTGTTGTCCTCTGCGCATGCGTGCGTGTAATCTCGACTCGACTCAACGATTCTCGGCTGGACTTCAACATGTCATCGACTCGATTTCATTGTTTCATGAGGCTCAACTACGCCGCGTACATGAAGATCACACATCCCCACCTTGCCAAGCTCAATCTCAAGGGGTTGAAGGTCGTCTTCATTGGCTACGAACCTGGGAGCAAGACATAAAGGCTCTATGATCCTGTGGGGGAAAGAGCTCACGTGTCGCGCGACGTTGTCTTCAACGAGAACACTTTCTGGCAGTGAGCGACGTGGTCGAGACGGACCAGAACCTAGAACAATTCACAGTGGAGTACTTCGTCAACGAGTTGGGAGAAGGAGGAGGGCAACACCCGGCACTCTCACTGCTACCAACAGCTGCACTGGGCACGCCTACACCAACTCCAGCCGCAACTCCTGATGTGCCCCCGAAACCAGTGGAGTTTGCAACACCGCAGATTGCAGATTTGAAGCTAGATGCCGATCACGATGATGGTCTGACGGCCAGGTACCGAAATATTGAAGACCTACTAGAAGAGGTGTCAAATTACATGCCATCAACGCGGATGCAACTATTGAAAATAAACTCTCGCTCTGATACTAATTTGTTGAAATAACACTCACGAAACTGAGAAGGAGATGTCGAGAGGGGAGAGACAAGGAGACAAACAATTTTGAAAAACATTTTTCTATTGGTTTGTACTTCTTGTTCTCTTTTCTATTGGTATTTGCTTTTTTTTTTTTTGGTTTTTAAATAGTGGTTTTTCATTTTTTGTTGCCTCGCTTTCTCCAACTCAATTTCAAAAGCTTACTAAAATTAACAAAATTAAAAACTCCCTTTTCATTTACTTATATTCACAACAAAACTCCTCATAAACTTGAATGGTCTGTTCAATGTTCAATGATTCCACCTATCCCATTTTCATTTTTTTTTAGCTCAGTCGTGTTTCTTCAATTTCCTCTCCTTGTCCTCAAGTAGGAAACTGAGTTTGTCCTTCTTTGACGAGACTTCATTTGGAGCTTCTCGAGAACAGCCCATTTGAGACACCAACTCATCATTTTTCCTGTTCTTAGTCACGCTCGACTCAGACGTCATAGCTTCATTCAGTTTACTCAATTCCCTTCGCAGTCTACGACATTTTCAACTTCCATTTTTGCTTCCTCCATTTTGACTTTATCACGAGTGAGTATCTCAATCATGTGTCGAAAATTCACTGCCTCCTGTTGGACTCGATTCAGGTTCACGTCGAGTGAGACTCTCTGTTGAGTCAGCATCTTTATATCTTTCTCCTCCCTCACTAGCTCATCCACAAGAGCATCAATCTTCATTAACAAGCCATTCTCTTTCTCCACACCTTCTTCAACTTTCTTCACAGATTGAGAGATTACCTTCCCATTCTCTTCCTTCTCAGCAACTTCCTTCTCTAACTTTTCAACCTTCATTTAACTCTTTCTTTTCTTCTTCCATTCTCATCCTCTCTCTTCCTCAAATTGCTTTTCTGGTCATTGGAGCTCTCTCTCTTCGAGCTCGGACTCTCTGTTATCTGGTTGTTCATCTTTCTTCGATTTTCTCGTCTCCGCTATCAGAATTTCACATCCGCTGCGCATCACCTCATTTTCAAGAGTTAACACCGTCTCACAACTATCACCAGCGTCATTCACGCTGTCGTGTCCTTTTGTGCTCAGCTCTTCATTTTGGTACATCAAGAGAATGCCTCCGTTTTTTGCTTCATCCAAGGCTAGGTTGATAATTTCTTCCACCTTTTCCTTGGCTCGACAATCTCTTGCATAATGACACATTTTGCCACAATAGTAACATCCGTCGGAGTTACAATTATTTGCATAGTGGCCATATTTTTTACATTTGTAACACTGGATGTTGGAGTTATATCCTTGACTGCGTTCTTAATTATGTCCTCTTCCATGCCAATTTGCTTGGCTAGACTGTCTCTTCTCCTTATAATTTTCTTCATTTCTGCTGTATTGACCACCTCGACCATTTTCGCGACTTCCTCGACCTCTACCTTGAATATTTTAAGAGTAGAGTACCTTTTCATCCTTTCTTTATGCCTTAGTCTGAAGCACTTGATCGAGTGTCTCCTCCTTCTTTTTCTTACGTTGATGTGGCCGGTTCAGTTGAACCGGCCATGTCGACCCAAAACTCGATATTCCCTCGGTCTTTCTCATTTTTAACTCCCTTCTAGACTGGTTCTTACAAAAATCTTTATGGTTCCAGAAACTAGACACAATAAGGAGTCTATGTAAGGAAATTTGAGGTTATTCGGATATCGGAAGCTCAAGAACGGAGGTCCCGAACGTTGATGATGAGAAAAGTAGCCATCTTGGACTTTTTGTTAAGAAATACTTGTAGGAATCACTTGGATTTCCATATGAACCCTAAACCAAGTATGACTTAAAGATATATAAAAGAAAAACTCAAAAAACTGTGAGTTAAGGCCCTAAACCGATCAAATTGCTTGTGAATTAGGTAACACTAAAATAACTCACTAAATGAACTTCGATTCCTATGAAACTTCAATACTTAGCATATTATAGCATGTTGAGGTTATATATGAAATTTGGTAGTCATTGAATAAGGATAAGTAGGTAAACTACGAAACGGTGCAAAATGACCATAATGTCCCTAAGGATATCTACCTACAGTTCATGACCTCCAAATACTATGAAACTCTGAATTATATCTTATTTTATGATGCTTGATGATGTGGTGAATATTGAAAACCATTGTCACTTGGTAAGTAGCAAAACCAAGAATTAGGGGTAAAATGAACAAAACGCCCCTAGGACTACTTATGATAATTCAAGGTCTATACGTCTTCAAATGATTTGATACTTCTTATAAGGTCTATTCTTAAGGACATGAGGATATATTTGAGATTTCAAGTTGATTGGAGCGGAACCTAAACCAAGTCAGGACCCAAGAAACACCACAAGAATTAAGACTCTTCTAGAACCCTCTAAAGAAATTCTAGGAATTTATGACCTTCTAGAACTACTCACGCTAAGATGGGTTCATATAGTTACAAATGAAAGTTACAACTTACCCCTCAAGGAATTATGGACCTTAAAAACTTACAAGATTGAGAACCAAGAACAACATCACACAAGCTTTACTAGGTACCACTCAAGGACGAGAGACCAAGGTCCCCAAACTCAGAAACTCAAGAATGCTAGGTAATACTCTAATCATGAACGAAGTGACCTGTGACCTCCCACCAAGCGGTGCTTTCTAAAGCCCAAGAATTCCTCTTCTAGGTAGGATGCCATGCACCATGTTTCCTTTGTAGGATGTCATGTTTGGCCTCATGTTTCCTTCACCTAGATGAGATGTCTTGTACCATGTTATGGGTACCCAAAAGATTTGCAGGATGCCATGTTCATGTACGCACCGACCACGTGACCTTTATGGTCTATCATGGGGAGTAATCTAGAGCCACGGAGGAACAAGAAGAGAGTACGTTACCTTAACCAAGAATCAAGAACCTCCTAAGACCTCCCACGGTACAACATGCTCATGACTTAGACTATGTTGCTTGGAATGCATGAAGCCTTGAGCGTAGGTATTCAGATTGTATTAAAGGGCAAGCCCTTGATGTAGGATTAGACTGCATCACTTGGAACGTAAGATGCATTGGAGGTAGGTTTTCAAAATATGCCGCTTGGAACACATGAAGCCTTGGGCATAGGTTAGAAGACTGTATCAAAGGGCAATCTCTAAGATGCAGGTTAAGACTATGTCACTTGGAACACATGAAGCCTTGGAGACGTATGTTAAGGCTGTGTCGCTTGGAACGCATGAAGCCTTGGACACAGGATTGTCAAGTGCATGGCTAGGGCTGTAAATCCTAGGGGGAGTGTCTTGGAGAACGAATCAAGAACCAAGAAAGTATAACGAATAAGAGAAAGATCAAAGACTAGAACATGGATCAAGATCCTAATTTTAAGGACAAAAACTAAGAACCATGGTACTAAGGCCCTTAAAGAATAACTAAGGTTTAACAATCCAGGGACCAAGCTCCTCAGGATAGATCATGATAAGGACCCCAAGTAAAGAATAAGAAGTCGAGGGCCTAAGTACTTACCACAAGAACAAGAACAAGAACAAGAACAAGAACAAGAACAAGAACAAGAAGAAGAACACGAACAAGAACAAGACAAGAACCAAGAATGTGGTACCCTAGCATATCAAGGACACGATTAAGAGCCTACAAGTAGGCTACTTACTAAGTTTTTGTACCCATTCCTTATTCTCCATTTTTTTAGGTAATAAGCAGCTAATCGAGGTCGGGAGCAGGTCCCAAAGACTATTCTCACCCGTCGTCCTCAACCCTTTTGTCTTAAAATATTTTGTGTCTATTCCTTATTTTGTGTTTTAAGTACTATATTGTGCTTTAAATACTTATGTATAAACTTTATTTTGATATAATGTAAATATAATGTTTTAAATTCCTTTGTTTTATTTCGCGAAAAATTTACCCATCTTTTAGAGTCATCGAGTCAGTCTGGTCCTTACAGCTTTGTTTCCCTCTCTAACGATGTGGGATCTCATGCTATTATTCAATCATACGTTGATATTTTACTTACTTATAAGCACTAATGTACTTTGTCAATTTCAATTTTTCATATCATCGAACTCAATTCTATCCTTAGTTGATGCCTTCAACAAAAGTAGAGTGCTCATCTAGATGAATTTAATGAGATAATAATCCAAAAAAATTATTGACTCTACAAGTAGATTTTTTGGAGTATATTTTAGAAGATAAAAATAGCCTAAAATCATTTTTGTAAGACTAAAACCCAAACCCGAATTAATTTTTCTAATTTTTTTAAAGTGATCTTTTATTCACGAATGTTAGAGGCTGAATTTTAAAATGTTAGAGAAGGAAAAAAATGCTTTGCAAATTCGTAAGAACTCACATAACAACATAAAAGAAAATAGTCCAAACTTAAAAAAACGGTTGAAAGTTATAATTCACATTCTTTCCCTTCCCTTTTTAATCATAAATGATTGTTTCAAAATTCTATTTTAAATAATTTTTTTAGAAAACCCAAAAAGTAGCAATCTCCCTTCAACACAAAACTTTGTCAACCAATGTCAAGGAAAGAGCTAAGCTTGTTTCGAATAGCGCACAAGAGCTAGGCTTGTTTCACTTGACCTAGGTCACTATATTTTTAGTAGACCGAGCATCTTAGAATCATGAGCGAGTTATGTAGACCTTTGTGCTCCGAGAAATTGGATTAGCCTTAAAAAGCTAGTCTTGAGCGACGTAGAAATATGAGATGTGATTTAAATTTCTTAGATACCCTACGAACCATGTAAATCTCCACTACGCCTAAGAAAATTTAAGACAGCTTACAAGTCCATTACCAGGGTGAACAATGTCACTAAAGCCCTACCACCTCCTATTCCCTCTACTCCTCAGTTGCACTATTCAACAACTTAGAACGAACCTAGTAGTGCGCCAACCTATTCACTATTGTGACAATGCAAGCTGACTAATTCTGAGAATTAAAAATTAGTTCACCCTAGAGATGAGATACACCGTCTTGATCCGTATTGCAAAAATTAGTTCACAATAATATGAGTTGTCAGAAGTGGGATATGAAATCACACCCTCTTACGGGGACCAAAACATATGTCTAGCACCTGAGACCACTCAACCATCCTGACTGCTTATTGTGAGATCTCAGATTGATTTGAGAGGCAACTGAAACATTTCTTATAAGGGTGTGTAAACATCTCTCTAGTAGATGCGTTTTAAACCTGTGAGAGTGTCTACGATATGTAACGGACTAAAATAGACAATATCTGCTAGCTGTGAGGCTGATGAAGATTTCTTATAAGGGTGCGAAAACCTCTTCCTAATAGTCACATTTTAAACCCGTGAGGGAGACAGCAGACATAACGAAGGAAAGGAGACAATATCAACTAATGGTTGTATCAGATTGTAACAAATGGTTGGATGGAATAGCTTTGTTGGCTAGAGCGTGTAAGATAACTAACTCGAACTTACAGATATTCTCAAAACAAAAAAATCACAACGATAGTAGATTTTATCCACTTTGGCTCACAATAATATGAGATGTCCAAAGTTGAATTTGAACTCACGCCCTCTTACAAGGACCAAAACTTGAGTCTAGCGTCTTAGACCACTCAACCATCTTGACTACTAATGATGTGTTCCCAGATTGGTTTGAGAGGAGAGCTTAGCATTCCGTATATGAGTGTGTAAATGTCTCCATAGTGGACGCGTTTTAAAAGCGTGAGGCTGACGACGATACGACACGGATTAAAATAGATAATATCTACTAACTGTTGGAGAGACGAACGAAACAATCCTAACAAACGGCGAAAACCTCTCTCTAATAGGTGCGTTTTAAAACTTTGAGGCTGACGACAATACCTAATGCAAAAAAATGGACAATGTCTGCTTGCAGTGCGCTTGGACTTTTACGAATGATATCCGAGCTAGTCACTGGCGATACGCGAGTGAGGACGCTTGGCACTCAGAAGTGGTGGATTGTGAGATCCCACATCAATTGGAGAGGTGAAGAAACATTTCTTACAAGGGTCTGAAAACCTCTCTTTAGAAGATGTAGTTTAAAACCATGAGGGTGACAACGATACGTAACGAACGAAAGCAGACTGTTGGGTTTTATATCCTAAAACACATAGTTTGTAAACAAAAACATATTCTGTTTTCACTAAAGTTATTATTGATGTTTATTCAGTAAAGATTGTTATGGAATAAAGTGAATGTTACGATCATTAATCTAAATCCAATAAACTAAGAACACTCTGGCTATAGTATGATTACTTGAACTATATTTAGAGACATAAGAGTGCATCAAGTTCAAGTATATAGTCAAAATGATCTACAGTATAGGGATAAGATTGAGTACCTTATTCTGGGGACACTATGGATATGATCTACTTTTTTATATGATATAAACAGTGTGATCACTAAATTGTACATGTGGAGACATGTGACTGGGGGCGTCCTATGCAATGAGTATTGCATAAGATCGGAGCATGAAGAAAACCACTCTCACTTTATAATGTCGTTTACAGTTGAGACTAATTTTTTCATTCGATGACCTAGGTAACTCGACCTTAATCCTGAGCTAACTATGAACTCTTGTTTATTTGGAATTATCCTTAGATTTGCATGGGTGATAGTGGCCCGAGTTTGCCGACTAAATAAGCCTCTTATTTCAAAGGTAAGACTGGGTGAATAGCTGGGGACATAGATTGTAACATGGAATTTACTCCTACCAGCTTTTAGGGATAATAAAGAGGTTGTTCCCTTAAGTACTCACTCCAAGTCTTGAACAAGGGGCCCCACCCTCTCATTGGCCCGAGAGGTATTTGGTTTGGTGGTTGGACCACAAACCAATTGTTCATTAGAGGATCAGTGGGTCTCAAGGAACAAGAAGTAACTTTAGGGGTAAAACGGTAAATTGACCCAGCTCTAGTTACGAACAACCTGTAAAGGATCGACTTACTAATCATGGTTATATCAAATGGACAGAAATATATCTATAATACTAGGATATAGTGGAGTGTCCTAGTAGTTAACGATTGTTGGTTAACAAGGTTAATGAGTTTAGCCGGTTAATCTCGGATCTTTGGAGCCCATGATCTGTAGGTCCATTAGGCCCCCTTGCTAGCTCATATCAAACTAAAACTTAGAACAGTGTGACGAGTGAGTTTGAAGTGTTCCAATTCAAATTAGGGAATATATGCTAAATATATACGATATATTTAACCGCACTTTGTTTTAATTATGAATTAAACAAAAAGAGAGAATTAAAGATAATTAAATAAGATTTAAATATTTTAATTATGAATAGGGATTCATAATCAATATATGCCGGAATTGATTGGGATTGACATTTTATTTAATGTTAAATATTAATTAAATTGTTTAATTAATTGTTGAATAAAATAAAGAAAGTCAAAGTGTTGACTTCACGAAAAACACATGTTTGAGTTAGTGGAATATTCAGTGTCAATATATGGTTTAACCAAACTTGCATGTTTGCCACATGATCCCACAAATTTGAGTGGAATTTTGAGTGTCAAAATTTGGTTTAACCAAAAATGCATGTTTGCCAAATAAACCCCACAAATTTGAGTGGAATCTTGAGTATCAAAATTTGGTTAATTCAAACTTGCATGTTTGCACCATCAAATATGACTCTATAAATACAGTGATAAGGTACATGAAATGTTTGCTTGAAAAGCTTTGAGAAAATCTCTCAAAACTCTCTCTTTACAAATACTACATTCCAATCAAGTTTAGTCACTCACCGGATTCCACAATCCCGTTCAAAGGCTGGAGAATAGTAGGGAAGACAATAGTGGTGGTTCGAAAATGGTTCCTGGATAAAGAGGAATCTGAACTAGAACATGCTAGCTAATTTACCATAATTTATGTACTTAGAGTGCCTAAGATCCAAATTGCTTTTGCACATGTTATACTAACACCATAACAGACAATATCAACTGATGGGGGTCTTGGATTGAAAAAAATGAGTGGTTGGAATAGCTTAGTTGGTTAGAGCGTGTAGCTGTTAACCACAAGGTTGGAGGTTTAACTCGAACTTACAAATATTCTAAAAAATCATGTTTTGACACTTTTAAAAAACACTAGCGTGGTGGCGAGTCAATTGTGATATCCATGCTGCTTTCGACCCAAAGCCCACCCACCACACAACGGTAGTAGATTCTATCCACTTTGGCTCACATTTTGCCTCACAATAACATGAGATGTCAGAAGTGGGATTTAAACCCATGCCCGTTTACGAGGACCAAAACTTGAGTTTGGTACCATAGACTACCCGTATCCTAACTCCAAATGATGTGTTCCCGGATTGGTTTGAGAGGGGAGTTTAGCATTCTATATATGAGTGTGTAAATGTCTCCATAGTAGACGCGTTTTAAAATTGTGAGGCTGACGACGATACATCATGGATTAAAATAAATAATATCTACTAATTGTCAGAGGGACGAACGAAACAATCCTAACAAGCGACGAAAACCTCTCTCTAATAGGCGCGTTTTAAAACTGTGAGGCTGACAACAATACCTAATGGGAAAAAATAGACAATGTTTGCTAGCAGTGCACTTGGACATTTACGAATGATATCTGAGCTATTCATCGGCGATGCGCCAGTGAGGACGCTTGGCTCTCAGAAGGGATGAATTGTGAGATCCCACATCGATTGGAGAGGTGAAGAAACATTTCTTATAAGGGTCTGAAAACCTCTCCTTAGAAGATGCAGTTCAAAACCATGAGGGTGACAGCGATACGTAACGAACGAAAGCATACAATATCAACTAATGGTTGTCTTGGATTGTAACAAATGAGTGGCTAGGATTCGAGGACGAATCCTTCTCAAGAGGGGGTGAATGACCAAAGAATTTCATACCTCAAGGTCCAATTACAAGGACGAGAGCCAAGAAGATGCAACAAACCTTGTACACTTATATTCAACCGATGGTGAGCTCATCAAAAGAAATTCTAAAAATCATTGGAGACCTCCCTTATATGTTGTGCAAAGTTGAGCGTCAAGAAAGAGATGCATTAAATGCACTTTAAGTTGCATTTAATGAACTCCGCTGAATTCATGAGACTATAAATTCAGGAACTAGTCCAAGGATGACTAATAAGCACATTTCATTCATTGCACTATTTAATTATAATTTAAATATTTATTTGTCATATTTAAGCTAGTTTTTAATTTAGGAGTTAAGGTTAGATTGTAACCGACCCTTAACTTCTTTTCTGTAAAGACTATATAAGCCTTCTTTTCTTTGATGAGATACATCACATTTTGGAATTAATTTTTTTTTTTTTTAGGTTTGATGAGAGCATGCTAGAGTTATTCAAGCGGTATTGATCAAACCTCTTGTGGAGTGATTCGAATCACGAGTTTAGAAACGAGGTTCCATACTTTTCCTTCGGTTGATTTCATATCACTTTGAAAAGTTAAAATCTACAAATTTCTTACTATCATTTGATAAATTAATGATGCTTTTGACCCAAACCCACAACGATATTAGATATTATCCACTCCTGCAATTGGTTTGAGAGGGTATGAAACATTCTTTATATGGGTGTGTAAACTGTGAGGCTAATGCCAATATCTAATGCGACGTGCGCTTGGACTATTACAAATGATATCAGAGCTAGTCACTAGGCAATGTGCTAGTGAGGACGCTTGGCTCTCAGAAGGGTTGGATAAATAGATCACACGTGATTGGAGAGGTGAAGAAACATTTCTTACAAGGGTCTGAAAACCTCTCCTTAGTAGATGGTATTTAAAATCGTGAGGCTGTCAGCAATACATAACGAATGAAACCATTCAATATCAACTAGTGGTGGACTTTGATTGTAATAAATGATTGGCTGGAATACCTCAGTTGGTTAAAGCGTGTGGTTGTTAACCACAAGGTTGGAGGTCTTCAAGCCCTTCTTTTAGCGATGAGAATGAAGCATAACTTATAACGATGTTTGTTCTTCTCCCAAGTAGAAATTTTCAATCAACTTAGTTTTGTGTTATGGCGTGTCAGAGAACTGACGAGAACTTTGTGTAAAGGTCGCACAACATTGCACACGCTCGATCTAAATGAACACAAAAAACAGGATAGAGAAACGTGCAAGAAGAACTCTGGCTAAAAGAATTTTTTTTTTTACTGATGACTTCACGTAAGCAAAATGTGCAACTGAAGTCTAAGATTGCAACCCAATTTCCATTCCTTAAGGATCAAGGTTTCTCTCCAAAGAAATGGCAGAAATAAAGGATTGAAATGACTTAATTGAAGACGAGTGAATAGAAGTGTTAAAAGATAATGTAATGCTTATAATTCTTTTAGGCTAATGAGTGATGTAATCCCATGCATGTTTTAATAATGGATGTGAAAATTCATAATAAATATTTTTAAAATAAAGTCATGGACTTATCTATTCAATTCAAAACAAAAATTAAAATAACATTATTTTTTAACCTAAAACAAATTGCATTAAAAACACCTAATATCTTCTAATTAAATTCAATACTACCGCTCTATCATGATCTATCCTGACTTGTCGTGGTTCATATCAACTTCCATAATTTTTCCAGCATTTACCATTATCCGTGCATGGGAGCTTTAACTTTAACTTTACCTAAAAAGTATAAGTTAACACGTGCCTTGAGTATTTTAAGAAATACTGAGTATGTCACTCCACTATTTGGGTTAGTAATGCAATCACACACAAAACATAAACGAGACCTATAATTTAAAAAACGTAACATGACCTTAGGTACTTTTTAGTTCCGGGCAGAGTTGGATGCATGGTGCTTCTCCACAGACGGCCCATGTACGCACACATGGACCACCAGGCGTGCTTGTATACGTATTCCCTGGGCTGACTTGATCGGACACAACACATTACATGTCAATGAACGCATTAGAAAAGAAAAAAACCGCGTGATATCACGACAACTATAAGTATCTACGCGTTCGTACTAAAATAACATAATAGGGAGGTATTCCGATGCACATTACATATATACAAGCATGAGGTCCCAAGATTTTCATTCATAACATAACACATTTCATTTCCTTTCTCCTTTCTCTGATAACATATTTCATATATGCATCATGTATACATGAAAAACTTTACGTAATCCATCACATAACGTTACATGGTAAGACATAACATTTCACACTTGACATTTCATTTCATTCATAATATAGTGTAATGGACATCACATGCATACATGACATGCATCAATGACAACACAAAGAACATATAAGCATCACATAAATAAAATGGTACATGCAAGAGCTACATGGAATGCACCATCATACATCAATCAATTAGCTAATTAAAACAGTAAGTTACTTACTAGGTTGGCCTTTGCCGAAGTTACTAATTGTTCGATAGTCACCTTAAAACTATATTTCAATGCTTAATTCTCACATATATCAATTCATATGACATTCTTAGGTCATATAAACATCTTAACCTAGCTAAACAGGATGGTTAATTCCAATATACGCCCAAAAACTAACTAAAATGTGATAAATAGAAGTCTTACGGACCTCAAAGGCCTTAAATAAGGTCAAAAAATGACTTCAGGAATTACAAAAACTCAATAATTAATACCAAAATTTTTATTAAACACATCTTGACTTGTAGAGTTACAAAGAACCAACTCCGAGTTCAAAGCAACAAGAACCAAAGACTGGTGCGAAAATACTATGAATTAGTCGAAGTTATCCACAAAGTTGAGAAGGTATCATATAGGATTCAACTACTCCCATAGATACGGACTAGCCCTTTTGTCCACATTAGTAACTTGAAACGTTACTATCTCGACCAAAAAGACATCAAGCACAAGGAGGTGGTACGACCTCACGCAAAGACGAAAAATTTTCATGCCAAGAAAGTAGAACATACACCAACTAAGAAGATGCGAATAGTCAACAAATCGAGAAGTGGGTTTCAATAGTTCCTATCATATTGGAAGAGAATCGTTAACACTAAGATCAGTGGAAAGTGCATCCATGGACTTGAAGTCAACCTCATCCTACGACACTGAGTTTGTTAAGAGTCGATTGTCGGAGACGTCAACCAATTGAGGGAGGATGTCACGGTCATACTTGTTCAATTCGTGTTGCCTATGGGCACATGTATGATATCCTAGTCATGCTTGTCTAGGACTTTTTGTTCATCGGCATATGCTTGTTCCAAACCTTTTTTTACTTTTTTTTATGTTAGACAGGGCTTTACTATTATCTTTGTGTCAATACTGGGTTGTATGCCCGGTCACCAAAATTATATCTACACCCTTAAGGCAAACACCCCAAAAGTACTATAGGAGAATTTGAATAGGTGTCAATTTATTTGGTCTTGTTTTCTAAACATTTTTTTTAAACGTGACTCGTGTTGCGAGCATGCACCAATATTATCCGCAAAGTTCGAATTTAACACGACCGACTTATTTTCTGGGCTAGAACAAGTGTCGCATAATCGCTATCCCGCCGTTGTAAGAGTGCGATTGTGCCACAAAGCACGCGTAATTCTGTGTAAGAATACTTTAGGCACATGTGGTAGCTCCAAAGGCAATCTGGGTGATTGTTATGTATATTAAAAAAATTATCGAAATAACCCTATGGTGAGAATTTATGATGCATTCTGAAGCTAATGCTTTCCGCTTTGGACATTGTGACTAGTTGCTCTAGTTATTTAAGGATGTTATCTCTTGATTGAGCTTGCTTGAATATTTAGAATATGTTTTCCATACTTAGTTGATTGATAGGAATATCCCCAAATAAGCTTACATGAATATTTAGTTTATAAATTTCCTAGTTTAAGTGATCAATAGAAATATCTCTCTAATAAAGCACGCATGAGTAACCAAGTTAAGATTAGGACATTAGAGCTAGAACGATTTTTTACGCTGACCTAGGACAGTACGTTTCAAGTATGCCAAGCACCTTAAGATCTTGAGCAACGATCAGAAGTCTAGACTTGAGAGCACCCAAATATTGAATTAGCCTTGAGAAGCTGGTCTTGAGCATCTTGTAAACGTGAGTTGAGATCTAAACCACCTAGATGCCTTAAGAACCTAGTAAACCTCGACGAAAAGAATTACTAAGAAAGCCTAACAGGCTTAATAGTAATGTGAACGGTGTCACGAAAGCCTCCAAGACTACTCGAGTATTTCTATTACGTGTAGAAATGGGTTAAAGGTGACCTCATGATTCTTTTAAAAAGTATTGAGGAGGAACTTAAGACTACATGAGTGGTTAATTCTTTTATTGTGTGTAGAAATAGGTCAAGGCTAACATTTCGATCCCGTAAACCGGTCTTGGGAATAGACTTGGAATTACACAGGTTGTTGTTAGGATGTGTGTTTCTAATGTAGGGACGAGTCAAAGGCTAAGCTTGTGACGCCGTAAGCAAGTTCTGAAACGGGACTTGGGACTACACAGTTAGTTGACTCATAATGGTTGCCCTAGGAGTATGGAGAAACGTAATTTAAATTTTACCGTACTTTTATTTGTTATTTATTTATTTTTTCTTTCATTTTTATTTGTATTGGTCGAATGTCACGAATAAATACACGCGACCCAAAACATAAGTTTGTGACCTTACAGCTGTATTGTCCTCAGCGCATGCGTGCGTGTAATTTCGTCTTGACTCAACAATTCTCGGCTAGACTTCAACACATCATTGACTCGATTTCTTTGTTTTTTGAGGCTCAATTGCGCCGCGTACATGAAGATCACGCATCCCCACCTTGTCAAGCTCAATCCCAGATGGCTGAAGGTCATCTTCATTGGTTACAAACTTGAGAGCAAGACAAAGGCTCTATGATCATGCGGGGAACGAGCTCACGTGTCGCGTGACTCGACAATAACACCTTCTGACAGTGGTGCGACTTGGTTGAGGCGGACAAGAACTAAGAACATTCACAATGGAGTACTTCGTCACCGAGCTGGGAGAAGGAGCGCAGCACCGGGCACTCTCACTGCCGCTAACAGCTGCACTAGGTACGCCTACACCAACACCAGCTGCAACTCTTGTTACGCCCCTTAAACCAGTGGAGTTCGCAAAAGCACGTACTGCAGGATTAGACGCTAGATGTCGATCATGATGATGGTCTGACAGCCAGGCACAGGAATATTGAAGACCTACAGGAGAAGGTGAACCACCGGGACTGGCGGCACGCGAGCTCAAAGAAGAGGTGTCGAATTGCATGCCATCAGCATGGATGAAATGAACTCTTTCGCCGAACCAAAGAAGAACCCATGCTAGCTGAAGGCAATGTAGGAAGAGATGATTTCCATCATTAACAACAAGACATGGAGTCTGAAGGAAATGTCTCTAGGACAACGAGTCATAGGGCTCAAATGGGTGTTTAAGCTGAAGCGTCACGAAGAGGGAGAAGTTGTGAAGCACACGGCCCGTCTAGTGGCCAAGGGTTACGTCTAGAAGCAAGGGGTGGACTTCGAAGAGGAGTTCATGCCGGTGGCAGGGTTGGAATCCGTCCGCCTATTGCTAGCGATTGCAGGACATCATTCCTGGGAAGTCCACCACATGGACATGAAGTTCGCTTTCCTTATTGCTTAAGTTCAAACATTAATCCTCTTAGCATGGGATGTAGACGCACGACCACGGAGAGAAGCGGTTGATCGTGGGAGTGTACGTCGATGATCTCATAATCACTAGAGGCGACATGGAAGTTCCTGGAAGATTCAAGAGGGAGATGTCAAAGACCTTCAAGATGAATGACCTTGGCGCGCTCAGCTACTACCTCGGCATCGAAGTGTAGTAGAGTACTACCGGCTTCACCATCTGTCAAGATGCATATGCGAAGAAGCTACTGGACACAACTGGGTAGGCAGACAGTAGCCCTACAAGGACGCCAATGGAGGCCCGGCTTCAGCTAAGGAAAGCTGGCACTATGCTAACGGTGACACCACCAATTATCGCAGCATCATCAGGAGTCTGGGCTATCTAGTAAACACACGCCCTAACCTCGCCTATTCCATTGGATACGTGAGTAGGTTTATGGAAGCACTAAGGGAGGAGGATCTTGTAGCTGTCAAGTGCATCATGCGCTATGTGGCCAGAACCAGAGGTTGGGGTGTGAGATACTGGGAGAGGAAGGGCTGGTCGGCTACAGTGACAGTGACATGGCCGGTGACTTTGATGATCAAAAGAGCACCAATGGATGATTTACTTCCTCTCAAGCGGCGTGATCTGCTAGCAATCAATTGAATAGAAGGTAATTGCTCTGTCTTCTTGCAAAGCAGAGTACATTGCCGCTACGACGACGGCCACATAGGGGGTCTACCTTGCGCGGCTGGTGGAGGAGCTGATAGGAAGAGAAGGCGATCCACCAATACTATACGTGGACAACAAGGATACGATCTCTCTGATCAAAAACCCAATTTTGCACGACCGAAGCAAGCATATAGAGATCAGATTTCACTACATCCGGGAGTGTGTAGATCGGGGGCTTATCAAGATTGCATTCGAACAAAGGAACAACTTGGAGACATCTTCACCAAATGTCTGACGCGAGTGGAATTTGAGGAACTACGCTCAAAGATCGAAGTTCAATCAATAAGGTAGATATACCATAGGTTTTAGGAGAAGATTGTTAAAGAAAGACTGTGCAAATAACTTGTCCTGGAGTTGCAAAAATTTAGTTGGCCACTTCGGCCATTTTTAGAGGGTAGAGTGGTGAAAATTCAGTTCGCCACTTTTGCCATTTTTAGTCTAGGTTTGTTATTTAAATATTGCAATCAAATGAGGAACAATGTACTAGATGTAACGTCCCATCCTTCTTTTTTTAGAATAGTACGGGGGCTCCGTAAGGTGCTTTTGCTGGGCGGATGAATCCTGGCATCAACAACTTATCTAATTGTTTCCTCAATTCGGCTAGCTCAGGAGAGCCATCCGGTACGCGTTCTTCGCTGGGGGTTTAACCCCAAGGAGGAGTTCAATTTTGTGATCAATGCCTCGACGGTGTGGTAATGTTTGTGGTAAGCTCTCTGGCATTATGTCAGCATAACTGTTTAGTACCTTCTTGATTTCGCTTGTAATAGTTTCCTCAGTGGTCACTTCTTCCATCAATGGTATAGCCATAAATGTAGGTTCCTCTCCTACGAGTCCTCTTTTCAATTATATGGCCGAGATCATTCTAAGATTACCTAGTTGCTTGATGCTTACAGGTATTACTGTGGGGTTGCGGTCGGTGATCACCAAGCATTTCGCCAATGAAGTTGTGTTCTAAGAGGAACTCCATCCCAAGTACCACATCAAAGTCGTCCATGCGAACCACGACAAGGTCCAACTCTCGTGTCCAAGCCCCTAATTTAAAGGGGACTCTTTTGGAAACTCCCATAATAGGCAAGGTCTTAGAGTTGACAGCTTTCATTTTTCCAGGGTTCTTTTCTATGGTGAGTCCCAATCTTCATGCTTCTTGATCGACGATGAAGTTGTGGGTCGCTCCTGAGTCTATCAAGGTGCTCTTGCTTGGTCGAGCGTTTATTGTCGCATCCACAAACATGAGCCCTTTCTCTATTATCTCCTTCGGGTCGACCTTTCATTGGAGTGCTGACAAGAATTTGAGCGCGCCCTTTCGGGGGGTTGTCTTGATCTTCCTTCTTGTCTAACATAGTCTCGACTCTTGTGTTGTTGCTCTCTTGAATGAACACTTGGCGTGCACTGAGAGAGGCCCGATGAGAACAGTAGGACACTTTGTGGGGGCCTTTACACAACAGGCATTTTAAAGGTGTTGTCGGATGGTTCCTTTGAGGGTAAGGTCCTCGAGATGTCCCCGCTTGGTTGTTTTAATGAGGTTTATCTGTCCACCCACTTGGTCTGTCGTTACTTTTGTTTGGCCTATTGGGGCTTCCATTTCGATGACCTGGCGGCTTATATGTTTTGCCCCAGTGTTTGGGGCCTGTGTAGTTTTTCTTTGGTAACCCGCTTCATTCCCATAGTCTAGGAGTCTCTCAGTGCTGGCAATTGCGGTAGCTAGGTCTTGGACCTTTTTCTCGTGTACTTTTTTTTTTGGCCCACGGTTGTAACTCATTTATAAAGAACACCTTGTCCTTCTCTGATGTGCCCCTGATATCTAGCATCAGGGTCGAGAACTGTTTGACATAGTCCCTTATGCTTCTAGCTTGCTTTACGACTATTAGTTTTTTCATTGCTAGATGCTCTACGTTTTCGAGGAGGAATTGGTCCCTCAACTCTCTCTTGAGGTCTTCCCACGAGTCCATGGTGCACAATCCATTCTTGATGTCTTGCACATTCGTACGCCACAAAAGTTTGGCATTGTCTATGAGATACATCGAGGCTAATGTCACCTTTATGTCGTCGGTACAAGCCAATGTGGCTTTGAAGTACTGTTCGACATCAAAGATGAAGTTCTCCAACTCTTTGGCATCCCGATTCCCTTTGAAAGGTCTAGGGTATAGGAGCTTCAGTTTGTTGGATCCTGTATTAGTTTGCTCAACCGAGACGTTCTCCACGGCTTTCATGGTCACCTCAATTCGGGTGCTCATGACGGACATCTTTCCTTGGATGTCATCGATCGTTGTTCTGAATTCGTCAGCTAATCCATTGAACAAACTCATCATTGTATTTTGAAGCACGTCGAACTCTTCGTCACGTCCCTTCTTGTGTGCGACAGAGCTATTAGGGCTACCAGACAGTCTTGGGCTGCTCGTAGGAGCAACTTTTTCTTCGAGTGAGGTCACTCGACACATCAGTTCTGCGATTGGCACCCATCTAGGTGGTTACCCATTGCGTCGATTTCTACGACTTTTCCATTCAATTCTGTCACCCGTGCTTCCAGGAAGTGGATGGTGTCAGGGACTTCTTTGAGGAACAACATTTCCTCCTCTATTAAAGTAAGCCGGTCGGCTTGTGATTTGGGTGTCGACATTGTCGTCGACATGTTTTTGGTCTTTGTTATTTCACGGAGCTTACAAAGCTCTGATACCACTTGTCACAATCGCACTTTTGACTTGCGATTGTGCGGCACTCACTTTGCAATGACAAGTGAGCTAAGCCAATTCGTTCTTGAGTCGCCTACAACCAAGCAACGTATGCTCGAGCCTCTGGCCTTGGTTTTAAGAAAATGTTTTAAAAAATGAGGGTAGAGAGTGATTTTTGAAAGAGACGTTATATAAGCAAGCAAGAGAGAAATAACAACGGCTCACAATATATAACCTTGGGTAGGGAGAAGTTGACAACTAGTCGTATCCCCCTATAGTACATTCTGAGGCATTTCATGTTTGACAGGCCTAGACATGATATTTCTGAAACGTCCTTCCTAAAAATACAGAAGTAAAACACTAGAATATGAAAAGACATAAAGGGTTGGGCTTGTCATGGGCATGCGGCCATGGGCAACATGCCTTGGACGAGCATGACCGTGAGACCCTGCTCATAATATTAAAAGCTTTCATTAGTAAAGACAAACAAGAGAATGGTTGGGATCCCTTTCTTTCTACTTTCTTTATAGATTTGTACATAAAATGTTATTATTAAAATTTATTAAAAATGGTATTTGTTTAGGGTTGGTTCTCGGTCATGAGTGGTGACGAGCTAGTAGATGCTCGACGTGAATTGAGGTGAAGCTATGCAAGGCTAGATTGAAGTTTGAGCATGCGCTGACACGTGTTGGGCTAAGAAAATGATGGGTCGTGTAACTTGGGCTTGGGTCAACTGGGTTGCGAGCGTGTCTAAGGACTAAAATACTAGTGGGTTTGGTTTTCGAACCTAGCTTCAGATATGAACCTATGGTTTGGGTTTTAAGTTTTAATTATTCTTGCATAGTAATTTCCTAGAACATTAGCCACTTTTATATTTAGTTTTTTTTTCGTAATTATCGATGTTTCTCTAGCCCTAAGATTGAAAATACAATTAGAGTAGACGTGTCATAATTTTGATATTAAAGTTCTACTCCAAAGATCTAAATTCCTATAACATGTAGATCGTGCTCCATAGTCAATTTCTAATCTTAAATTAACATTTCATTAACGCATGCTCAATTCTTGAAATTTTATTTTCAAGTTTAAAACGTACACTATTCCATATTCGATCTAAAAAAAATGCATGGGATTTACACAGTTGACGAAGAGGATGGTTTGAGAACAAGACTTTACTGCATTGGGTCCTTTCATGTCGATCTATCCCCTCTTGTGTTGAAACATTGCTGCTCGTGACCCCCATATAGCTAGTCAACTATTCTAAATCTTGCGACAAATGATTTTGTGATAAATGGAAATGTAAAATATTTGCATAAATATGAGAATAAGTATTTGGTTTACACACCCTTACAAAGAATGCTTCATTCTCCTCAGACCAATAAGGGCTCTTAGTGGATAATATCTACAAGTGTTAGGGGGTTTCGGTTAAAAGTATCATTACTTTACCAATGATAAGAATTTGGTAGATTTAAACTTTTCAAAGTTAAGTCATGGAAGAAAAGTACCATTATGGACATCAATTGAACTCACCATAGTTTTAAAAGTGTGAAAACATGATTTTTAAAACTCTAAATTTTGAGAATATATCAAAGTTCGAGTTGGTTCTCTTACACGCCACGTCACAAAACCAAGTTAATTGAAAATTTTTACTAGGGAGAAGAACAAACATCGTTATAAGTTATGCTTCATTTCCATCGCTAAAGAAAGGGCTTGATGACCTCTAACCTTGTGGTTAACAGCCACATGCTCTAACCAACTGAACTATTCCATCCAATTATTTGTTATAATCCAAGCCCACCACCACTTGATATTGAATGGTTTCGTTCATTACGTATCGTTGTCAGCCTCATGGTTTTAAATTGTATCAACTAAGGAGAGGTTTTTAGACCTTTGTAAGAAATGTTTCTTCACCTCTCCAATCGACACGTGATCTACTTATCCAACCCTTTTGAGAGGCAACCCTTCTGAGAGCCAAGCGTCCTCACTGGAAAATTGCCTAGTGACTTGCTCTGATATCATTTGTAAAAGTCCAAGCGCACTGCTAGTAGACATTGTCCATTTTGGCACATTAGGTATTGTCATCAGCCTCACAGTTTACACACTTATATAAGGAATGCTTCATACCCTCTCAAACCTTTGCGGGATTGCAAAATAAGCAATCACTATGACTGAGTGGTCTAAGGCGCCAGACTCAAGTTTTGGTCCTCATAAGAGGGCGTGGGTTTTCAAAACCCACCTCTAACAACTCATGATTTTGAGGCAAGAGGCAAGCCAAAATGGATAATATCTACTATCGTTGTGGGCTTGGGTCAAAAGCATCATTAGTTTATCAAATGATAAGAAGAACTTTGTAGATTTTAAATTTTCAAAGTGATATGAAATCAACCCGAGGGAAAGTATGTGTTAAAAATCAAGTGTTTATTTAAATTGTTGTCAGTTAGTATCTGATTAAATCTCCTTGAGTTGATTTAGTTTTGATTTGTTTATTGGTTTGCTACCAGATTTTGTGCATATTTTTTTTAGTAGATTTTCTAAATATCTTTTTGTATTCTTTCTCTATATATAGAGCCTTCTTGCTCTTCATAATACAATCTTCTCATCAACCATTCAATCACTCACTCTTCTCACTAACAATTGGTATTAGAGCAGTCTTCTTAAGGGATTTGTGAGATCAAATGGGAGGAGAATCAAGTTTTTTAGCTGTTGCACCACCAGTTTTCGATGGAGACAATTATCAAATGTGGGAAGTTCGTATGAAGACTTATCTGGAGGCTTTGGATCTTTGGGAAGCAATAGAAGAGGATTACAAGGTCCCTCCACTTCTAGCAAATCCTACTGTAGCACAAATCAAATAACAGAAGGACAAGAAGACAAGAAAATCAAAGGCAAAAGCTTGCCTATTTGCAGCTGTATCTCAAATGATCTTCATGTGAATAATGTCCCTTAAAATAGCAAAGGAAATTTTGGATTATCTCAAGGCTAAATATGAAGGAGATGAGAGGATTCGTGGAATGAAAGTTCTGAATTTGATTAGGGATTTTGAGTTGCAAAAGATGAAGGAGTCTGAGTTGGTGAAGAAGTGCTCTAACAGATTTCTCAGCATTGCTAACAAGGTGAGATTGCTTGGTTCTATGTTAAATGATTCCAGGATCATTGAAAAGTTGCTAGTCATTATTCCAGAGAAATTTGAAGCCACCATTACTACTCTCGAGAACACCAAAGACCTGTCAAAGATTTCTCTTACAGTGCTCTTGAACGTTTTACAAGCACAAGAGCAAAGGAGGTCTATGAGGCAAGATGGGGTGATTGAAGGTGTCTTACTTGTTAAGCATCAAGACAACATCAGGTATAAAAACAAGAAAAATTTCAAAAACCAATAGACGAATGGTGATTCATCTGCCAATTATCAAAAGACAAAAGGAGGAGGTTCCAAAAAATCCTATCCACCTTGCTACCATTGTGATTAGAAAGGTCATCCACCATACAAGTGTTGGAGAAGACCTGACGCCAAATGCTCCAAATGCAATCAACTTGAACATGAAATTATGATCTGCAAAGTCAAAGGACAGGTGAAAGAGTAGATGCACATATAGTTGATCAAGAAGAAGAAGATCAATTGTTTGTGGTCCCTTGTTTCTCAGGCAAAGAATCAAGCGAGAGCTGGTTGATTGACAGTGGGTGCACGAATCATATGACATATAACAAGAAGTTTTTTGAGGAATTAAGAGACACTGAAGTTAAGAGAGTAAGGATTGACAATGGTGAACACTTGGAAGTAAGTGAAAAGGCACAATAGCTATAACAAGTTATGAAGTTACAAAATTTATTCCAGATGTTTTATTTTTAACTAAAATTGATCAAAATTTCTTAAGTGTTGGTCAGTTACTTGATAAAGGCTATAAAGTGTTGTTTGAAAAATAAGCAGTGCGTGATCAGAGATGTTAGTGGCAAAGACTTGTTCAATGTCAAAATGAAAGGAATAATCTTTGCTCTAAATCCGACGGCCTTTGTATCCAGAGTTAGTGTCACTAAGATTTGGCATAAAAGACGTAGGCACTTTCATCATCGAGGTTTGCTTTAGATGTAGTCAAAGAAGCTGGTAGAAGAACTCACTGACATTGATAATGACATGCCTCTTTGTCGTACTTGTAATTTTGAGAAGCAACATATACAACCCTTTCCTAAACAGGCATGGAGAGCCTCAAAAAAACTGCAACTGGTTCATTTTAATCTTTGTGGTCCTCAGCAAACACCATCATTAAATGGTAATCTTCATTACATTGTTTTTATTGATGATCTAACAAGAATGTGTTGGATATTCTTGTTGAAGCAAAAGTCAGAAGTTGCGGGTGTATTTTGGAAATTCAAAGCCAGAGTTGAGAATGAAAGTGCATACTTGATTCAAATGGTAAGATCAGATAATGGCACTTCAGAAACTTTTAACAGGTTTTGTGAAGAGGCTGGAGTTGAACATCAATTGTCAGCACTATACACTCCTCAACGGAATAACGTCCGTGATGATGGTGTTAATATAACACATGCAGAAGCAATTTGGATCTTAGGCACTCTTAGAACATCAATTATAGTAAATAACTAGCATGTTCATAAGTATTAAAACTCAAGATGTTTGAGTACTAACCTTTTGTAGTTCAAATTCCTTTTTCCTCACAAACCAATTTCGAACCACCACTAGTGTCTTCTCCACTATTCTACGGTCTTAGAACAGGATTGTGGAATCTGGTGAGTGACTTAACTTATGAGGGATTAGTATATATGAAGAGAGATTTTGTGAGAGTTTTTCTCCAGGTTTTTCCAAGGGAGAAGTTTCATGTACCTTGATCATTCTACTTATAGAGTCATATTTGCATGTTCATGCAAATTTGAGATCACCAAATTTTGACACTCAAAATTTCACTCAAATGTTTGAGATCATGTGGCAAGCATGCAAGTTTGAGTTAACCAAATTTTGACACCTCAAAATTCCACTAACTCAAACCTGAATTTTTTCATTAAGTGAAGTCAACTCATTTTAATTTAACAATTAATTTGAATAATTAATTTCAAATTAAAATAATATTAAAGGATTAATTTAACTATTTAATTAATATTTAATATTAATTCAAATGCCAATTTCAATCAATTCCGACACATATTTGATTTAAATATTTCCGATTCTCTTTTTTGTTTAATTCGTAAATAAAAAAAATGAGGTTAAATATATCGTATATATATAGCGCATATTCCCTAATTTGAATTCAAACACTTCGAACTCACTCGTCACACTGTTCTACAGCTTAGTCCGATATGAGCTAGCAGAGGGACCTAATAGACCTATAGATCATGAGCTCCAACGATCCTTAATCCTAGGTAACTCGACCTTCATCCTAAGTTAACTATGAAGTCCTATTTCTTCATAATTATCCTTAGATTTGCATGGGTGAGAGTGACATGAATTTTCCGACTCAATAAGCCTCCCATTTCAAGGGTAAGACTAGGTCAATAGCTTTCATGGGTGAGAGTGGTAAGACATAGGGTGCAAGATAGAATTCACTCCTACCCGCTTTTAGGCATAGTAGAGAGGTTGTTCTCTTAAGTACTGACTCTAGGTTTTGAACAAGAGGCCCACCCTCTCATTGGCCCGAGAGGGATTCGGTTTGGTGGTTAAGGAACAAGAAGTAACTTTAGGGGTAAAAACGGTAAATTGACCCAGCTCTAGTTACAAACAACCGGTGAAGGATCGACTTACTAATCATGGTTATATCTAATAGAAAAAAATATATCTATTGAGGGGAGTGCAACTACTAGGCTATAGTGAAGTGTCCTAGTAGTTAACAAATGTTGGTTAAAAGGTTAATGAGTTTAGCCAGTTAATCTGGAATCGTTGGAGCCCATGATCTGTAGGTCCATTAGGCCCCCCTGCTAGCTCATATCGTACTAAACCTTAGAACAGTGTGACGAGTGAGTTTGAAGTATTCGAACTCAAATTAGGAAATATGCGCTAAATATAAACGATATATTTAAATAAGATTTAAATATTTTAATTATGAATATTAATTAATCTTTTAATATTATTTTGATTTGAAATTAATTATTCTTATTAATTGTTGAATTAAAATAGAGAAAGTCAAAGTGTTACTTCACTTAATCCATGTTTGAGTTAGTGGAATAGTGAGTGTCAATATATAGTTTAACAAAGCATGTTTGCCACATAATCCCACGAATTTGAGTGAAATTTTGAGTATCAAAATTTGGTTTAACCAAACTTGCATGTTTGCCAAATAAACTCCACAAATTTGAGTGGAATTTTGAGTGTCAAAATTTTGTTAATTCAAACTTGCATGCTTGTCACATAATCCCACAAATTTGAGTGGAATTTTGAGTGTCAAAATTTGGTAATCTCAAATTTGCAGAAACATGCAAATATCACTCTATAAATAGAGTGATCAAGGTACATGTAAATGGTTCTTAAAAAACTGAGAAATTCTCTCAAAACTCTCTTTACATATACTAAATTCCTTTCAAATTTAGTCACTCACTCGATTTCACGATCTCGTTCTAAGGTGGAGAATAATAGGGAAGACACTAATGGTGGTTCGAAACTGGTTCGTGAGGAAAAATGAATTTAAACTACAAAAAGTTGGTATTTAAACTCATTGAGTTTTAATGCTTTTGAACATGCTAGCCAATTTATTATAATTGATGTACTTTGAGTGCACAAGATCTAAATTGCTTTCCACATGTGTTATATTAACACCATCAGTTCCATTTCTATCGAACATCTTAAGGGACGAGCTAACTAACTCCCTTCTGCTGCCTCATTTCATTCTCTGACCAAGACTGATAATGTTACTCTTCAAGTTTGGGATATAGTATACCATGGTTAGTAAACATTGGTCACCATTCTTGCACTAGAACAAGATGGATCATTTGTCTTGTATCAGTACAATTGATCCATCGCCAAACTTTACATTTCCAATAACTTCTCATCAAGCTCCTTGAACTTTGTTTGATCTCCGGTCAAGTGGTTGCTTGCTCCATTGTCAAGGTATCACATGTTGGTCTTCACTCGGTCTTCTCCTTTTTTGAGAAGGTTCACCATAACCTTCTCTTCGTTGAGCATCAAAAGGTTGGGCATCTTCTAGACTAACATCAGTGCAGGCTCTTGATCCTTGTGAGTGTGAGATTTCCCTCCACATCGCGCTACTTCTTGCGACACTCTACTGCATAGTGCCCATATTTTCTACGAGAGTAACACTTGATCATACTATCGTCCTTCTCAAGGTTGGAATTATCGTGGATTTGTGAGCTATTGTCACAGTCTCCTCTACCAAAGACAGGTGCAGGTGAAGCAACCTAGCATCTCCAAATCCATGTCTACGACCAGGCCCAAGACCTTTGTTTTTCTCGTTATGGCTACCACATCCCCTCATACTTGAAAAAGAAGAGTCAACAACATCATTCCTTTTCGTCTGTGCGAGCCACTCCACATATGTGAGTAAGAGGTGTTTCTCCTCCTTTTTGTTTTCATAACCAAAATTGTCTCCTCGTGGACCTTAAGACGAACAAAAACCTTCTCAACTAACATGTTCTTAAGGTCGCCAAATTGCTCGATGGAGGTAATAATTTGCATGAATCTTAGGAGAATAGCTCGAAGGAACTTCTTGACTACGGTGATCAATCGATAAGATAAGGAACTTCTTGGAGGTAATAAATTCTATCTCTATAAGATGAGAGGTTTTCTATCTATAAAAAAATAGAAGATAGATTGTATGTCAAATAGCGACTCTATGTACCAAATATTAACATATTGATACACATTCAATTTTTAATCGAACAACATGAAAAAAATTGAGACAAGAACGATACTCTTATTTGTTGTATTTAGTTCATAATACTTATTTAGGTTAGACTAACAAACTATTTTTTATATTCAAAACCCATTAGAAGGAAGAGACAATAGAAATCATATAGAAATGTTAGTCTTGAAGGCCCTAAAAATGAGGTGTTTTTGTATAACAACTTGATAGCACTGGATATAACATGCACCTCGGGCACGCCCCTAGCTCAACAAGCTTTTTTTTATACAAATATGTATACTATACATTAACCATGTTTACTATTAAAGTTTAACTATTACCCTTTACGAATAACATGTATTTAACCTATCAATATAATCATATGGGAAGTGATTTAGTGCCTTTATCAATTACACGATACTATGTCATCTCTTTCCCTTTGAGACAAATTCATATTGAAGATTATTTAACTAGCACTTAAAAGAACCTGCATTATAACTTGGTTATGAAGCCTATAACCATGAAACATAGCTAGGATACTTTAATTTACCCTTCAAGATATGGATAATTACGAAACTGTCATTCTGGCAAGAATCAAATTATCAACAATGACCACTTGCAGCAAATCCATCAAATATCGACTCTTAGCCGTTGGATCTCTTCCCAAATTGGATAATTCTAGAACACTGATAAATCATCACATCCAACGACTAGGATTCAAAACCAAGGTCGGTAGTTCGCTGATGGGAGATGATATTTTCGATTGGTTTTCCAGAAAATCCAACCTCCAATTCACAACGATTCAGGAGCTCTCAATCTCGATTTAAGCTTCCCCTATAAAGTTTGAAGTCGAGAAATAATTTGAAACAAGAATCGAGCAAGGTCGAGCTCCCAATCGTAGTCAATAAGCGTTTAGATTTTAGGTCTCCTACTCTCGAATTTCTTCCAAATTTGGGAGCAATTCCCCACAATTTCCTTCCAAACCTGTTCCTATAGTTTCTAAACAAGATTACCCACAAGTTCTATGAAGGAATTGAGCTACGACGATCCCAATAAGTTTCTACACCTTCAAAGAATGTTTCCATCGAAGACCACAAAGAGAAATAACCTCAGGAACGTGCCCAGTTGAAGAAAATCCATTTTGGGCTCAAATCGAAGGTAAGTTTCGAATTCCTATCTACGGTCCCTTTTCCTTAAAATTAAGGATTCCTTTAGCTTCAAAGAAAGAAATTGAGTAACTTTAATGAAGGAATCGAGAACTGAAATGTCGTAGAACAAGCTACCCAAGATATTGATTTTCAGGCATTTTGGCTAACTTGCAGACCGAGGACGATTCTCCAAAATTGTGGACACACATTCAACTTCGTTCCTCCAAACCAATTCATGTTGCTTGAGAAAAGAATAAGGAAGAGGTTTCATGAAGAAATCGAGCCTTGAAAACCCCTAGAATCGGATACCCAATAAGAAATCCTCTGTTTTTGCTTCGGCGACAAATCATATTTTGGGCGAACTTTGGAAACGAATATCTTAGGCTACAATCCACGAGAATGTATGAAATCAATTTCTAGCTCTTCATTGTAACACCATCTTTAAGTTTTATGAAGAAATCGAGGGAAAAAATGACTTGATCGAAGCTATGGAGGTGGAGTTTCAGACGGGGGTGCTATATGTCATGCACATCTTCTTCCCGTCTGGAGGAAGAAGACGACGACATGGGCGATTCAGTTGAATCGGCCACCTCGACCCAAAACTCGATATTTCTCAATTTTAACTCCCTTCCAGACCGGCTCTCACAAAAATCTTTATGGTTCCAGAAACTAGATATAATAAGGAGTCTGTGTAAGGAAATTTGAGGTAATTCAGATACCGAAAGCTTAAGAATGTAGGTCCCGAACGTCAATGATGAGGTAAGTAGCCACCTTAGACTTTTTGTTAATAAATACTTGTAGGAATTACTTGGATTTCCATATGAAACTTAGACAAAGTATGAATTAAAGATATATGAAAGAAAAACTCAAAGAACTGTGAGTTAAGGCCCTAAACCGATCAAATTGCTCGAGAATTAGGTAACACTAAAATAACTAAAGAAATGAACTCCACTTCNAATCACATGAACCCTCCTAGTTTAGGATAGTTCTATTGACACTACTAACATGCTTAAATAAATGAATTTTCAAATCTAATTTATAAATATAACTCAAACATAAACTTCAATTAACTTTATACCAACCCTTTTCCATTTAACATGCTTTAACACGTCAAATTCATCAATTCAACCATATAACAGATATTAAATTAAATATCAATTCATAAACTTGTTTAATCTATAAGTAATACTTAAATGGAGAAATCCAAATAATTACCGTAACCTAAGTTTGATTCAAGNTGACCAAAATGCCCCTAGGACTACTTATGATAATTCAAGGTCTATACGTGCTTCAAATTATTTGATACTTGTTATAAGATTTATTCTTAAAAACATGAAGATATGTTTGAGATTTCAAGTTGATTGGAACAAGTTTGGAACCTAAACCAAGTAAGGACCCAAGAAACACCACAAGAATCAAGACTCTTCTAGAATCCTCCAAAAAACTCCTAGGAATCTATGATCTTCTAGTAAGATGAGTTCATATGGTTACAAATGGAAGTTACAACTTACACCTCAGGAAATTATGGANTAGTTTCTAAAATAAAAAATTATAATAGTTGCCTTTAACTCAAAAAATGGTAAAACAAAGATGTCAAAGTGAATCAAAATAGATAAAAATAGTCCAACTGGTCCAATTCAATTCAACCAACAACACTCGTTATTCAACCTCCATTTTCACAAATGGACGTTCGAGGTGTCATTTTCCTTCAATTTCCAATTTTCATATCATCAAGCTCGAATCTATCCTTAGTTGATGCCTTCACCAAAAGTATAGTGCACATCTAGATGAATTTAATGAGATAATAATTAAGAAAAATTATCGGCGTAGAAATTGAGATGTGATTTAAACTACTTAGGTACCCTAAGAACTATGTAAATCTCCACTACGCCTAAGAAAATTTAAGACGGCTTACAAGCCCATTAATAGGGTGAACAATGTCACTAAAGCCCGACCATTTCGTATTCCCTCTAAATCTCAGTAGCAGTATTCAACAACTTAAATCGAACCTACAACCTATTCACTATTGTGACAATGAAAGTTGACTAATTCTGAGGAATTCAAAATTAGTTCACCCGAGAGATGAGATACACCGTCTATAGGTCNTTATGGTCCATCATGGGGAGTAGTCTAGGGCCACGGAGGAACAAGAAGAGAGTAAGTTACCTTAACCAAGAATCAAGAACCTTCTATGACCTCCCACGGTACAACATGCTCATGACTTAGACTACGCTGATTGGAACGCATGAAGCCTTGAGCGTAGGTATTCATTCTGTATTATAGGGAAAGCCCTTAATGCAAGATTAGATTACATCGCTTGGAACGCAAAATGCCTTGGATGTAGGTTTTCAGANGCATTACTTATAAGGGTGTGTAAACAACTATCTAGTAGACGCATTTTAAAACTTTGAGGCTGACGGCGATATGTAACGGACTAAAATAGACAATATCTCCTAGTTGTTGGAGAGAGGAACAGAGAGTTTTTATAAGGGTGTGGAAATCTCTTCTTAATAGACACGTTTTAAAACTGTGAGGCTGATGGAAATACCTAATGGGCCAAAATGAACAATGCTTACTAGGAGTGAGCTACGACTTTTACAAATGATATTAGAGCTAGTCACCAGACGATCTGCAAGTGGGGATGCTAGGACCTTAGAAGGGGTGGATTGTGAGATCCCACATCTACTAGAGAGGGGAAGAAACATTTCTTACAAGGGNGCCCTTAATGCAAGATTAGATTACATCGCTTGGAACGCAAAATGCCTTGGATGTAGGTTTTCAGACTATGCCGTTTGGAATGCATGAAGCCTTGGGCATAGCTCAGAAGACCGTATCAAAGGGCAAGCTCTGAGATGTGGGTTAAGACTACGTCGCTTGGAACACATGAAGCATTGGATGTAGGTTAAGGCTGTGTCACTTGGAACACATGAATCCTTGGACACAGGATTGTCAAGTGCATGGCTAGTGTCGTAAATCCTAGGGGGAGTGTCTTGGAGAACAAATCAAGAACCAAGAAAGTACCAAGAATAAGAGAAAGATCAAGGNATGAACGAAAGCGGACAATATCAACTAGTGGTGGGCTTGGACTATAACAAATGATTGCTTGGAATAGCTCAGTTGGTTAGAGCATGTGGTTGTTAACCACAAGGTTAGAGGTTTTAAGCCCTCCTTTGCTTCTTCCTAGTAGAAATTTTGAATCAACTTGGGTTTGTGACGTGTGTAAGAGAACTAACTGGAACTTCGAGATATTCTCAAAAATTGATAAAATAATGATTCTTTCACCCCAATCACCTAACGTCAGTAGATAGTAGATATTATCCACTTTGGCTCAACATCAGCCTCACAATCATATAAAGTTATCAGAAATGGGATATAAACTCACGCTCAGCATCAGCCTCACAATTATATAAAGTTGTCAGAAATGGGATATAAACTCACGCACTAAATTTGAGACGAGCTCACACCCTATAAACTCATGCTCAGCATCAGCCTCACAATTATATAAAGTTGTCAGAAAGGGGATATAAGCTCACGCCCTATAAACTCACGCTCAGCATCAGCCTCACAATTATATAAAGTTGTCAGAAATGGGATATAAACTCACGCACTAAATTTGAGACGAGTGCCTTAGACCAAATTTGAGACTGGTGCCTTAAACACTCGAACAATAATAAAGTTGTCAGAAATGAGATATAAACTCATGCCCTATAAACTCACGCTGAGCATCAACCTCACAATTATATAAAGTTGTCAGAAATGGGATATAAACTCACGCACTAAATTTGAGACGAGCTCACACCCTATAAACTCACGCTCAGCATCAGCCTCACAATTATATAAAGTTGTTAGAAATGGGATATAAACTCACGCACTAAATTTGAGACGAGCGCCTTAGACTAAATTTGAGACGAGCGCCTTAGACCAAATTTGAGACGGTGCCTTAAACACTCAAATAACAATAAAGGAGAAGTAGCATCACAAACTCACGCATTAAATTTGAGACGAGCACCTTAGACCAAATTTGAGACTGGTGCCTTAAACACTCAAACAACAATAAAGGAGAAGTAGCATCAGCCTCACAATTATCAATTATATAAAGTTGTGAGAAATGGGATATAAACTCACGCCCTCTTAACCAACAACAATAAAGGAGAAGTAGCATCAGCCTCACAATTATCAATTATATAAAGTTGTGAGAAATGGGATATAAACTCACGCCCTCTTAACCAAAATTTGAGACGGGCGCCTTAGACCAAATTTGAGACGGTGCCTTAAACACTCAAATAACAATAAGGGAGAAGGCATCCCTCTTAACCAGAATTTGAGACGGGCGCTTTAGACCAAATTTGAGAAACTCACGCCCTCTTAACCAGAATTTGAGACGGGCGCCTTAGACCAAATTTTAGACCAAATTTGAGAAACTCACGCCCTCTTAACCAGAATTTGAGACGGGCGCCTTAGACCAAATTTGAGACTGGTGCCTTAAACCTCACGCCCTCTTAACCAGAATTTGAGACGGGCGCCTTAGACCAAATTTGAGACTGGTGCCTTAAACACTCCAACAACAATAAGGGAGAAGGCATCCCTCTTAACTAGAATTTGAGACGGGCACCTTCGACCAAATTTCAGACTGGTGCCTTAAACACTCGAACAACAATAAGGGAGAAGGCGTCTAATGTGAAGGTGAAGTTACTGATTGATTGCCACGGGTACATCACCAGGTAAACTTTTTTTTATTTATCATTTCCCAAATAACGCTTTGGTAAACTCACTACTCTTAGATCATTTATGTTCATCAAATGACATGACAACTTGCTTCATAATTCAATTACAAGATCACAACATGCTCAAAAGGACAAATATAGTTTCGTATTTGAGAAGAAAATCAATGATCTATTGTATGGATTCAACCAAATTTCTCTACTAAGTGCCACAATTTGATTGCAAGTACATGAAAAGTTGAATGAAATTTGAAAACAACCCTTCTCAAACTCTTCCACACCAACCTAAGATTTTGAATTGATGAACAAAATTATGGAGCACACTTTGAGAATTCTGACATAGGAATTATGGACCAGTTGAATTGATGGAGAAACAATAAAGAATTTGTCAAGCGATGATTGGTATTACAAGGTTGGTTTGGATGGTGAAAAGTCTGAATTTTTCAATTCCAATTGTCAATAAAGGGAGCTCTCGAACGGTGGCAATCTCCCATTGAATAAAATTTTTGTTTGGTATAAGGTGAATCATTTCTAGTTTTGAAGTGTTCCTGATAGTATAATGATTTGAAATGTTCGTAAATTTATGATTGGTTTTTTTTTTTATAGACCACTTTCCAAACTCCAAGCGGAAGTGAAGCAATGATAGTGGATTGATGGGCATGAGGAAGGGCCATGCTTGGGTTAATGGACTATGAATTGGAAGGTATTGGCCAAGTTATCTTTCAAATGAGAATGACTGCTCTTCACATTATGATTTCCATGAGGCTTACCCTGATGGCAAGTGTGCCACTAACGATAGAAAGCCTATTCAAAGATGGTATGTTCTTGAGGAGTTCTTAGATTTTGAACTCTCTATTCAACATCCTACGACTTTTAGCTTAAGTGAATGCCTTGTTTTTTTTTTTTTACTTTCAGGTACCATATTCCAAGATCTTACTTGAATTATGGGGAAGAGAACACACTGATTTTTTTCCAAGAGTTTGGTGGTGCCATTGGATATAGATATCCAAACAACGAGGGTGAAAAAGGGTTGTGCAATGCCTTATGTTGGAAGCACGTTGGAGCTGTCATGCCATGATCGAACCATCTCTGGTATCAAATTTGAGAGATTTGGGAACCCCATGGCACTTGTGACAATTTCTAGAAGGGTTCCTGTAAGTCCTCCTGTCTTTTCAGTCATCAAGAAGGTATAACTCTGGTTTTGTTAAATAGATGACACTCTGGTTTTGGGTTTTTCTAATGAATGACACTCTGGTTTTGGGGTTTTTCTAATGGATGACACTCTGGTTTTAGGTTTTTCTGATGAGTTTGTTTGAATTCTGATTGAAATTACATGCATGTCTTGGACTAAGGGAATGCTCCATTGATGTTTCAGAAAAGAATCTTGGGTCAACTGGTTGCAAGAAACGTAATCGACTCACTGTTCAAGTTACTTGTTAGAACATCTTGCTTTTTCCGCAACTCAACCTCAACTCCCACTTGCTTTGTTGTCTTGGAACCTTGCTCCACATCTAGTTCCTCAGCAGTAGTCTTAGGAGTTTCTTAAGTATCTGCTACAACATCACTAGGTGAGTTTCCCTGCAACTCAAACTCAACTCCCACTTGCTTCGTGGTCTTGGAACCTTGCTCCACATCTAGTTCCTCAGCAGTAGTCTCAAGAGTTTCATGAGTATCTACTACAACATCACTAAGTGAGTTTTCCTGCAACTCAAGTTCAACTCCCACGAGTTTCATGAGTATCTACTACAACATCACTAAGTGAGTTTTCCTGCAACTCAAGTTCAACTCCCACTGATTTTTACATAACATATTGTGGGTATTTATAGTCTCTCGACAAAAGACGTTTGTGGCCAGAATTCAATACCGATCCCCTTTAATCTCCACAAATGACAAAGTCAATTTTGACCAATTGACCATTGCAAAATGAAAATAAAAAAACAATAAAATTTTTCAACAAATGTTGATATGTTTGAGTGGTTAAAGAAATAAACTTGAAATCTATTAGGCTTCACTCGTTTAGGTTTAAACCTTGTTGTTGACTTTTTTAATGTTTTCCAACTTCAACCGTGAAAATATTCAATTGTCCTTCATCAATTGTGTCAGCTTCTAATTTCTACAAATGATAGTTGAACCGAGCCGATCCAATTTTGTAAATGAAGAATAAATGTTTGTTGAATCTTCTTCGCCTTGGATCATGTAATAGGTCCATTTGGAACACCGAGCCGATCCAATTTTGTGGATGAAGAATAAATGTTTGTTGAATCTTCTTCGCCTTGGATCATGTAATAGGTCCATTTGGAACACCGTGATTCTTATCAGGCCCCACTCTCTCATTGGCCTGAGAGGGATTCGGTCCCACCCTCTCATTAGCCTGAGAGGGATTCAATTTACTAGGTTGATCATTAGAGCATCAGTGGGACATAAGAAACAAGAAGAGCCGATCCAATTTTGTAGATGAAGAATAAATGTTTGTTGAATCTTCTTCACCTTGGATCGTGTAATAGGTCCAGTTGGAACATTTGGAACACTGTGATTCTTATCAGGCCCCACCCTCTCATTGGCTTGAGAGGGATTCGGTTTACTAGCCGGAACATTCTTATCAGGCCCCACCCTCTGGCCTAAGAGGGATTCGGTTTGCTAGTTGGATCATTAGAGCATCAGTGGGACATAAGGAACAAGAAGTAACTTTAGGGGTAAAACGGTAAATTGACCTAGCTTTAGTTACGAACAACCTGTGAAGGATCGAACGGTAATTTGACCCAGCTTTAGTTACGAACAACCTGTGAAGGATCGACTTACTAATCATGTTTTTTTAAAATAGACAGAAATATATCTATAGTGAGGGGAGTGTAACTACTAGGCTATAGTGGAGTGTCCTAGTAGTTAACGAATGTTGGTTAATAGTGGAGTGTCCTAGTTTTTCAAATGGACGAATGTTTGATGACATACGGAAATGTTTCAATAAACTCCACCCACTTTGCATGCCTACGGTTCAGTTTGCTTTGACCCTTAAGATAATTCAAGCTTTCATGATCAAAGTGGATCACAAATTCTCTAGGCCATAAGTAGTGTTGCCACACCTGCAATGTGCGAATTAAAGCAAACAATTCTTTATCATAGGTAGGATAGTTCAATGCTGCCCCATTTAGTTTTTCACTAAAATACATTACGGGTTTGTCATCTTGCATCAAAAAAACACCTATGCCCAAATCATTTGCATCACACTCAATTTCAAAAGTTTTATCAAAGTTAGGCAAGACAAATAATGTGCATTGGTTAATTTATTCTTAAGTTCATTAAATGCATTCTCTTGCATATCTCCCCATTTAAAAACAACATTCTTTTTCACTAAGTCATTCAATGGTGCAGCTATGGTGCTAAAATCTAAGTCATTCAATGGTGCAGCTATGGTGCTAAAATCTTTTATAAATCTCCTATAGAAGCTAGCTAACCCATGAAAACTACGAACGTCACTTGCATTTTGTGGTGTTGGTCAATCCCTGATTGCTTTAACTTTCTCTTCATCTACTTCTACTCCATTTTTACCAACTATGAAGCCAAGAAAGTTAACTTTTTCCATTCAAAAACTACACTTATTAAAATTAGCATAAAGTTTCTCTTTTCTAAGTGTAATCAAAACTAACTTAACATGCTCCACATGCTCATGCAAGGTCTTTGAATAAATTAAATACCATCAAAATACACAACAACATGCTTTCCTAAATGTACTATGGGCATTAGTTAATCCAAAAGGCATAACAAGCCATTCATATAATCCAAACTTAGTTTTGAACGTTGTTTTCCATTCGTCTCCTACATGCATTCTAATTTGATGATATCCAGATTTCATGTCAATCTTTGTAAATAAATATGAACCATGCAATTCATCAAGCATATCGTCTAGCCTAGGAATAGGATGTCGATACTTTACCGTGATTTTGTTGATGGCTCCACAATCCACGCACATGCGCCACGTTCCATCTTTCTTCGGCACCAATAAGACTGGTACAGAACATGGACTCAAACTCTCTCGTATATAGCCCTTCTCCATAAGCTCCTCTACTTGCCTTCGAATTTCTTTAGTCTCAGTTGGGTTGACTCTATAAGCTGGCCTATTAGGAATTATCGCCTTTGGAATGAAGTCTATTTTATGTTCAATACCTCTAATTGGAGGTAGTCCTTTAGGGACTTCATCTTGGAATACGTCATCAAATTCCTATTAAAGAGATTGAAACATACTAGGCAAAGACAAATTATTATCGTTAGAGACCAAACATCCTTCCTTGTACACAAGTACAAAGATGGTTTTTTGTGAGAACATTGCCCTTCTAACCTCTCCAACTCTAGCCAAACAACTCACATTCTTTCCTTTTTCTCCAATTTCATTATTTTTTTCACTATGGTTTTCTCATTGACTTTTTTCTCTATTTTTTCACTCAACTCTTTTTTCTCAAACTCTTTCTTTTTTTCTTCCAACTTTAATTGATCAGCAAATACATTTCCAGAACTCAAAGGCACAAGAGTGGTTTTTCTACCATCTTTTACAAAAGAATACCGATTCAAATAGCCATTATACATAACCCTCCTGTCAAATTGTCATGGTCAACCAAGAAATATGTCTCCAACATGCATTGAAAAAACATCACAAAGAACTTCATCTTTATATTTTCCTAAAGTAAAAGATATTAAAGTTTGAGAAGTTACCTTCATTGTTTCACTGTCATTGAGCCATTGAAGCTTGTAAGGTTTAGGATGGTGTTGGGTTTGAATTAGCAACCTTTTGATCAGCATTGTACTTACGACATTGGTGCAGCTTCCACTATCAATTATAAGACTATAAGGAGTCCCCTTGACTAAACACCTTGTGTGAAATAGGTTGTCTCTTTGATCATCAACATCATTCTCTGTAACTTGAGTTTTAAGAAGCCTTCGATTTTGAAGGCAGCAAGGTGTAACATGCTCTATTCATAAGGGTCTCCATTTTTTATAATATTCTTCTAGAGGGGGAAGATACAGGGTCTCCATTTCTTTATAATATTCTTCTAGAGGGGGAAGATACATTGTATCTTCCTCATCTTCATCAATACATTGTATCTTCCTCATCTTCAATACATTGTATCTTCCTCATCTTCATCAATACATTGTATCTTCCTCATCTTCATCAATACATTGTATCTTCCTCATCTTCATCAATACATTGTATCTTCCTCATCTTTCCTCATCTTCATCAATACATGCTCTATTCATAAGGGGGTCTTCAGCGGGTCTTCATTTCTTTATAATATTCTTCGGGGAATACATTGTATCTTCCTCATCTTCATCAATACATTGTATCTTCCTCATCTTTCCTCATCTTCATCAATACATGCTCTATTCATAAGGGGGTCCTCATCTTTCCTCATCTTCATCAATACATGCTCTATTCATAAGGGGGTCTTCAGGGGGTCTTCATTTCTTTATAATATTCTTCGGGGAATACATTGTATCTTCCTCATCTTCATCAATACATTGTATCTTCCTCATCTTTCCTCATCTTCATCAATACATGCTCTATTCATAAGGGGGTCTTCAGGGGGTCTTCATTTCTTTATAATATTCTTCGGGGAATACATTGTATCTTCCTCATCTTCATCAATACATTGTATCTTCCTCATCTTTCCTCATCTTCATCAATACATGCTCTATTCATAAGGGGGTCTTTAGGGGGTCTTCATTTCTTTATAATATTCTTCGGGGATTCATAAGGGGGTCTTCATACATTGTATCTTCCTCATCTTTCCTCAATACATGCTCTATTCATAAGGGGGTCTCATTTCTTTATAATATTCTTCGGGGATTCATAAGGGGGTCTTCTTCATAAGGGGGTCTTCATTTCTTTATAATATTCTTCGGGGAAGATCTTCATCAATACATGCTCTTCAGGGTCTCCATTTCTATTCTTCGGGGAATCTTCAGGGGGGGAAGATCTTCATCAATACATCCTCTTTAGGGTCTCCATTTCTATTCTTCGGGGAATCTTCAGCTTCGGCTCTTCAGGGTCTCCATTTCTATTCTTCGGGGAATCTTCAGGGGGGGAAGATCTTCATCAATACATCCTCTTTAGGGTCTCCATTTCTATTCTTCGGGGAATCTTCAGCTTCGGGGAAGATCTTCATCAATACATGCTCTTTAGGGTCTCCATTTCTATTCTTCGGGGAAGATCTTCATCAATACATGGGATTCATAAGGGGGTCTTCATTTCTTTATAATATTATTCGGATTTTCAGGGAAGATCTTCATCAATTATCAGGGTCTCCATTTCTTTATAATATTCTTCTAGAGGGGAAGATGATAAGAATCACGGTGTTTCAAATGGACCTATCACATGATCCAAGGCGAAGAAGATTCAACAAACATTAAAAATGTCAACAACAAGGTTTGAACCTACACAAGTGAAGCCTAATAAATTTTAAGTTTATTTCTTTAGCCTCTCAAACATATCAACATTTATTGAAAGATTTTATTGTTTTCTTGTTTTCATTTTGCAATGGTCAATTGGTCAAAATTGACTTCGTCATTTATAGAGATTAAAGAGGATCGAGATTGAATCCCGACCACAAACGTCTTTTGTCGGGAGACTATAAATACCCACAATATGTTATGTAAAAATCAGATTCGTGGATGAATGTAATTCATATCTTAAATTGAGACGTTTCCCTTAGAAATCCGAGCATCATATTTTCCATTTCTAAGTTTCAAGCAATTCTTGTGGTAGAATTGCACCCGAGCCATTCAATCAAGCCTTGATCAAGTTAGATTGTGGAGTGACTCAATTTAGAACAAGGTTTTCAAATCTTGCTTTTAGATCTTCGATCGTAAGAGGTAATCTAATTCTAGCCTTATCTCTTGGTTGATCCAAATTTCGTATAAGGAGGTGTTAATTACTTTTGATTCAAGGGTTCTTACTTCAACAAAAGTTTGGATCGTTGAGCTAAGGATTAGGGTTGGCTTTACCGAGTTCAAGAGTGAAAGAAAGAAGGAAGAAGACCCTTTACCTTGTTTACTGTTCGTGTTTTAATAGTTCAACCCGAGTTCAATGCCCTCCTTATCAGGGCCCCTTGTTCAAGACTTGGAGTCAGTACTTAAGGGAACTACCTCTCTTCTATCCCTAAAAGTGGGTAGGAGTGAATTTCATCTTACACCCCACGTCCCCAACTATTCATCCAGTCTTATCCCTGAAATGGGAGGCCTATTGAGTTGGCGAATTCGAGTCACCCTCACCCATGCAAATCTAAGGATAATTTTGAATAAACAGGAGTTCATGGTTAGCTCAGGATTAAGATTGAGTTACCTAGGTTATCGAATGAAAAGAAAATCAGTCTCAACAGTAAACGACATTATAAAGTGAGAGTTATTTTCTTCATGGTCTGATCTTATGCAATACTCATTGCATAGGACGCCCCCACTCACATGTCTCCACATGTACAATTTAGTAATCACATTGTTTATGTCATATACAAAAGTCGGCCGCATCCCCCCAGGATAAGGTACTCAGCCTTTTCCCTGTACTATAGATCATTTTGACTATATATTTGAACTTGATCCACTCTTATGTCTCTACATATAGTTCAAGTAATCATACTATAGTCAGCGTGTTCTTAGTTTATTGGATTTAGATTAATAATCGTAAAATTCACTTTATTCAATAACAATTTTTACTTAATAAACATCAATAATAACTTTATTGAAAATAGAATATGTTTTTGTTTATAAACTATGAGTTTTAGGACATAAAACCCAACCGATACTTTAATTTATCCTTCAAGATATGGATAATTACAAAACTGCCATTCTGGCAAGAATCAAATTATCAACAATGACCACCTGCACAAAATCCATCGAATATCGACTCTTAGCCATTGGATCTCCTCCTAAATTGGATATATTCTAGAACACTCATAGATCATCACATCCAATGCTAGGGAATAGTTTGAAACAAGAATCGAGCAAGGTCAAGCTCCCAATCGTAGACAATAAGCGTTTAGATTTTGGGTCTCCTACTCTCGGGTTTCTTCAAAATTTGAGAGAAATTCCCCACCATTTCCTTTCAAACCTGTTCTTATAGTTTCTAAACAAGATTACCCACAAGTTCTATGAAGGAATAGAGTGCTGAAAGTGCCTAGAAATCATTCCCTCAATCCAATCCGCCATTAAAGAACTTCAAGGAAAACTTAAATTCCAATCCGAGGATACACAAGAATTCATCGAGTAAGGGAAATCCCAATAAGTTTCTACACCTTCAAGGAATGTTTCCATAGAAGACCACGAAGAGAAATAACCTCAGGAACATGTCCAATTGAAGAAAATTTGTTTTGGGCTCAAATCGGGGGTAATCGAATTCTTATCTATAGTCCCTTTTCCTTCAAATTAAGGATTCCTTTAGCTTCAGAGGAAGAAGTTGAGTAACTTTGATGAAGGAATCGAGAAATGAAACGTCGTAGAACAAGACCCAAGAGATCGATTTTCTGGCATTTCGGCTAACTTACAAACTAAGGACGATTCTCCAAAATTGGGGACACATACTCAACTTCGTTCCTTCAAACCAATTCATGTTGCTTGAGAAAAGAACAAGGAAGAGGTTTCGTGAAGAAATCAAGCATTGAAAAAGTCAGCGAGAAATCATATTTTGGACGAACTTTGGAAGCGAATATCTTAGGACTATAATGTATGAAATCAATTCCTAGCTCTTCCTTGTAACACCATCTTTAAGTTTCATGAAGAAATCAAGAGAAAAACGATGTGATCGAAGCTGTGGAGGGCGAGTTTCAGATGGGGGGGCTATATGTCGGGCTCGTCTTCTCCCCATCTGGAGGAAGAAGATAACGACGTGGCTAGTGCAGTTGAACCGGCCATGTCGACCCAAAACTCGATATTCTCTCGGTCTTTCTCAATTTGGTAGTCATTGGATAAGGATAAGTAGGTAAACCAAGGAACGATGCAAAATGACCATAATGCCCCTAAGGATATCTACCTACAGTTCATGACCTAGATGACCTCCAAATACTATGAAACTCTGAAGTAGATCTTATTTTATGATGCTTGATGATGTGGTGAAGTTTGGAAACCATTGGAACTCGTTAAGTAGCAAAACCAAGAATTAGGGATAAAATGACCAAAATGCCCCTAGGACTACTTATGATAATTCAAGGTCTATACGTGCTCCAAATGATTTGATACTTCTTATAAGGACTATTCTTAAGGACATGAAGATATGTTTGAGATTTCAAGTTGATTGGAGAAAGTTTGGATCCTAATCCAAGTTAGGACCCAAGAAACACCACAAGAATCAAGACTCTTCTAGAACCATCCCAAGAACTCCTAGGAATCTATGACCTTCTATAACGACTCACGCTAAGATGGGTTCGGTTACAAATGAAAGTTACAGCTTACGCCTCAAGGAATTATGGACCTAAAAACATACAAGATTGAGAACCAAGAACAAAACCGCACAAGCTTTACTAGGTACCACTCAAGGACGAGGGACCTGTCCCCAAACTTAGAAACTCAACAATGCTAGCTAATACTCTAATCATATACAAAGTGACCCATAACCTCCCACCAAGCGATGCTTTATGAGGCCTAAGAATTCCTTTTCTAGGTGGAATGCCCTGCACCATGTTTCCTTTGCAAAATGTAATGTTTGGCTTCAAGTTTCGTTCACCTAGATGAGATGTTCTGTACCATGTTATGGGTACCCAAAAGATTTGCAGGATGCCATGTTCATGTATGCACCAACCACATGACCTTTATCGTCTATCATGGGGAGTAGTCTAGGGCCACAGAGAAATAAGAAGAGAGTAAGTTACCTTAACCAAGAATCAAGAACCTCCTAAGACCTCCCACGGTACAACATGCTTATGACTTAGACTACGCTGCTTGGAACACATGAAGCCTTGAGCGTAGGTATTCAGATTGTATTATAGGGCAAACCCTTGATGTAGATTAGACTACATTGTTTGGAACGTAAGAAGCCTTGGATTAGACTACATTGTTTTCAGACTATGCCGCTGGGATGCATGAAGCCTTGGGCAGAGGTTAAAAGACCGTATCAAAGGATAAGCCCTAAGATGTGGGTTAAGACTACGTCGCTTGGAACACATGAAGCCTTGGATATAGGTTAAGACTGTGTCGCTTGGAACACATGAAGCCTTGGACACAGGATTGTCAAGTGCATGGCTAGTGTTAGTAAATCCTAGGGGGAGTGTCTTGGAGAACGAATCGAGAACCAAGAAGTACCAAAAATAAGAGAAAGATCAAGGACTAGAACATGAATCAAGATCCTAGTTCCAAGGACAAAAACTAAGAACCATGGTACTCGGGCACTTAAAGAATAACTAAGGTTTAAAAATCAAGAGACCAAGGTCCTCAGGATAGATCATGATAAGAACCCCAAGTAAACAACAAGAAGTAGAGGACCTAAGTACTTATCATAGGAACAAGAACAAGACAAGAACAAAGAATGTGGTACCTTAGCATATCAAGGATACGTCTAAGAGCCTACAAGTATGCTACTTACTAAGTATTTGTACTCATTTCTTATTCTCCATTTTTTTTCAAGTAATAAGGAGCTAGTCGAGGTCGGGAGCACGTGCCATAGACTAATCTCACCCGTCATCCTCAACCCTTTTGTCTTAATGTTTTGTGTCCGTTCGTTATTTTGTGTTTTAAGTAGTATGTTGTGTTTTAAATACTTATGTATAAAGTTTATTTTGATACAACGTAAATATAATGTTTTAAATTCCTTTGTTTTATTTCGAAAAAAATTTACCCATCTTTTAGAGTCATCGAGTCAGCTAGGTCCTTACAGCTTTGCTCCCCTCTCAAATGATGTGGGATCTCATACTATCATTCAATCATACATTGATATTTCACTTACTTGTAAGTACTTTATCAAATCAATATCAATTAGTTCAACTACATATCAAGTATCATTCAAACACATGAACCCTCCTAGTTTAGGATAGTTCTATATGTTAATAGTTACTACTATGCTCAAATAATGAATTTTTAAGTCTAATTTATAAATATAAGTCAAACATAAACCTCAATTAACTTTATGCGAACCCTTTGCAATTTAAAATGCTTTAACACGTCAAATTCGTAAATTCAACCATATAACGATATAAATTAAATATCCATTCATAAACATGTTTAATCTATAAGCAATACTTAAATGGAGAAATCCAAATAGTTACCCCAATTCAAATATCAATTCATAAAAATAGTCCAATTGATCTGATTCAATTCAATCAACAACACTGGTTATTCAACCTCCATTTTCACAAATAGGAAATAGCTACGTTTGTTTAAAATAGGGCACAAGAGCTAGGCTTGTTTCACGTGACCTAGGTCACTATATTTTTAGTAGACCGAACATCCTAGGATCGTAAGCGACAATTAGTTACGTAGACCTTTGTGCTCCGAAAAATTGGATTAGCCTTAAAAAGCTAATCCTGAGCGACGTAGAAATATGAGATGTGATTTAAATTGCCTAGATACCCTAAGACCCATTTAAGTCTCCACTATGCCTAAGAAAATTTAAGATAGCTTACAAGTCCATTAACAGGGTGAACAATGTCACTCAAGCTCGACCACCTCCTATTCCCTCTACACCTCAGTAGCACTATTCAACAACTTAGATCGAACCTAGTAGTAGTGCGCCAACCAACTCACTATTGTGACAATGCAAGCTGACTAATTCTGAGGAATTAAAATTTAGTTCACTCTAGAGATGAGATACATCGTCCATAGGGTGAATAATGTCACTCAAGCCCGACCACCTAGTGCGCCAACCTACTCAAGCCCGACCACCTAGTGCGCCAACCTACTCACTATTATGACAATGCAAGCTGACTAATTAAATTAAAATTTAGTTCACCCTAGAGATGAGATACACCATCCAGTAGATCCACATTGCAAAAATTAGTTCACAATAATATGAGTTGTCAAAAGTGTGATATGAAACCACACCCTCTTACGAGGACCAAAACATAAGTCTAGCATCTTAGACCACTCGACCATCATGACTACTTATTATGAGATCTCACGTTGGTTTGAGAGAAGAATGAATCATTTCTTATAATGGTGTGTAAACATCTCTATAGTAGATGCGTTTTAAAACTCTGCGGCTGTCGATGATATATAACTGACTAAAATAGACAATATTCCCTAGCTGTTAGAGAGAGGAACGAAACAATCCTTATAAGTGTGCAGAAACCTCTTCCTAATAGGTACGTTTTAAAACTGTGAGGCTAATGGAGATTCCACATCGATTGGAGAGGTGAAGAAACATTTCTTACAAGAGTCTGAAAACCTCTCCCTAGTAGATGCGGTTTAAACCCGTGAGGGAGACAGCAAGACGTAACGAATGAAAGGAGACAATATCAACTAATGGCGGTCTTGGATTGCAACAAATGATTGGTTGGAATAGCTTAGTTAGTTAGAGCATGTGGCTATTAACTACAAGGTTCAAGGGTTCAAACCTTCTTTCTAGCGATGAAAATGAAGCACCCCTTATTATAATTAATTAGGTGTTGGTGCTTTTGTTTGTGTGACGTGTTGATTTTATGGTATAAATGATATTAATTTAATTCAATGGCTCACTATTCGCACCCCTTATTATAATTATTAGGTGTTGGTGCTTTTGTTTGTGACGTGTTGATTTTATGGTATAAATGATATTAATTTAATTCAATGGCTCACTATTCGCACCTTATTAGGTGTTGGTACTTCTGTTTGTGACGTGTTGATTAAAAATCAAGTTTTTACCACATTATATATGGTATAAATGATATTAATTTAATTCAATGGCTAACTATTTGATTTAGAAACTTTAAAAAGTTAAAATCTACGAAGTTCTTATCATTTAATAAACTGTTGATTAAAAATCAAGTTTTTACCACACTATATATGGTATAAATGATATTAATTTAATTCAATGGCTAACTATTCGATTTAGAAACTTTAAAAAGTTAAAATCTACGATGTTCTTATATTTAATAAACTTATGATACTTTTGACCCAAGCCCACAACGGTAGTAAATATTATCCACTTTGACTCGCATTTTGACACACAATAATATGAGATGTCAAAAGTGGGGTTTGAACCCACACGCTCAAACAAGGACCAAAACATGAGTTTGGCACCTTAAACCACTCAACTATGCTAACTACATATTGTGTGTTCCTGGATTGGTTTGAGAGTGAAATTTAGCATTCTACATATGGAAACGCCTCTCTAGTAGATGAATTTTAAAACTGTGAGGTTGACGACGATCTCCCTAATAGGCGTGTTATAAAACTGTGAGACTGATGACAATATCTAATGGGAAAAAATAGACAATGTCTGCTAGCAGGGCGCTTGGACTTTTACAAATGATATCAGAGCTAGTAACCAGGCGACGCATCGGTGAGGACGCTTGGCCCTAAAAAAGGGTGGATTGTGAGATCCCACATCAATTGGAGAGGTGAAGAAACATTTCTTACAAGGACCTTCCTTAGTAGATGTGGTTTAAAACCATGAGGGTGACAGCGATACGTAACGAACGAAAGCTAGTGGTCTTGGATTGTAACAAATGATTGGTTGAAATACATGTGGTTGAAGTGTGTGGGTGTTAACTATATGATTGGAGGTTTCAAGCCCTCCTTTTAGGAATGGAAATGTGGGTGTTCGTGCTTCTCTCTAGTATTTATTTTCAATCAACTTCGGGTCCACGCCAAATGTTTTGACACTTTTAAAAAACACTGGTGAGTCAACTAATATCCACCATGGTAGGAAGTTTTTATCATTTGATAAATAATGATGCTTTCAACTTAAAAAGCACACAATGATTGTTAGATATTATCCAAAGTTTTGCCTTGCCTCCCAATAATATGTATGAGATGTCAGAAGTGGGATTTGAATCCACACCCCCTTACGAGGCTCAAAACTTAAGTCTAACGCCTTAGACCACTCAGCCATCTTAAATACTAATGGTGCATTCTCGAATTGGTTAGAGAAGGTTTTTTTAGCATTTCGTATATATGTGTGTAAATGTCTCTATAGTAGACGCGTTTTAGAACTGTGAGGTTGATGACGATACGTAATTGATTAAAATAGATAATATCTACTAACTGTAGGAATGAGGAACAAAACAATCCTAATAAGGGTGCGAAAACCTCTCCATAATAGGCGCGTTTTAAAACAGTGAGGCTGATGGCAATACCTAATGGGAAAAAATAGACAATGTCTGCTAGCAGTGCGCTAGGACTTTTACAAATGATATCAGAGTTAATCACCAGGCGATGCGCCAGTGAGGATGCTAGGCCCTCATAAGGGGTGGATTGTGAGATCCCACATCGATTAGAGAGGTGAAAAAACATGTCTTACTAAGGCATAAAAACCTCTCCCTAGTAGATGTGGTTTAAAATCGTGAGGCTCGCAGCGATACATAACGAACGAAAGCAAAGTATATCAACTACTGGTTGTCTTGGATTATAACAAATGATTGGTTGGAATAGCTCAGTTTGTTAGAGCGTGTGGCGAGGTTCAAGCCCTCCTTCTAGCGATGGGAACGAAGCATACGAAAATTTTCAATGAAGTTGGGCTTGTGACGTGGCCTATAAGAGAACTTCCAAATATTCTCAAAATTTGAAGTTTTAAAAATCATATTTTGATACTTTTAAAACTCGAGTGAGATCAATTGATACCCACCATGGTTCGAAGTTCCATTTCTGAACTTTGAAAAGTTAAAATCTACGAAGTTATGATCCTTTTTTGATAAATAATGATGCTTTCGACCCAAGCCCTAAATGGTAGTAGATATTATCCACTTTGGCTCGCCTTTTGCCTCATAATAATATGAGTTGCCAAAAGTGGGATTTGAACAACCCACGCCCTATTACGAGGACTAGAACTTGAGTCTGGCGCCTTAGACCACTCGATCATCCAGACTGCTTATTGTGCAATCCCACATTTGTTTGAGAGGGAAATTTAGCATTTATTATATGAGTGTGTAAACGTCTCCCTAGTAGATGCAGTTTAAAATTGTGAGGCTGACAGCGATAGGCAACGAACGAAAGCAGACAAAATAAACTAGTGGTGGGCTTTGATTGTAACCATTGATTGGCTAGAATAGCTCAGTTAGTTAGAGCATGTGGCTATTAACCACAAGGTCGGAGGTCGTCAAGATATTCTCAAAATATGAAGTTTTAAAAAGCATGTTTTGGAGACCTCCCTAATATGTTGTGCAAAGTTGAGCTTCATGAAAGAGAGGCATTAAATACATTAAAAGTTTTATTTAATGAACTCAGCTGAATTTATGGAACTAGTCCAATGATGAGTAATAATGATATTTCACATTACACAAACTCAGTTGAATTTATGGAACTAGTCCAAGAATGACTAATAAACACATTTCATTCATTGGTTTACTTAATTTTAATTTAAATTTTTGTTTGTCATATTTAAGCTAGTTTTTAATATAGAAGTTAAGTTATATTGTAACCCACCTAGATTACCATATTCCACCATTAATTAGCCATTTTAATATGGAGGTTATGGGTATTTCTTATTTAATAGCCAATTTAATTTTGGAGTTATGTGCCACATAGGTTATGTGCCACATAGGTTAAGTGTCACATAGGTTAACTAACTCACTGAATTGATGGAACTAGTCCGGACTAATAAGCACATTTCATTCATTATATTATTTAATTTTAATTTAAATATTTGTTTGTCATATTTAAGCTAGTTTTTAATATAGGAGGTACGTTATATGGTAACCCACCTAGGTTACCCTCTTCCACCATTAATTAGCCATTCTAATAGGAAGGTTAGGGTATTTCTCATTTACTAGCCAATTTAATTTGAGAGTGATGTGTCATCTAGTTTAAGGTTGTAAATGCTCTTCTTTTCTTTGATTAGAGACCTTTCATTTTGGAATTAAAAATAAATAAAATTTCTATTTTTTTTTAGCTTTGTGTTTAGAATTTGCATGGTAGTGTCATTCAAGTGGTATTAATCAAACCTCTTGTGGAGTAGTTCGAATCACGAGTTTAGAAACAAGTTTTCTTTACTCTTGATCTTGATCATCAAGGTAATCCGTTCCATACTTTTCCTTGGGTTGATTCCATATCATTTGGTATCAGAGCTTTAGGCTAAAGATCGGATATATGTTTTCTTGCGTTTAACTCTTTTGATTCTCATCTATAATATATATATATTTTCAGTTTGGGTAATATGTTCACATTCTATCTAAAAAATATATAGCATAAAATATAAAAAAATAAAAACATTATTTCTATGCTTTAATTCATGTTGACATATTTTATAAAGTGTTAGATCTGTATCGTATCAACACTTTGTTCTCTTTAAGATCTTCTAATTCAATTGTCTTGTTGGTAAATTGATTGGATTTTTGCCAATGAGTTACCAAAGAAAAAAAAAAGAAAGAAAGCTTATTCGTTCTTTTTTTTTTCCCTCTTGATTATTATATGTAACTCTGTTATGTTACTATGTCTAAATTAGTCCTTATTCATTTTCTATCTTTAATTCGTTTTATTCGGATTGCTCCTATAATACCCTTGTTTATGTGTTGAGTTTGTTGTCTATTCACTTTGAATTGCACTTAGCTCTATAACATAGCTTATCTCACATCCCAATTTTTTTTAGAGTGTGATTTGTGTGTGCTCAATTGTGAGGGTGAGTTTGTAAGGGAGTAATACATTGATCCGAGTGTTGAGTGCTAAACACGAGTGAACTACATTTACGAGTGAACACACCTGAAGGAGCGCTTGTGAGGTCCTTTTTTTTTTCTTTTAACTTTCTTTTGTAGCATGGAAAATCCAGACGAAAATTCTAACATTATTGATGCACGATTGAGAGAAGCACAACAAAGAACCATGGAAAGACTAATTCAAGGAATAGAAGAGTTGACCGAGCGAATAGGCAAATTGGAGATTCAAAATCAAGCTCGAGAGAGGATTCCACTACCTGCCCAATCTACTGATCAATATGAGGAAGACAATTCTTATCAACACGAGGATAATCCACATGCGGTTGGTCATGGCTTGATGCGAGGGAGAGGCTGTGTAAAAAGGTATCATAATTTACCACAACGAGTTCCATATGACGATAGAATTGATCGTAACGTGGAGAGCATCAAATTAAAACTTTCCAAGTTTTATGGCAAAATAGATCTAGAAGAGTACATTGAATAGGAGAGAACGGTGGAGTTAGTGTTCAACTGTCATAATTTTAGTGATGAAAAGAAGGTACTGTTACGCATTGCTTAATTAAAGCAATATGCTCAAAGGTGAGATAAATTGATGACAAGTAGGAGAAGAAATCTTGAAGTACCAATTGATTCATGATATGAGTTCAAAGAGTCCATGCGGAAGCATTTTGTTCCAC
>NW_019272025.1:709503-786400 GCF_002738345.1 Cucurbita maxima | reverse complement strand
TTGTGCTTTTGCAAGAGTTTGAAGATTTCTTTTCCAAGGAGATGCCTCGTAGTTTTCCACCACTTAGAGGGATTGAACACAAGATTGACTTCATTCTTAGCGCGCCCATTCCAAACCGACCAATAGGACTAATCCAAAGGAGGCCGAAGAGATACAGAGGCAAGTAAGTGAATGCAGAGGCAAGTAAGTGAATGCAGAGGCAAGTAAGTGAACTCCTTGCTAAAGGGTATGCACGTGAATGTTTGAGTCCTTGTTCTATTCCAGTTATTCTTGTAGCTAAGAAAGATGGTTCTTGGCGTATGTGTGTTGATTGTAGGGTTATAAACAAGACAACTATAAAGTATAGGCATCCAATTCCTAGATTATATGATATGCTTGATCAGTTGCATGGATGTTGTCTTTTTACTAAGATTAATTTAAAATCGAGTTATCATCAAATTTGCATACATATTGGGGATGAGTAGAAAACAGCTTTTAAAACCAAGTATGGTCTTTATTAGTGGTTGGTTATGACTTTTGGATTAACTAATGCACCTAGTACATTCATGAGACTAATGAACCATCTCTTACCAGCATACTTAGGTAAGTTTGTAGTTGTTTATTTTGATGACAACCTTGTTTAGTCTAAATCTTTAGATGATCATATTACCCATGTACGCAATGTTTTGACTACTTTAAGAAACGAATGTTTGTATGTAAATTTAAAGAAATGTAGCTTTTGCATGAAAAAAGTTAACTTTCTTGGGTTTGTAGTTTCATCTAATGGTGTTGAGGTTGATGAGGAAAAAGTGAAGGCTATAAAAGATTGGCCTACACCTCAAAGTGTAAGTGAGGTAAGAAGTTTTCATGGTCTTGCAAGTTTCTACCGTAGGTTCATTAAGAATTTTAGTACAATTGCTTCATCCTTGAATGAATTTGTTAAGAAAAATGTATCCTTTATAGATGAAAAAGATCAAGAACTTGCTTTTAACACTTAGAAAGAAAAATTGAGTTCTACTCCTTTGTTTGCATTACTTAATTTTGAGTTAACTTTTGAAATTAAATTTTGAGTAGGGATAGGTGCTGTATTAATGCAAAATAAAAAACCTTTAATGTTCTTTAATGAGAAGTTGACTGGTGCATTTTTTGAGGTATCCAACTTATGACAAAGAGCTTTATGCTTTTGTTCGTGCAATGCAAACATGGCAACATTATCTTTGGCCTAAGGTGTTCGTTATTCATACAGATCATGAAAGTTTAAAACATTTGAGAGCACAAAACAAACTCAATATATGACATGCTAAGTGGTTGGAATTTATTGAAACATTCCCTTACGTCATCAAATATAAACAAGGTGAGGAGAATATTGTTGCAGACGCTTTATCATGAAGGTATGTCCTCCTCAATACTTTGAATGCTAAGTTGTTGGGTTTTGAACACATAAAGGAGTTGTATCAACATGACATGTTCTTTGCTCCTTTTATTGAATCTTGTGAAAAATGACTCATTGTGGATAATTACTTTTTGTTAGATGAATTTTTGTTCCGGAAAGGCAACTTTGCATACCATCTTGTTCCATACGTGAGCTACTTGTGAGGGAAGCTCATGGAGGTGGTTTAATGGCACACCATGGAGTTTCTAAAACTTATGATATGCTCTCTGAACTTTTTTTTTTTTGGCCTAAAATGAGTCATGATGTTAATCAAGTTTGTGCTCGTTGCATAGCATGGAAACAAGCTAAGTCTAGGCTTCAACCACATGGTGATACTCCCCATTACCTATTACCGGTTCCTAATAATCCTTGGATTGATATATCAATGAATTTTGTTTTAGGTTTACCTAGCACTAGGAAAGGATATGATAGCATCTTTGTGTGGTTGATCGATTTAGTAAAATGGCTCATTTTATTCCTTGTCCCAAAATTGATGATGCAAAACATAGTGCTAACTTGTTCTTTAGGGAAGTTGTACGATTGTATGGCATTCCTAAAAGCATTGTTAATGATCGTGATGTAAAATTTTTAAGCCATTTTTGGCGTGTTTTATGGGGTAAGTTAGGAACTAAGCTAGTATATTCAATTACTTGTCATCCTCAAACGCATAGACAAACTGAAGTTGTTAACAGAACCATGCTACTCTGGTTAGGGCTATTATTGATAAGAATCTTAAGACTTGGGAGAATTGTTTGCCATTTATAGAATTTGCATATAATATGGTTGTTCATAGCACTACTAAATGCACACCTTTTGAAATTGTTTATGGCTTTAATTCCTTAACCCCCATTGACTGGTTACCTATGCCGTCAAAAGAGTTTGTGAATTTCGATGCAAATGTCAAGGTTGAGTTTGTTCATAAACTGCAGAAGCAAGTACAAGAACAAATTGAGAAGCAAAATTCCAAGGTTGCCACCCGAATCATTAAAGGATGTAAGATTGTCATCTTCAAGCCAAGAGATTGGGCTTGGGTGCATTTCAAGAAAGAAAGATTTTCTACTCCAAGAAAATCTATGTTTTTACCATGAGGAGATGGACCTTTTCAATTTCTTGAGCGTATCAACAACAATGCTTATAAAATTGATTTACCAGGTAAGTATGGTGTTAGTGCAACTTTTAAGGTTGTTGATTTGAGTCTTTTTGATGTAAATGATGGCTAGGATTTGAGGACGAATCCTTCTCAAGACGGGGAGAATGATACGAACCACGACCAAGAAATTTACATACCTTAAGTTCCAATTACAAGACGAGAGCAAGCTACAACAAGCCTTGTACACTTATATTCAAGCGATGGTGAGCTCATCAAAGAAAATTCTGGAAGACGTTGGAGACCTCCCTTATATGTTGTACAAAGTTGAGCTTCAAAAAAGAGATGCACTAAATGCACTTTTAAGTTGCATTTAATGAACTCAGCTGTATTTATGGAACTAATAATTCAGGAACTAATAAGCACATTTAATTCATATATTGTAACCCACCAATTTAATAGGGAGGTTATGGGTATTTCTCATTTGAGTATTTCTCATTTAGTTGAGGTATTTCTCATCTACTTGCCAATTTAATTTAGTGATTCGAATTACAAATTTAGAAACGAGGTTCCATACTTTTCCTTCGGAAGATTTCTTATTATCATTTGATAAACTAATTATGCTTTTGACCTAAAACGATAGTAGATATTATCCATCTTGGCTCGCCTCTGACCTCACCCACGCCCTCTTATGAGGACCAAAACCTGAGTTTGATGCCTTGGACCACTCAGCCATACTAACTACTTATTGTGTAATCCCGCATTGGTTTGAGAGGGTATGAAGCATTCCTTATATGGATGTGTAAACTGTGAGACTGATGTCAATACCTAATGGGCCAAAATGAACAATGTCTACTAGTAGTGCGCTTGGACTATTACAAATGATATCAGAACTAGTCACTAGGCGATGTGCCAGTGAGGACGCTTGGTTCTCAGAAGGGTTGGATAAGTAGATCACACGTCGATTGGAGAGGTGAAGAAACATTTCTTACAAGGGTCTAAAAACCTCTTCTTAGTAGATGCGGTTTAAAACCGTGAGGTTGACAGCGATATGTAACGAACGAAACCATTCAATATCAACTAGTGGTGGACTTGGATTGTAATAAATGATTGGCTGGAATAGCTCAGTTGGTTAGAGCGTGTGGCTGTTAACCACAAGGTCGAAGGTCGTCAAGCCCTTTTTCTAGCGATAAGAATGAAGCAGGGAGAGGAAGGAAGAAGCTTGAGCTGGTCAGCTATAGTGATAGTGACATGGCCAGTGACGTTGATGATCATAAGAGCACCAATGGGATGATTTATTTTCTCTCAGGCGGCATGATCTGCTGACAATCAACTAAACAGAAGGTAGTTTCTCTGTCTTCTGCTGAAGCAGAGTACATTGCCGCTTCGACAGCGACCACATAAGGGGTCTGGCTTACGCAGCTGGTGGAGGAGCTGATCAGAAGAGAAGGCGATCCACCAATACTGTACGTGGACAACAAGGCTACAATCTCCCTGATCAAAAACCCAGTTTTGCATGACCGGAGCAAGCACATAGAGATCAGATTTCAGTACATCAGGGAGTGTGCAAATTAGGGGCTTATCAAGATTGACATCTGAACAAAGGAACAACTTGAAGACATCCTCACCAAGTCTCTAACGCGAAGAGAAGGCAATCCACCAATATTGTATGTGTTCAACAAGGCTACAATCTCCCTAATCAAAAACCCAGTTTTGCATGACCGAAGCAAGCACATAGAGATCAGATTTCAGTATATTAGGGAGTGTGCAAATTAGGGGCTTATCAAGATTGACATCTGAACAAAGGAACAACTTGGAGACATCCTCACCAAGTCTCTAACGCGAAGAGAAGGCAATCCACCAATACTGTATGTGTTCAACAAGGCTACAATCTCCCTAATCAAAAACCCAGTTTTGCATGACCGAAGCAAGCACATAGAGATCAGATTTCAGTATATTAGGGAGTGTGCAAATTAGGGGCTTATCAAGATTGACATCTGAACAAAGAAACAACTTGGAGACATCCTCACCAAGTCTCTAAACCGGGTGAAATTTAAGAAACTACGCTAAAAGATCGAAGTTCAAACAATAAGGTAGATATACCATAGGTTTTAGTAGGAAATTGTTAGATAGCCTGTGCAAAGAACTTTCCCACATCTAGTGGAGTACCAAAAACTAAGTTTGCCAATTTGGCCATTTTTAGAGGGTAGAGTGGAGCATATTCAGTTGGCCACTTCTGCCTTTTTTAGTCTATATTTGTTATTTAAATATTTCAATCAAATAAGAAACAAATGTAATGGTTTTTAGCAACAAGAAAATACAAGGTTTTTGTTCTCTCGAGCTTTCTATTATTTTCTTTCTGTTCTCACCGGCGGCGAGTTGCTCAGTCAAAAGATAGCTTATGTTACCAATGATGACATGTGTGGATTTGTTGGTGGTTCTTTGGGGCCACTTTCTAGGTCTATTGCGTCCCCCTCTTCTTCCAGAGGAATGAACTCTGTAACAGTTCGCTTGTTATCGCCAATGCTGCACCAATCCCACTTCTTCTCTTCTTATATTACGACATCTCTACTTCCATAAATTTTCTCATGTTGCGGATCATATATCTCGTGTGCCTTGGTTCCATCCTCTACGCCAAAGTACACCATCTTTTGGCTTTTGTTATCAAGCTTTTTTATATATGGTTTTGCAGTCTTAACATATGTTGTACAACCAAAGAATCTTAGGTACTCAAAGTGAGGTGTCTTGTCGAACCATGCTTCAGAGGGAATGTAAGTGTCCAGTGCCTTTGTCGGTAAATGATTTAGAAGATAAACCGCATGTTGCCTCGCCCCAGAAAATCGTCAGGACTTGCATGCTCTTGAGTAAGCTTCTTGTAGTGTTTATTATGATGCAATTTTTTTGGTAGACTACACCGTCTTGTTGTAGAGTGTATAGAGCAGTGAGTTGACATTTGATACCTTCCTCCTTGCAAAAATTTGAGAAGTTATGGGATAAGAACTTGTCATCTCGGTTAGTGCACAAGGTTCTCAACTTGTGATCATACCCATTTTCAACGAATCTTTTGAATTTCTTGAACATAGATTTTTCTTTTTCTTTGAGCATGTACACCCACATCCTTTTTCTTTGAACATAGATTCTCCTTCTCTTCGTTGAGCATCAACAGGTTAGGCACCTTCTCGACTAACATCAGTGCGGGCTCTTAATCTTGGTGAGTGTGAGGTTTCCCTCCACATCACGCTTCTTCTTGCGACACTCTACTGCATAGTGCCCATATTTTCCACAAGAGTAACACTTGATCATACAGTTGTCCTTCTAAGGGTTGGAATTATCGTGGGTTTGTGAGTTATTGTCATGGCCTCCTCTGCCACCACGTCTGCATCCATGTCTACGACCACGCCCATGACCATTGTTTTTCTTGTTATGGCTACCACATCCCCTCGTACTAGAAAAAGAAGATCAACCACATCATTCCTTTCATCTGTGCAAGCCACTCCACATATGTGAGTAAGAGGTGTTTCTTCTCCTTTTTGTCTTCATAACCAAAAATTGTCTCCTCATGGACCTTAAGACGAACAAAAACCTCCTCAACTAACATGTTCTTAAGGTAACCGAACTGCGCGATGGAGGTAACAATTTGCATGAATCTTAGGGGAATAGCTCGAAGGAACTTCTTGACTACAGAGATCGATCGATAAGATAAGGAACTTCTTGGAGGTAATAAATTCTATCCCTATAAGATGAGATGTTTTCTATCTATAAAAAAAATAGAAGATAGATTGTATGTCAAATAGTGACTTTATGTACCAAATATTAACATATTGATACACATTCAATTTTTATTCAATTTTTGTTCGAACAACGTGAAAAAAAAAATTGAGGCAAGAACGATACTCTTATTTGTTGTATTCAGTTCATAATATTTATTTAGGTTAGACTAAAAAACTATTTTTTATATTCAAAACCCATTAGAAGGAAGGGACCATAGAAATCCTATAGAAATGTTAGTCTTGAAGGCCCTACAAATATTATGAGGTGTTTTTGTGTAACAACTTGATAGCACGTGATATAACATGCACCTAGGGCACGTCCCTAGCACAAGAAACTCTTTTGATACAAATATGTATATTATACATTAACAATGTTTACTATTAAAGTTTAACTGTTAAGCCACAAGTTCCTATAGTTCGTATAGTTTCTAAACAAGATTACCCACAAGTTCTATGAAGGAATAGAGTGCTGAAAATGCCTAGAAACTATTCCCCCAATCCAATCCTCCATTAAAGAGCTTCAAGGAAAACTTAAAATTCCAATCTAAGGAAAACTTAAAATTCCAATCTAAGGATACACAAGAATTCATCGAGCAAGGACGATCCCAATAAGTTTCTACACCTTCAAGGAATGTTTCCATAGAAGACCACGAAGAGAAATAACCTTAGGAACATGTCCAATTGAAGAAAATTTGTTTTGAGCTCAAATCGAGGGTAAGTTTCGAATTCCTATCTATAGTCCCTTTTCCTTCAAATTAAGGATTCCTTTAGCTTCATAGGAAGAAGTTGAGTAACTTTGATGAAGGAATCGAGAGTTGAAACGTCGTAGAACAATTACCCAAGAGATTGATTTTTTTGCATTTCAGCTAACTAGCGGACTGAGGACGATTCTCCTAAATTGGGGGCACACACTCAACTTCGTTCCTCCAAACCATTTCATGTTACTTAAGGAAAGAATAAGGAAAAGGTTTCGTGAAGAAATCAAGCCTTGAAAACCCCTAGAATCGGATACCCAATAAGAAATTCTTTATTTTTGCTTCAGCGAAAAATCATATTTTGGACGGACTTTGGAAGTGAATATCTTAGGCTACAATACATGAGAATATATGAACTCAATTCCTAGCTCTTCCTTGTAACACCATCTTTATGAGAAATCGAGGGAAAAAACGACGTGATCAGAACTGTGGAGGGCGAGTTTCAGACGGGGGCGCTATATGTCGCGTGTGTCTTCTTCCCGTCTGGGGGGAAGAAGACGATGACATGGCTGGTTCAAAAAAAATGGTTCTCACAAAAATCTTTATGGTTCTAGAAACTAGACACAATAAGGAGTTTGTGTAAGGAAATTTGAGGTAATTCGGATACCGGAAGCTCAAGAACGGAGGTCCCGAACGTCGACGATAAAGTAAGTAGCCACCTTAGACTTTTTGTTAAGAAATACTTGTAGGAATGACTTGGATTTCCATATGAACCCTAAACCAAGTATGAATTAAGAATGTATGAAAGAAAACTCAAAGAACTATGAGTTAAGGCCCTAAACTGATCAAATTCCTTGAGAATTAGGTAACAATAAATAACTCACTAAATGAACTCCGCTGCCTATGAAACTTTAATCCTTAGCATATTATAATATGTTGAGGTTATATATGAAATTTGGTAGTCATTGGATAAGGATAAGTAGGTAAACCAAGAAACGTTACAAAATGACCATAATGCCCCTAAGCTTATCTACCTATGGTTCATGACCTAGATGACCTCCAAATACTATATAACTTTGAAGTGGATCTTATTTTATGATGCTTGATGTTATGGTGAAGTTTTAAAACCATTGGAATTTGTTGAGTAGCAAAACCAAGAATTAGGGCTAAAATGACTAAAATGCCCCTAGGACTACTTATGATAATTCAAGGTCTATACGTGCTCCAAATGATTTGATACTTCTTATAAGGACTATTCTTAAGGACATGAAGATATGTTTGAGATTTGAAGTTGATTGGAGAAAGTTTGGATCCTAAACCAAGTCAGGACCCGAGAAACACCACAAGAATCAAGACTCTTCTAGAACCCTCCCAAGAACTCCTAGGAATCTATGACCTTCTAGAACGACTCACGCTAAGATGGGTTCATATGGTTACAAATGAAAGTTACAACTTAGGCCTCAATGAATTATGGACCTTAAAAACTTACAAGATTCAGAACCAAGAACAACACCTCACAAGCTTTACTAGGCACCACTCAAGGACGAGGGACCAAGGTCCCCAAACTCAGAAACTCAAGAATGCTAGATAATACTCTAATTATTTACATAGTGACCCGTGACCTCCACTAAGCAGTGCTTTCTGAGGCCTAAGAATTCCTCTTCTAGGTGGGATGCCCTGCACCATGTTTCCTTTGTAGGATGTCATGTTTGGCCTCAAGTTTCGTTCACCTAGATGAGATGTCCTGTACCATGCTATGGGTACCCAAAAGATTTGCAGGATGCCATGTTCATGTATGCACCAACCATGTGAGCTTTATGGTCTATCATGGGGAATAGTCTAGGGCCACGGAGGAACAAGAAGAGAGTAAGTTACCTTAACTAAGAATCAAGAACCTCCTAAGACCTCCCACGGTACAACATGCTCATGACTTTGACTATGCTGCTTGGAACGCATGAAGCCTTGATCGTAGGTATTCAAACTATGATAAAGCAAGTCCTTGATGTAGGATTAGACTACATCGCTTGGAACGTAAGATGCCTTGGATGTAGGTCTTCAAACTATGTCGCTTGGAACGCAGGAAGCCTTGGGCATACGTTAGAAGACAGTATCAAAGGGCAAGGCCTAAGATGCGGGTTAAGACTATGTCACTTGGAACACATGAAGCCTTGGACGTAGGTTAAGGTTGTGTCGCTTGGAACACATGAAGCCTTGGACACAGGATGGTCAAGTGCATGGCTAGTGCCGTAAATCTTAGGGGGAGTGTATTGGAGAACGAATCAAGAACCAAGAAAGTACCAAGAATAAGAGAAAGATCAAGGACTAGAACATGAATCAAGATCCTGGTTCCAAGGACAAAAACTAAGAACCATGGTACTCAGGCACTTAAAGAATAACTAAGGTTTAAAAATCAAGAGACCAAGGTCCTCAGGATAGATCATGATAAGAACCCCAAGTAAAGAACAAGAAGTAGAGGGCATAAGTACTTACCACAAGAACAAAAACAAGAACAAGAAGAAGAACAAGACAAGAATAAAGAATGTGGTACCCTAGCATATCAAGGACACGATTAAGAGACTACAAGGAGACTACTTACTAAGTCTTTGTACTCATTCCTTATTCTCCATTTTTTTTCGGGTAATAAGGAGCTAATTGAGGTCGGGAGCAAGTGCCATAGACTAATCTCACCCGTCATCCTCAACCCTTTTGTCTTAAAATGTTTTGTGTCCGTTCCTTATTTTGTGTGTTAAGTAGTAGGTTGTGTTTTAAATACTTATGTATAAACTTTATTTTGATACAACATAAATATAATGTTTTAAATTCCTTTGTTTTATTTCATGAAAAAAATTACCCACCTTTTAGAGTTATCGAGTCAACTCGGTCCTTACAGCTTTGTTCCCCTCTCTAACGATTTGAGATCTCATGCTATCATTCAATCATACATTGATATTTCACTTATTTAAAGCAGTAATGTAATTTATCAAATCAATATCAATTAGTTCAACTATATATCAAGTATCATTCAACCACATGAGAAGTTTAGGAGTTTAGGATAGTTCTATATGCTAATAGTTACTACATGCTTAAATAAATAAATTTTCAAGTCTAATTTTTAAATATAACTCAAACATAAACTTCAATTAAATTTATATAAACCCTTGTTTAACACGTTAAATTCGTCCATTCAACCATATAACATATATAAATTAAAGTTTGATTCAAGCTATTTTCCTCTTAAATTTTCCAAAATCTTCCAATTAGTTTCTAATAGTTGCATTTAACTTAAAAAAAAAATGGTAAAACAAAGATGTCAAAGTGAATTACAAGAGATAAAAATAGTCCAACTGGTCCAATTCAATTCAACCAACAACCATGGTTGTTCAACCTCCATTTTCACAAATGGATGTTGGAGGTGTCATTTTCCTTCGATTTTAATTTTTCATATCATCAAGCTTGATTCTATCCGTGGTTGATACCTTCACCAAAAGTATAGTACAACCATTTTAGAAGATAAAAATAATCTAACATCATTTTTGTAAGGCTAAAACCCTAACCATAATTAATTTTTCTAATTTTTTTTAAGTGACATTTTATTGAGAGTCTTACCGGTGGAATTTCAAAATGATATGGAAAGGAAAAAATAGAACACTATAAAAGAAAATAGTCAAAAATAAAAAATACTATTGAAAATTTTAATTCACATTCTTTCACTTTTTAATCTTTATGATGGTTTCAAAAATCCATTTTAAATAATTTTTTTAGATAACCCAAAAAGTAGCAATCTAATAGGGCACAAGAGGTAGGCTTTGGACCCAAGACCAAAAACAGTAGTAGATTTTATCTATTTTGGCTCGCGTTTTGCCTCAAAATAATATGAAATGTCAAAAGTGAGATTTGAACCCATACCCTCTCACGAGGACCATAATGGTGTGTTCCCGGATTGATTTGAGAGGGGAGTTTAACATTCCGTATATGGGTGTGTAAATGTCTCTATAGTAGACGCGCTTCAAAACTATGAAGTTGACGACGAAATGTAATAGATTAAAATAGATAATATCTACTAACTGTTGGAGAGAGGAACGAAACAATCCTAATAAGCGGCAAAAACCTCTCTAATAGGCGCGTTTTAAAACTATGAGGCTAATGGCAATACCTAATGGAAAAAATGGACAATGTCTACTAGTAGTGCGCTTGTAATTTTACGAATGATATGAGAGCTAGTCACCAAGCGATGCGCCAATGAGAACGCTTGGCACTCAAAAGGGGTGGATTGTGAGATCTCACATCGATTGGAGAGGTGAAGAAATATTTCTTACAAGGGTCTGAAAACCTATCCTTAATAGATGCAGTTTAAAACCATGAGGGTGACAACGATACGTAACGAACGAAAGCAGACAATATCAACTAATGGTGGTCATGGATTGTAACAAATGATTCACTTGAATCGCTCAATTGGTTAGAACGTGTGGCTGTTAACCACAAGGTCGGAGGTCATCAAGCCCTTCTTCTAGTGATGGGAATGAAGCATAACTTATAACGATATTTGTTCTTCTCCCTTGTAGAATTTTTCAATCAACTTCGTTTTGCGACGTGGCGTGTAAGAGAACTAATTGGAACTTTGATATATTCTCAAAATGTATTCCTTATAAGGGTGTATAAACAAAATACTGATTTCCATTTATCACAAAATCATTTGACGAAAGATTTAGAATAGTTGACCGGCCATGTGTGGGTCACGAGCAACAATGTTTCAACACAAGGGGGAATAGATCGACATGAAAGGACCCAATGTAGTAAAGTCTTGTTCTCAAACCTTCCTCTGCGTCAACGGTGTAAATCCCATGCATTTTTTTAGATCTCATATCGAATAACGTACGTTTTAAACTAGAAAATAAAATTTCAAGAATTAAGCATGTGTTAATGTGATGTTAATTTAAGATTAGAAATTGACTATGGAGTACGATCTACATGCTATAGGAATTTAGATCTTTGGATTAGAACTTTAATATCAAAATTATGACACGTCTACTCTAATAGTTGACTATACTTTCAATCTTGGAGTTAAAAGGAATATCGAGAAAAATAGGTCAAAAAACTAGAAGCAAATGCAAAAAACAAAGGAAAGCGTTGAAATAGCCGAAATTCAAGCTTAAAACTAAACCTCAGCCTCGGAAATTAGCAGAACCCAAACAATATGTTCATATCTGAAGCTAGGTTCGAAAATCCAAACTCACTAGTATTTTAGCCCTTAGACATGCCCGCAACCCAGTTGACCCAAGCCCAACTTCCACGACCCATCGTCTTCTTAGCCCAATACGTGTCAGCACATGCCCAAACTTCAATCTAGCCTTGCGTAGCATCACCTCAATCCACGTCGTGCATCTACCCGCCCGTCACCCTAATAAAATTTTATGTAAAGATCTATAAAAAAAAGTAGAAACAAAGGGATCCCAACATTTCTCTTCACTCACTACCAAGAGTGTGGAGCATTGATACAATTAAAATCTACGGGAGATCATCCACATGTGACTTCATTGGTGGTCTAAAATTTTGAAAAGAATGCACTTTAAAGCTCAAAACATATTCGTGTATACAATCACAGTGATAAGTTTTTTAACATCAACAAAATGAAGTAAAGAAGGGAATGACTTAAACAATATGCAAAATATGCAACTGAAGTCTAATATTCCAACCCAATTTCCATTCCTTAAGGTATCTCTCCAATGAAATGGCAGAAATAAAGGATTGAAATGACTTAACAAGTGAATAGAAGTGTTGAAGGGTAGTGTAACAAGACATTTAAGACTAGGGAATAGAAGTGTTGAAAGGTAGGGTAAGGCTTCTAATTTTTTTACGCTAATTAGTGACGTCATCCCATGCGTGTTTTAATCATGGATGCGAAAATTCATAATAAATACTTTTAAAATAAAGTCATAGAATTACCTATTCAATTCAAAACAAAAATTACAATAACATTGTTTTTTAATATAAAACAAATTGCATTAAAAACACCTAATATCTACTAATTAAACTCAATACTACTGCTCTATCATTATCTATCCTGACTTGTCATGGTTCATATCAACTTCCATGGCTTTTCCAGCATTTACCATTATCCATGCATGGGAGCTTTAACTTTAACTTTATCTAAAAAGTATAAGGTAACACGTGGCTTGAGTATTTTAAGAAATACTCAGTAAGTCACCCTACTCTTTGGATTAGTAATGCAATCACACACAAAATATGAACGAGACCTATCATTTAAAAAACGTAACATGACCTTTGGTACTTTTTAGTTCCGGGAAGAGTTCGATGCATGGTGCTTCTACACACACGGCCCATGTACGCACACATGGACCCACCAAACGTGCTTGTATACGTATTCCCTGGGCTGACTTGATCGGACACACCATATTACACGTCAACGAACGCATTAGAAAAGAAAAGGCCCACGTGATATCATGACAACTATAAGTATCGAAGATATGCATATGTACTAGTATAACATAATAGGGAGGTATCCCGATGCACATGACATACATACAAGCATGAGGTCCCATGCTTTTCATTCATAACATAACATAACATTTATTTCATTTCATTTCTCCTTTCGTTCATAACATATTCATATATGCATCATGTATACATGAAAAACTTCACGTAATCCATCACATAACTTTACATGGTAAGACATCACATTTCACACATGGCATTTCATTTCATTCATAATATAGTGTAATGGACATCACATGCATACATGATATGCATCAATGACAATACAAAGAACATATAAGCATCACATAATTAAAATGGTACATGCAAGAGCCACATGACATGCACCATTATACATCAATCAATTAGCTAACTAAAATAGTAACCGTCTTTACCGAAGTTACTAATTGTTCGATAGTCACCTCAAAACTATATTCCAATGCTTAATTCTCACGTATATCAATTCATATGACATTCTTAGGTCATATAAACATCGAAACAAGATGATTAATTCCAATATACGCCCTAAAACTAACTAAAATGTGATAAATAAGAGTCTTACTCAATAATTAATACCAAAATCCTTATTAAACACGTCTTGACTCGTAAAGTTACAAAGAATCAACTCTGAGTTCAAAGCAACAAGAACCAAAGACTGGTGCGAAAATACTATCGATTAGTCGAAGTTATCCACAAGGTTGAGAAGGTATCGTATAGGATTCAACTACTCTCATATATGCAGACTAGACCTTTTGTCCACGTTAGTAACTTGAAACGTTACTATCTCGACCAAAAAGACATCAAGCACAAGGAGGTGGTATGACCTCATGCAAAGACGAAAAATTCTCATGCCAAGAAAGTAGAACAGACACAAACTAAGAAGATGGGAAGAGTTAACAAATCGAGAAGTGGGTTTAAATAGTTCTTATCATATTGGAAGAGAACTGTTAATACTAAGATGAGTGAGAAGTGCATCCATGGACTTGAAGTCAACCTTATCCTACAATACTGAGTTTGTTAAGAGTCGATTGTCAAAGACGTGAATCAATTAAGTGAGGGAGGATGTCACGGTCATACTTGTTCAAGGCGTGTTGCCAATGGGCGAATGTTAGATATCCTTGTCATGCTTGTCTAGGACTTTTTGTTGATGGGCGTATGCTTGTTCTAAACTTTTTTTTTACTTTTTTCATGTTAGATAGGCTTTATATCTACACCCATAGGGGTAAAACGCCCCAAAATGTACTACCGAAGAATTTGAATAGGTGTCAATTCTTTGTACCAGGGTTATATGCTATCAAAGGCGTTGTTGCCTACTCGCTTTTATCTTATAACATTGATTTCTTTAAAATTATTTTCAACGCATTTATTTGCTCCTACCTTCTAAACATTTTTTTTAAACGTGATCCATGTCGCGAGCATACGCCAATATTAAATTTAACATGACTGAAACGGCACTTCAGACTACATAGGTAGTTGACTCCTAATGGTTGCCCCATGAGTATGGAAAAAAAGTAATTTAAATTTAATCATAGTTTTATTTATTTTATTTATTTGCTTTTTCTTTCATCTTTTCGTCACCGTTTGAGTTGTCAAGGCCTCAAAATTTGTGTTACGAAAACATAACACTAATATCTTTGAATTTGGGAATAATCTAATGTTCTAAATAGAATATAATTCAATTAGTTTTAAACAATAACACATTTATTATTACAAGGTTTTAAGAGCACCATGTGAATTACTTTGATTTCCATTCTCAAACACAAAAACAAAGTTCAAAGGATCAATTTGAGCCCAAAAGTCTTGTACTGGTCAATCTTGACAAAGTTACTAAGGTGAGGCACACCTTCAAAAGACAATATTAAATTTAAATAAGATGATGTTGTATTAAATACACCCAAATTTTAACGAAGAGTGAGTTTTTCATTTATCTTTTCAGATTAAACTTCCTGAATTTTATTAAGAATTTTAGAGGCGGGCCTTCAAGATGAGGACTTTGAGAAAAATCTCAAGAATTCCAAAAAGATATAAAAAATAATAATAATAAATTAGAAAAGTGATCCAATTCAACTTTTGAGAATCATTATGTGTCTAGCTTATTATGAAACCTATACTAACTAAAATAATGGAGTTAATTGACAAAAATTAAAAGAAAGAAAAAAATTGAAAGAAAAATAAAGGATGTGAGAGAAAAATAAACCCGTGAGAGAAAGAGAAGTAACTACTCTGACAATTTCTTATTCAACCTCAAGGAGTCCGATTCTAGCTAGGTTTTCATTACGAAATCTTCATAGAACCTTGTAGAGAAGCACTCTGGGCTCTTGAATCGTCCAAGACAATCAAGAATCGTGGAAGAACATGTGGTACGTTTTTTAACTTTAGTCTCGATATTTTAAAAGATCCATGAGATTATTTGGGAGTTTTGATCTGAGTTTTTTGATGTGTTGATCTAAAAGTGATGCTACACAAGTTTTATGAAAAAACTTTGAAAAGATTCAAGCTGAAAGTTGGTGTACCGGTGGAGCCTCATGTTAAGGTAAGAACATGTAATCTCAAATTTTAATTGTGAATATATTTGTATGTGGTTGATTTAAAATTATAAGAAAAATGAATTTTTATAGACGGAGCAAAGCTCTACGATTTTGGTGAAGGAACCAAGCAGGTAACAATGAGAAGTTATGAGGGTAACGATTCGATTTTGAGAAAAATATAGCATTTAATCTCGTTGGAAATCCCGCAATTTCCAGCTAGGCATTTATTTCATATTCAAAACTATTCCCCAAACCCTTTAAATTTCTCAATGCTCAAACCTCCCAACTTTTATTCGATCATTTTGTTTTTCTGTATTTTTCAATCGAGATCGAGAAAGAAAATAGAGAGGGGTTTGAGAAGAAAATCATGGGTTTCTACTTCGCAAAGATGTTCGTATTTGATGTTGATTTTTGGGGTTAAAAACATAGGGGTATTTCAAAAGTGTTGTATTAATCTCGAGAAGACAAACCCTTGGGCAAGCATGGAAGAATGTCATTAGAATCATTAGTATTCTTGCTAGAAAAAAAAGGGGAATCGCAACGATTTTCGATCTGTTTACGGGTGAAGAAGATGGGTTGACGGGCCAATTATTCGGATTCGTATTCATGTTTCAAACCCACGGCTCCATCTTCGGCCCACAAGTTCTAAGCCCAATCTGCAGCCCACTCCAATTCGCCTCGGATTCGTATTCATGTTTCAAACCCACGACTCCATCTTCGGCCCACAAGTTCCAAGCCCAATCTGCAGCCCACTCCAATTCGCCTAGAAATTACGACCTAAACACAAAACCATTTGTTTTTAGTCTAATGTCAAGCAACCCATACACGCGACCCAGAACTTGAGTTTGTGACCTGACAGTCGTGTTGTCCTCTGTGCATGCGTGCATGTAATCTCGACCGACTCAACGATTCTCGGCTGGACTTCAACACATAACTTTGTCAACCAATGTCTTTGAAACATAGAAAAGAGCTAGGCTTGTTTCACGTGACCTAGGTCACTATATTTTTAGTAGACCGAGCATCTTAGAATTGTGAGCGACAATTAGTTACGTAGACCTCCGAGAAATTGGATTAGCCTTAAAAAGCTAGTCTTGAGCGACGTAGAAATATGAGATGTGATTTAAATTGCTTAGAAATTGCTTAGATACCCTACGAACCATGTAAATCTCCACTAAGCCTAATAAAAGGGTAGATAGCTTACAAGTCCATTTACAGGGTGAACAATGTCACTAAAGCCCGACCACCTCCTATTCCCTCTACACCTCAGTAGCACTATTCAACAACTTAGAACAAACCTAGTAGTGCGCCAACCTATTCACTATTGTGACAATGCAATACACCGTCTAGATCCGTATTGCAAAAATTAGTTCACAATAATATGAGTTGTCAGAAGTGGGATATGAAACCACACCCTCTTACGAGGACCAAAACATATGTCTAGCGCCTTAAACCACTCGGTCATTCTGACTACTTATTGTGAGATCTCACATTCGTTTGAGAGGGGACTGACACATTCCTTATAAGGATGTGGAAACCGCGACTGAAACATTGAAACCTCTCCCTAGTAGATGTGGTTTAAAACTGCGACTGAGACAGCGAGACATAATAGAGACAATATCAACTAATTTATCCACTGTAGCTCACAATAACATGAGATGTCAAAAGAGGGATTTGGAACCAACGCCCTATTACAAGGACTAGAACTTGAGTCTGACGCCTTAGACCACTCGACCATCCTAACTACTAATGATGTGTTATCGAATTGGTTTGAGAGGAGAGTTTAGCATTCCATATATGAGTGTGTAAATGTTTCCATAGTGGACGCATTTTAAAACTGTAAGGTTGACGACGATACGTCACGAATAAAAATAGATAATATCTACTAACCGTTGGAAAGACGAACCCTAACAAGTGGCGAAAACCTCTCTCTAATAGGTGCATTTTAAAACTGTGAGGTTGAAGACAATACCTAATGGGAAAAAATGGACAATGTCTACTAACAGTGCGCTTGGACTTTTACGAATGATATTCGAGCAAGTCACCAGCAATGCGCGAGTGAGGACGCTTGGCCCTAAAAAAGGGTGGATTTTGAGATCCCACATCGATTGGAGAGGTGAAGAAACATTTCTTACAAGGGTCTGAAAACCTCTCCTTAAAGATGCAGTTTAAAACCATGAGAGTGACCGCGATACGTGAAGAATGAAAAGCAGACAATATCAACTAATAGTTGTCTTGGATAATAACAAATGAGTGGCTGGAATGACTCAGTTGGTTAGAGAGTGTGACCCTTGATTATAACAAAAATCATGTTTTGACAATTTTAAAAAGTATTATAGTGTGGCACGGAGTCAACTAACTATATCTATATCCAAGACCCAAAACCCATCATCACTCACAACAATAGTTGATTGTATCTACTTTGGCTCGCATTTTGCCTCACAATAACAATTGATGTTAGAAGTGGGATTTGAGAACCCACACCCTCTTACGAGGACCAAAACTTGAGTCTGGCGCCTTAGACCACTCGACCATCCTAACTGCTAATGATCTATTCTAAGATTGGTTTGAGAGGGAAGATTAGCATACCGTATATGAGTGAAAATGTCTCCATAGTAGATGCGTTTTAAAATTGTGAGGTTGACAATGATACGTCACAGATTAGAATAGATAATATCTACTAACTGTTTGAGAGATGAACGAAACAATCCTAACAAGTGGCGAATGGTTTGAGAGGGGAGTTTAGCATACCGTATATGAGTGAAAATGTCTCCAGAGTAGACGCGTTTTAAAATTGTGAGGCTGACAATGATACGTCATAGATTAGAATAGATAATATCTACTAACTGTTTGAGAGATGAACGAAAGAATCCTAACAAGCGGCGAAAACCTTTCTCTAATAGGCGCATTTAAAACTGTGAGGCTGATGACAATACCTAATGGGATAAAATGGACAATGTCTGCTAGCAATGCGCTAGGACTTTTACGAATGATATCCGAGCTAGTCACTGGCGATGCGAGAGTGAGGACGCTTGACCCTCAAAAGGGGTGGATTGTGAGATCCCATGTCGATTGAAGAGGTGAAGAAACAGTTCTTACAAGGGTTTGAAAACCTCTCCTTACATGATGCAGTTTAAAATGGTGGATTGTGAGATCCCATGTGGATTGGAGAGGTGAAGAAACAGTTCCTTACATGATGCAGTTTAAAACGGTGGATTGTGAGATCCCATGTCGATTGGAGAGGTGAATAAACAGTTCTTACAAGGGTTTGAAAACCTCTCCTTACATGATGCAGTTTAAAACCATGAGGGTGACTAAAGAACATTAGCAAATAATATCCTAAACTGCACAGAGTCAACTAACTATATCTATTATCCATGTTGCGCTTTCGACCCAAAACCCATCACATCCACTCCCAACAATAGTTGATTGTATCCACTTTGGCTCACATTTTGCCTCACAATAACAATTGATGTTAGAAGTGGGATTTGAACCCACGCACTCTTTTGAGGACCAAAACTTGAGTCTAGCGCCTTAGACCACTCAGTCATCCTAACTCCTAATGATGTATTCTTGGATTGGTTTGAGAGGGGAGTTTAGCATTCCGTATATGAGTGTGAAAATGTCTCCATAGTAGACGCGTTTTAAAACTGTGAGGCTGACAACGATACATCACAGATTCGAATAGATAATATCTACTAACTGTTTGAGAGACGAACAAAACAATCCTAACAAGCGGCGAAAACCTCTCTTTAATAGGCGCGTTTTAAAACTGCGAGGCTGACGACAATACCTAATGGGATAAAATGGACAATGTCGTATAGCAATGCGCTAGGACTTTTACGAATGATATCCGAGCTAGTCACCGGCGATGTGTGAGTTAGGACGCTTGACCCTCAAAAGGGGTGGATTGTGAGATCCCATGTCGATTGGAGAGGTGAAGAAACATTTCTTACAAGGGTTTGAAAACCTCTCCTTACAAGATGCAGTTTAAAACCATGAGGGTGACTGTGATACGAAAAGAACAATAGCAGATAATATCAACTAATGGTGGTCTTGGGTAATAACATATGAGTGGCTAGAATGGCCTAGTTTGTTAGAGCGTGTGGCCCTTAATTATAAGTGAGAGGTTCAAGCTCACTTTCTTGCAATTCAAATGAAGCATACCATAATTATAATGGATTTTGGTGCTTCTCTCTAGTAAATGGATTTTGGTGCTTCTCTCTAGTAAATATTTTCAATCAACTTCGGTTTGTGACGTGGCGTGTAAGATAACTAAACTCGTACTTATATGTTCTCAAAAACAATGTTTAAAAGCATTATAGCGTGGCACGGAGTCAACTAACTATATCTAATATCCAAGCTACTTTCGACCCAAAACCCATCATATCACTCTCAACAACAATAGTTGATTGTATCCACTTTGGCTCACATTTGGCCTCACAATAAAAATTGATGTTAGAAGTGGGATTTGAACCCACACCCTCTTACAAGGACCAAAACTTGAGTCTGGCGCCTTAGACCACTCGGCCATCCTAACTACTAATGATGTATTCTTGGTTTGGTTTGAGAGGGGAGTTTAGCATTCCGTATATGAGTGTGAAAATGTCTCCATAGTAGACGCGTTTTAAAACTGTGAGGCTGACAACGATACGTCACAGATTAGAATAGATAATATCTACTAACTGTTTGAGAGACGAACGAAACAATCCTAACAAGCGGCGAAAACCTCTCTCTAATAGGCATTTAAAACTGTGAGGCTGACGACAATATCTAATGGGATAAAATGGACAATGTCTGCTAGCAATGCGCTAGGACTTTTAAGAATGATAGCCGAGCTAGTCACCGGCGATGCGCAACTGAGGACGCTTGGCTCTCAAAAGGGGTGGATTGTGAGATCGTATGTCGATTAGAGAGGTGAAGAAACATTTCTTACAAGGGTTTGAAAACCTCTCCTTACATGATGCAGTTTAAAACCATGAGGGTGACTGGGATACGTAAAGAACAATAGCAGATAATATCAACTAATGGTGGTCTTGGGTAATAAACAATGAGTGGTTGGAATGGCTCAGTTGGTTAGAGCGTGTATAAGGCTTGAGGTTCAAGCTCTCTTTCTTGCAATGCAAATGAAGCATACCATTATTATAATGGGTTTTGGTGCTTCGCTCCAGTAAATATTTTCAATCAACTTCGGTTTGTGACGTGGCATGTAAGATAACTAAACTCGTACTTACAGATATTCTCAAAAATCATGTTTTGACAATTTTTAAAAGCATTATAGCGTGGCATGGAGTCAACTAACTATATCTAATATCCAAGCTACTTTCGACCCAAAACCCATCAATAGCACGCTCACAACAATAGTTGATAGTATCCACTTTGGCTCGCATGTTGCCTCTCAATAACAATTCTCCTTACATGATGCAGTTTAAAACCATGAGGGTGACTGGGATACGTAAAGAACAATAGCAGATAATATCAACTAATGGTGGTCTTGGGTAATAAACAATGAGTAGTTGGAATGGCTCAGTTGGTTAGAGCGTGTATAAGGCTTGAGGTTCAAGCTCTCTTTCTTGCAATGCAAATGAAGCATACCATTATTATAATGGGTTTTGGTGCTTCGCTCCAGTAAATATTTTCAATCAACTTCGGTTTGTGACGTGGCATGTAAGATAACTAAACTCGTACTTACAGATATTCTCAAAAATCATGTTTTGACAATTTTTAAAAGCAGTATAGCGTGGCATGGAGTTAACTAACTATATCAAATATCCAAGCTACTTTCGACCCAAAACCCATCAATATCACGCTCACAACAATAGTTGATAGTATCCACTTTGGCTCGCATGTTGCCTCTCAATAACAATTGATGTTAGAAGTGGGATTTGAACCCATGCCCTCTTACGAGGACCAGAACTTGAGTCTAGCGCCTTAGACCACTCAGCCATCCTAACTTCTAATGATGTATTCTTGGATTGGTTTGAGAGGAGAGTTTAGCATTCCGTATATGAGTGTGAAAATGTCTCCATAGTACAATACCTAAAGGGATAAAATGAACAATATCTTCTCCGTATATGAGTGTGAAAATGTCTCCATAGTACAATACCTAAAGGGATAAAATGAACAATATCTTCTAGCAATGCGCTAGGACTTTTACGAATGATAGCCGAGCTAGTCACCGGCGGTGCGCAACTGAGGACGCTTGGCCCTCAAAAGGGGTGGATTGTGAGATCCCATGTCGATTAGAGAGGAAAACCTCTCCTTACATGATGCAGTTTAAAACCATGTGGGTGACTGCGATACGTAAAGAACAACAGCAGATAATATCAACTAATGGTGGTCTAACAATTGATGTTAGGAAGTGGGATTGAACCCACGCCCTCTTACGAGGACCAGAACTTGAGTCTGGCGCCTTAGACCACTCGGCCATCCTAACTTCTAATGATGTATTCTTGGATTGGTTTGAGAGAAGAGTTTAGCATTCCGTATATGAGTGTGAAAATGTCTCCATAGTAGACGCGTTTTAAAACTGTGAGGCTGACAACGATACGTCACAGATTAGAATAGATAATATCTACTAACTGTTTGAGAGACGAACGAAACAATCCTAACAAGCGGCGAAAACCTCTCCCTAATAGGCATTTAAAACGGTGAGGTTGACGACAATACCTAATGGGATAAAATGGACAATGTCTGCTAGCAATGCGCTAAGACTTTTACGAATGATAGCCGAGCTAGTCACCGGCGATGCGCAACTAAGGACGCTTGGCCGTCAAAAGGGGTGGATTGTGAGATCCCATGTCGATTAGAGAGGTGAAGAAACATTTCTTACAAGGGTTTGAAAACCTCTCCTTACATGATGCAGTTTAAAACCATGAGGGTGACTGCGATACGTAAAGAACAATAGCAGATAATATCAACTAATGGTGGTCTTGGGTAATAACAAATGAGTGGTTGGAATGGCTCAGTTGGTTAGAGCGTGTGGCCCTTAATTATAAGGCTTGAGGTTCAAGCTCTCTTTCTTGCAATGGAAATGAAGCATACCATTATTATAATGGGTTTGGTGCTTCGCTCCAGTAAATATTTTCAATCAACTTCGGTTTGTGACGTGGCATGTAAGATAACTAAATAACTAAACTCGTACTTACAGATATTCTCAAAAATCATGTTTTGACAATTTTTAAAAGCATTATAGCGTGGCATGGAGTCAACTAACTATATCTAATATCCAAGCTACTTTCGTCCCAAAACCCATCAATATCACGCTCACAACAATAGTTGATTGTATCCACTTTGGCTCGCATGTTGCCTCTCAATAACAATTGATGTTAGAAGTGGGATTTGAACCCACGCCCTCTTACGAGGACCAAAACTTGAGTCTGGCGCCTTAGACCACTCGGCCATCCTAACTTCTAATGATGTATTCTTGGATTGGTTTGAGAGGAGAGTTTAGCATTCCGTATATGAGTGTGAAAATGTCTCCATAGTAGACGCGTTTTAAAACTGTGAGGCTGACAACGATACGTCACAGATTAGAATAGATAATATCTACTAACTATTTGAGAGACGAACGAAACAATCCTAACAAGCGGCGAAAACCTCTCTCTAATAGGCATTTAAAACTGTGAGGCTGACGACAATACCTAATGGGATAAAATGGACAATGTCTGCTAGCAATGCGCTAGGACTTTTACGAATGATAGCCGAGCTAGTCACCGGCGATGCGCAACTGAGGACGCTTGGCCCTCAAAAGGGGTGGATTGTGAGATCCCATGTCGATTAGAGAGGTGAAGAAACATTTCTTACAAGGGTTTGAAAACCTCTCCTTACATGATGCAGTTTAAAACCATGAGGGTGACTGCGATACGTAAAGAACAATAGCAGATAATATCAACTAATGGTGGTCTTGGGTAATAACAAATGAGTGGTTGGAATGGCTCAGTTGGTTAGAGCGTGTATAAGGCTTGAGGTTCAAGCTCTCTTTCTTGCAATGCAAATGAAGCATACCATTATTATAATGGGTTTTGGTGCTTCGCTCCAGTAAATATTTTCAATCAACTTCGGTTTGTGACGTGGCATGTAAGATAACTAAACTCGTACTTACAGATATTCTCAAAAATCATGTTTTGACAATTTTTAAAAGCATTATAGCGTGGCATGGAGTCAACTAACTATATCTAATATCCAAGCTACTTTCGTCCCAAAACCCATCAATATCACGCTCACAACAATAGTTGATTGTATCCACTTTGGCTCGCATGTTGCCTCTCAATAACAATTGATGTTAGAAGTGGGATTTGAACCCACGCCCTCTTACGAGGACCAAAACTTGAGTCTGGCGCCTTAGACCACTCGGCCATCCTAACTTCTAATGATGTATTCTTGGATTGGTTTGAGAGGAGAGTTTAGCATTCCGTATATGAGTGTGAAAATGTCTCCATAGTAGACGCGTTTTAAAACTGTGAGGCTGACAACGATACGTCACAGATTAGAATAGATAATATCTACTAACTATTTGAGAGACGAACGAAACAATCCTAACAAGCGACGAAAACCTCTCTCTAATAGGCGTTTAAAACTGTGAGGCTGACGACAATACCTAATGGGATAAAATGGACAATGTCTGCTAGCAATGCGCTAGGACTTTTATGAATGATAGCCGAGCTAGTCACCGGCGATGCACAACTGAGGACGCTTGGCCCTCAAAAGGGGTGGATTGTGAGATCCCATGTCGATTGGAGAGGTGAAGAAACATTTCTTACAAGGGTTTGAAAACCTCTCCTTACATGATGCAGTTTAAAACCTTGAGGGTGACTGCGATACGGAAAGAGCAATAACAGATAATATCAACTAATGGTGGTCTTAGGTAATAACAAATGAGTGGTTGGAATAGCTTAGTTGGTTAGAGCGTGTGGCCCTTAATTATATTGGGTTTTGGTGTTTCTCTCTAGTAAATATTTTCAATCAACTTCGATTTGTGACGTCGCGTGTAAGATAACTAAACTCGTACTTACAGATGTTCTAAAAAACAATGTTTAAAAGCATTATAGCGTGGCACGGAGTCAACTAACTATATCTAATATCCAAGCTACTTTCTCGACCCAAAACCCATCATTATCACTCTGAACAACAATAGTTGATTGTATCCACTTTGGCTTGCATTTTGCCTCTCAATAACACAATTTGATGTTAGAAGTGGATTTGAACTCACGTCCTCTTACGAGGACCAGAACCTAAGTCTGGCGCCTTAGACCACTCGGCCATCCTAACTACTAATGATGTATTCTTGGATTTGTTTGAGAGGGGAGTTTAGCATTTCGTATATGAGTGTGAAAATGTCTCCATAGTAGACGCGTTTTAAAACTGTGAGGCTGACAACGATACGTCACAGATTAGAATAGATAATATCTACTAACTGTTTGAGAGACGAACGAAACAATCCTAACAAGCGGCGAAAACCTCTCTCTAATAGGCGCATTTAAAACTGTGAGGCTGACGACAATACTTAATGGGATAAAATGGACAATGTCTGCTAGCAATGTGCTAGGACTTTTATGAATGATATCCGAGCTAGTCACCGGCGATGCGCGAGTGAGTACGCTTGGCCCTCAAAAGGGGTGGATTGTGAGATCCCATGTCGATTGGAGAGGTGAAGAAACATTTCTTACAAGGGTTTGAAAACCTCTCCTTACATGATGCAGTTTAAAACCATGAGGGTGACTGCGATACGTAAAGAACAATAGCAGATAATATCAACTAATGGTGGTCTTGGGTAATAACAAATGAGTGGTTGGAATGGCTCACTTGGTTAGAGCGTGTGGCCCTTAATTATATTGGGTTTTGGTGCTTTCTCGAGTAAATATTTTCAATCAACTTCGATTTGTGACGTGGTGTGTAAGATAACTAAACTCGTACTTACATATGTTCTAAAAAACAATGTTTAAAAGCATTATATAGCGTGGCACGGAGTCAACTAACTATATCTAATATCCAAGCTACTTTCTCGACCCAAAACCCATCATATCACCTCTCAACAACAATAGTTGATTGTATCCACTTTGGCTCGCATTTTGCTTCACAATAACAATTGATGTTAGAAGTGGGATTTAAACCCACGCCTTTTACGAGTACCAGAACTTGAGTCTAGCGCCTTAGACCACTCGGCCATCCTAACTACTAATGATGTATTCTTGGATTGGTTTGAGAGGGGAGTTTAACATTCTGTATATGAGTGTGAAAATGTCTCCATAGTAGACGCGTTTTAAAACTGTGAGGCTGACAACGATACGTCACAGATTATAATAGATAATATCTACTAACTGTTTGAGAGACGAACGAAACAATCCTAACAAGCGGCGAAAACCGCTCTCTAATAGGCGCGTTTTAAAACTGTGAGGCTGACGACAATACCTAATGGGATAAAATGGAGAATGTCGGCTGACAATGCACTAGGACTTTTACGAATGATATCCGAGCTAGTCACCAGCGATGCGCCAGTGAAGACATTTGGCCCTCTAAAGGGGTGGATTGGAGAGGTGAAGAAACATTTCTTACAAGGGTTTGAAAACCTCTCCTTACATGATGCAGTTTAAAACCATGAGGGTGACTGCAATACGTAAAGAACAATAGCAGATAATATCAACTAATGGTGGTCTTGGGTAATAACAAATGAGTGGCTGGAATGGCTCAGTTGCTTAATGTGTGTGGCTCTTAACCACAAGGTTAGAGGTTCAAGCCCTCCTTTTCTAGTGTGATGTGAATGAAGCATACCATTATTATAATGGGTGTTGGTGCTTCTCTCTAGTATATATATTTTCAATCAACTTCGGTTTGTGATGTGTAAGATAACTAACTCGTACTTACAAATATTCTCAAAAATCATGTTTTGACACTTTTAAAAAGCACTAGCGTGTGGCGTGAGTCAACTAGTATCAATGCTGCTTTTGACCAAAGCCCACCACAGCCAGTAATAGATTCTATCCACTTTGGCTCGTATTTTTCCTCACAATAACATGAGATATCAAAATTGGTATTTGAACCCACGCCGCCCCCTCTTACGAGGACCAAAACTTGAGTCTAGCAACTTAGACCACTCGACCATCCTAACTACTAATGATGTATTGCTGATTGATTTGAGAGGGGAGTTTAGCATTCCGTATATGAGTGTGTAAATGTCTCCATAGAAGACGCAACTGTGAGGCTAATGATAATATCTACTAACTGTTTGAGAGACGAACGAAACAATCCTAACAAGCGGCAAAAACCTCTTCTTAGATGAATGGTGATCATGGATTGTAACAAATGAGTGGCTAGAATGTTTTTACACGAAACAACGGTAGTAGTAGATTTTATCCTGTTTGGCTCGCATTTTTCCTCACAATAACGTGAGAGGTTAGAAGTGGTATTTCAACCCACACCCTCCTCTGAGGACTCGAACTTGAGCCTGGCGCCTTAGACCACTCGCCCATCCTAACTACTAATGATTGGTTGGAGTAGCTCATTTTGTTAGAGTGTGTGGCTGTTAACCACAAGGTCGGAGGTTCAAGCCCTCCTTCTAGTGATGTGAATGAAGCATACCTTATTATATTAGGTGTTGGTGCTTCTCTCTAGTATATATTTTCAATCAACTCCGGTTTATGACGTGGCGTGTAAGAGAACTAACTCGAACTTACAAATATCCACCATGGTAGGAAGTCCTTATCATTTTTTATAAATAATGATGCTTTCGTCCCAAAGCCCACAACGGTAGTAGATTTTATCCACTTTGGCTCGCGTTTTATCCACACTGACGTCGTGTTTTTTTTAGTGTGTTTGTATGTGCTCAATTGTGAGGGCGAGATTGTAAGGGAGTAATACATTGATTCAAGAGTGTTGAGTGTTAAACACGAGTGAACTACATTTACGAGTGAACACACTTGAGGGATGAGGGAGTGCTTGTGAGGTCTTTTTTTTTTTCAACTTTCTTTTGTAGCATGGAAAATCCAGACGACAATCTTAACATTGCTGATGCACGATTGAGGGAAGCACAACAACGAACCATGGAAAGACTAATTCAAGGAATAGAAGAGTTGACCAATTGAATAGGCAGATTGGAGATTCAAAATCAAGCTTGAGAGAGGATTCCATTGCCTGCCCAATCTACGGATCAATATGAGGAAGACAATTCTGATCAACACGAGGATAATCCACATGCGGTTGGTCGTGGCTTGATGCGAGAGATAGGCCGTGGAAGAAGGTATCATAATTTACCACAACAAGTTCTTTATGATTGATAGAATTGATCGTAACGTGGGGAGCATGAAATTAAAACTCCCAAGTTTTATGGAAAAACCGATCCAGAGGAGTACCTTGAATGGGAGAAAACGGTGTAGTTGGTGTTCAACTGTCATAATTTTAGTGATGAAAAGAAGGTACTGTTATGCATTGCTCAATTCAAATAATATGCTCATATTTGGTAGGATAAATTGATGTCAAGTAGGAGAAGAAATCTTGAAGCAACCAATTGATTCATGGTACAAGTTCAAAGAGTCCATGCGGAAGCATTTTGTTACACATTATTTTTAACGAGACATGGCGCAAAAGCTTCAAGCATTGAAACAAGGACGCAAATCTATGGAGGATTATTACACGGAGATGGATACATTGATGGATCGACTTGATCACGATGAGAACATGGAGACTCTCATGGCGCGGTTTCTTAATGGGTTAAACATAGAGATTGCAGACAAGACTTATTTACAGACTTATTCTAATATCGAGGAGTTGTTGCACACTGTAATTAAGATCGAGAGGCAAATCCAACGAAGGTCTCAATGGTATTCTTCTTAAACTTATTCCAATTCTACTTCTACATGAAAAAAGGATAGTAAGAACATTGATTATAAGCATAGAAATCAAGAGATTAATGAGAAGCCTCAAGCTAAATTTGAGAAAGGTGAGAGTTCTAGAACAGGGAAAGAAAAAGTAGAAAAGTCTAATGTTCGAAATAGGAATTTGAAGTGTTGGAGATGTCAAGGGGTAGAGACTATAGTAGAGATTGCCCAAATACAAGAATTATGACCATCAAGGAGGGAGAAATTGTTAGAGATGACGAGGCACATGAGACATAAATGAGGAAAATGATGAGAGTGAGGAGTTTAGTGAAGAGGACCCTACACATATATCTATGGTTACTCGATGAGCTCTAAACACCCACATTAAGGAGGACGGCTTAGACCAACGAGAGAACTTATTTCAAACTCGGTGTCTTGTTCAATCAGTACCTTGTAGTGTTGTCATTGATAGCGGTAGTTGCACCAATGTTGTGAGTTCCATTCTAGTCAAAGGATTTAATTTAAAGACACAACCACATTCAAGACCCTACAAGCTTCAATGGTTGAGTGATCGTGGGGAAGTACAGGTAACTCAACAAGCTCTTGTTTCTTTTACTATTGGAAAATATGTTGATGATGTTTTATGTGATGTTGTATCCATGCATGTTGGAGATTTACTACTGGGGAGGGCTTGGCAATTTGATCATCGGGTAATGTATGATGGGTATGCAAATCGATACTCTTTTACTCACAGTGGTAGAAAAACTACTTTTGTTCCATTGTCTCCAAAAGATGTACTTATTGATCATTGCAAACTTGAAAAGAAAAGGCAAGAGGCTGATGCAAAAGCAGATATTGAAAAAGAATCAAGTGAAAAAAAGAGCTTGAGTGAAAAGCAAGAGTAGCACCCAGCCTAGAGAAACAAAAAGAGAGAAATGTCAAATCTGTAAGCTTGTATGTTAGATCAAGTGAGGCTAGGAATGTTTTGCTCTCTAACCAGACTATTCTTGTACTTATGTGCAAGGGGTCTTGTTACTTTACTAACACGCTGAATCCTTCTTTGCCTAGTGATTTGGTTGTGCTTTTGCAAGAGTTTGAAGATTTCTTTTCCGAGGAGATGCCTAGTAGTTTTCCACCACTTAGAGGGATTGAACACAAGATTGACTTCATTCCTGGCGCGCCCATTCCAAACCGACCAACAGAACTAATCCAAAGGAAGCCAAAGAGATACAAAGGCAAGTAAGTGAACTCCTTGCTAAAGGATATGTACGTGAATGTTTGAGTCCTTGTTCTGTTCCAGTTATTCTTGCACCTAAGAAAGATGGTTCTTGGCGTATGTGTGTTGATTTTAGGGCTATAAACAAGATAACTATAAAGTATAGGTATCCAATTCCTAGATTAGATGATATGCTTGATGAGTTGCATGGATGTCGTCTTTTTACTAAGATTAATTTAAAATTGAGTTATCATCAAATTCGCATGCATATTGGGGATGAGTGGAAAACAGCTTTTAAAACAAAGTATGCTTTTATGAATGGTTGGTTATGCCTTTTAGATTAACTAATGCACCACGTACCTTCATGAGACTAATGAACCATGTCTAACGAGAATACTGAGGTAAGTTTGTAGTTGTTTACTTTGATGACATCCTTGTTTACTCTAAATTTTTAGATGATCACATTACTCATGTACGCAATGTTTTGACTACTTTAAGAAACGAATGTTTGTATGTAAATTTAAAGAAATGTAGCTTTTGCATGGAAAAAGTTAACTTTCTTGGGTTTGTAGTTTCATCTAATGGTGTTGGTGTTGAGGTTGATATGGAAAAAGTGAAGGCTATAAAAGATTGACCTATACCTCAAAGTGTAAGTGAGGTAAGTATTTTTCATAGTCTTGCAAGTTTCTACCGTAGGTTCATTAAGAATTTTAGTACAATTGCTTCATCCTTGAATGAACTTGTTAAGAAAAATGTATTCTTTATATGGGAAAAAGATCAAGAACTTGCTTTCAACACTTTGAAAGAAAAATTGAGTTCTACTCCTTTTCTTGCATTACTTAATTTTCAGTCAACTTTTGAAACGGAAGGTGACGCTAGTGGAGTAGGGATAGGTGCTCTATTAATGCAAAATCCAAGACTTTTAACGTTCTTTAGTGAGAAGTTGACTGATGTATCTTTGAGGTATCCAACTTATAACAAAGAGCTTTATGCTTTGGTTCGTGCATTGCAAACATGACAACATTACCTTTGGCATAAGGAGTTCGTTATTCATATGATTCATGAAAGTTTAAAAGCATTTGAGAGCACAAAGCAACTCAATAGACGACATGCTAAGTGGTCAGAATTTATTGAAACATTCCCTTACGTCATCAAATATAAACAAGGTAAGGAGAACATTGTTGCAGATGCTTTATCACAAAGGTATGTCCTTCTCAATACTTTGAATGCTAATTTGTTGGGTTTTGAACACATAAAGGAGTTGTATCAACATGACATGTTCTTTGCTCCTTTTGTTGAATCTTGTGAAAAATGACTCATTGTGGATAATTACTTTTTGTTAGATGGATTTTTGGTCCGGAAAGGCAAACTTTGCTTACCATCTTTTTCCATACGTGAGCTACTTGTGAGGGATGCTCATGGAGGTAGTTTAATGGCACACCATGGAGTTTCTAAAACTTATGTTATGCTCTTTGAAAAAAAAATGGCCTAAAATAAGACATGATGTTAATAAAGTTTGTGCTCGTTGTTTAGCATGTAAACAAGCTAAGTCTAGGTTTCAACCACATGGTTTATACTCCCCATTACGTGTTCCTAATAGTCTTTGGATTGATATATCAATTGATTTTGTTTTAGGTTTACCTAGGACTAGGAAAGGATATGATAGCATCTCTGTTGTGGTTGATCGATTTAGTAAAATGGCTCATTGTATTCCTTGTCACAAAACTGATGATGCAAAACATATTGCTAACTTGTTCTTTAGTGAAGTTGTATGATTGCATGGCATGGCATTCCTAAAAACATTGTTAGTGATCGTGATGTAAAATTTTTAAGCCATTTTTGGCGTGTTTTATGGGGTAAGTTAGGAACTAAGCTAGTATATTCAATTACTTGTCATTCTCAAATGTATGGACAAACTGAAGTTGTTAACAGAACCATGACTATTCTGGTTAGGGCTATTATTGATAAGAATCTTAAGACTGGGGAGGATTGTTTGCCATTTATAGAATTTGCATATAATATGGTTTCATAGCACTACTAAATGCACACCTTTTGAAACTGTTTATGGCTTTAATCCCTTAACCCCTATTGACTTGTTACCTATGCCGTCAAAAGAGTTTGTAAATTTCGATGCAAATGCCAGGGTTGAGTTTGTTCATAAACTGCACAAGCAAGTAAAAGAACAAATTGAGAAGCAAAATTCCAAGGTTGCCACCCAAATTAATAAAGGACGCAAGATTGTCATCTTCAAGCCAGGAGATAAGGGTTTGGGTGCATTTCCAAAAAGAAAGATTTTCTACTCAAAGAAAATCTAAGCTTTTACCATGAGGAGGTTGACCTTTTCAAGTTCTTGAGCGTATCAACGACAATGCTTATAAAATTGATTTACCAAGTAAGTATGGTGTTAGTGCAACTTTTAATGTTGTTGATTTGAGTCCTTTTGATGTAGGTGATGGCTGGGATTCAAGGACGAATCCCTCTCAAGAGGGGGAGAATGATATGAACCACGACCAAAGAATTTTCATATCCCAAGGTCCAATTACAAGGACGAGAGCCAAGAAGCTACAACAAACCTTGTAACTTATATTCAACCGATGGTGAGCTCATCAAAGGAAATTCTAGAAATCGTTGGAGACCTCCCTTATATGTTGTGCAAAGTTGAGCGTCAAGAAAGAGATGCATTAAATGCACTTTAAGTTGCATTTAATGAATTCCGCTGAATTCATGGACTAGAAATTCAGGAACTAGTCCAAGGATGACTAATAAGCACATTTCATTCCTTGCACTATTTAATTATAATTTAAATATTTGTTTGTCATATTTAAGCTAGTTTTTAATTTAGGAGTTAAGGTTAGATTGTACCCACCCTTTAACTTCTTTTGTGTAAAGACTATATAAGCCTTCTTTTCTTTGATGAGATCACATTTTGGAATTAAAAAAAATAGAATTTCTATTTTTTAGGTTTGATGAGAGCATGTTAGAGTTATTCAAGCGGTATTGATCAAAGCTCTTGTGGAGTGATTCGAATCATGAGTTTAGAAACGAGGTTCCATACTTTTCCTTTGGTTGATTCCATATCACTTTGAGAAGTTAAAATCTACAAATTTCTTATTATCATTTGATATTCAAATCACGAGTTTAGAAACGAGGTTCCATATTTTTCCTTCGGTTTGAAAAGTAAAAATCTACAAATTTCTTATTATCATTTGATAAATTAATGATGCTTTTGACCCAAGCCCACGACGATAGTAGATATTATCCACTCCCGCATTGGTTTGAGAGGGTATGAAACATTTCTTATATGGGTGTGTAAACTGTGAGGCTGATGCCAGTATCTAATGCAACGTGCGCTTGGACTATTACAAATGATATCAGAGCAAGTCACTAGGCAATGTGCCAGTGAGGATGCTTGGCTCTCAGAAAGGTTGGATAAATAGATCACACGTCGATTAGAGAGGTGAAGAAACATTTCTTACAGGGGTCTGAAAACCTCTCCTTAGTAGATGCTGTTTAAAACCGTGAGGCTGACAGCGATACGTAAGGAACGAAACTATTCAATATCAACTAGTGGTGGACTCGGATTGTAACAAATGATTGGCTGGAATAGCTCAGTTGGTTAGAGTGTGTGGCTGTTAACCACAAGGTCGGAGGTCATCAAACCCTTCTTCTAACGATGGGAATGAAGCCATAACTTATAACGATGTTTGTTCTTCTCCCTAGTAGAAAACTCCAATCAACTTGGTTTTGTGACGTGGCATGTTAGAGAACTAACTGGAACTTTGATATATTCTCAAAATTTGAAGTTTTAAAAATCATGTTTTCACCCTTCTAAAACTCCAAAACTCGAGTGAGTTCAATTGATGTCCACAATGGTACTTTTCTTCCATGACTTAACTTTGAAAAGTTCAAATCTACCAAGTTTTTATATGGGTAAACTAATGAACTTTCAACCTAAGCCCCCCAATACTAGTAGATATTATATATTGAGATCCCTTATTGATTTAAGGAGAATGAAGCATTCTTGTAAGGGTGTGTAAACCAAATACTGATTCTCATATTTATGCAAATATTTTACATTTTCATTTATCATAAAATCATTTGTCGCAAGATTTAGAATAGTTGACCGGCCATGTGTGGGTCACGAGAAACAATGTTTCAACACAAGGGGGAATAGACGGACATGAAAGGACCCAATGCAGTAAAGTCTTGTTCTCAAACCTTCCTCTTCGTCAACGGTGTAAATCCCATGCACTTATTTTAGATCTCATATCGAATAGCGTAGGTTTTAAACTAGAAAATAAAATTTCAAGAATTGAGCATGTGTTAATGTGATGTTAATTTAAGATTAGAAATTGACTATGGAGTACGGTCTACATGTTATTGGAATTTAGATCTTTGGATTAGAACTTTGATATCAAAATTATGACACGTCTACTCTAATGGTTGACTTGACTGTATTTTCAATCTTCGGGTTAGAGAAATATTGATAATTATGAAAAAAAATAAAACTAAATATAAAAGTTGGCTAATGTTTTAGTAAATTACTATGCAAGAATAATTAAAACTTAGCCAAAATCGACTTGAAATAGGTCCAAAAACTAAAAGCAAATGCAAAAAACTAAGGAAAGCGTTGAAATAGTTGAAATTTAAGCTTAAAACTGAACCTCAGCCTCGGAAATTAGCAGAACCCAAACCATAGGTTCGTATCTGAAGCTAGGTTCGAAAATCCAAATCCACTAGTATTTTAGCCCTTAGACGCGCCCTCAGCCAACTTGACCCAAGCCCAACTTCCATGACCCATCATCTTCTTAGCCCAACACGTGTCAGCGCATGCCCAAACTTCAATCTAGCCTTGCATAGCTTCACCTCAATCCACGTCGTGCAGCTGTTAGCCCGTCACCACTCAGGACCAAGAACAAACCCTACAAAAAATACCACTTTTAATAGCTTTTAATAAGAACAATGTATGTAAAGGTCTATAAAACGCATACGTATTCCCTAGGCATCAATGAACACCAGCCCGTCGTGCATCAATGACCCACCAGGTATGCTTGTATACGTATTCTTTGGGCTAACTTGATCGGACACCACACATTACACGTCAACAAACGCATTAGAAAAGAAAAGGCCCGCGTGATATCATGACAACTATAAGTATCAAAGATATGCATCTGTACTAGTATAACATAATAGGAAGATATCCCGATGCACATGACATACATACAAGCATGAGGTCCCATGCTTTTCATTCATAACATAACATTTATTTCATTTCCTTTCTCCTTTCGTTCATAACATATTTCATTTTTGCATCATGTATACATGAAAAACTTCACGTAATCCATCACATAACTTTACATGGTAAGACATAACATTTCGCACATGACATTTCATTTCATTCATAATATAGTGTAATGGACATCACATGCATACATAATATGCATCAATGACAATACAAAGAACATATAAGCATCACATAATTAAAATGGTACATGCAAGAGCCACATGACATGCACCATTATACATCAATCAATTAGCAACTAAAATCGTAATGGCCTTTGCCGAAGTTACTAATTGTTCGAAAGTCACCTCAAAAATATATTCCAATGCTTAATTCTCACATATATCAATTCATATGACATTCTTAGGTCATATAAGCATCTTAACCTTGCTAAACAAGACGATTAATTCCAATATACGCCCTGAAACTAACTAAAATGTGATAAATAAGAGTCTTACCGACCTTAAATGCCTTAAATAAGGTAAAAAATGACTTCAGGAGTTACAAAGACTCAATAATTAATACAAAATCCTTATTAAACACGTCTTGACTCGTAAAGTTACAAAGAACCAACTCCGAGTTCAAAGCAACAAGAACCAAAGACTAGGGCGAAAATACTATCGACTAGTCGAAGTTATCCACAAGGTTGAGAAGGTATCGTATAGGATTCAACTACTCTCATATATGCAGACTATCCCTTTTGTTCACGTTAGTAACTTGAAACGTTACTATCTCAACCAAAAAGACATCAAGCACAAGGAGGTGGTATGACCTCACGCAAAGACGAAAAATTTCCATGCCAAGAAAGTAGAACAGACACCAACTAAGAGGACGCGAAGAGTCAACAAATCGAGAAGTGGGTTTCAATAGTTCCTATCATATTGGAAGAGAACTGTTAATACTAAGATGAGTGGGAAGTGCATCCATGGACTTGAAGTCAACCTCATCCTATGAGACTGAGTTTGTTAAGAGTCGATTGTCGAAGACGTCAGCCAATTAAGTGACGGAGGATGTCATGGTCATACTTGTTCAAGGCGTGTTGCCAATGGGCGCATGTTAGATATCCTGGTCATGCTTGTCTAGGACTTTTTGTTCATGGGCGTATGCCTGTTCCAAACCTTTTTTTTTTACTTTTTTCATGTTAGATAGGCTTTACTCTCATCATTGTGTCAATATGGGGGTGTATGATCGGTCACCAAAATTATATCTACACCCGTAGGGTTAAAACGCCCCAAAATGTACTATAGGAGAATTTGAATTGGTGTCAATTCTTCATACCTTGGTTATATTCTATCAAAGTCGTTGTTGTTGCCTACTCGCTTTTATCTTATAACATTGATTTCTTTAAAATTATTTTCAACGCATTTATTTGCTCCTGCTTTCTAAACATTTTTTTTAAACGTGACCCATGTCGCGAGCATACACCAATATTAAATTTAACACGACTGACTTATTTTCTAGGTTAGAACAAGTGTCGCACAATCGCTATCCCAATGCCGTAAGAGTGCGATTGTGCCACAAAACGCGCGTAGTTGTATGTAAGACTCCTTTAGGCACGTGTGGTAGCTCCAAAGGCAATCTGGATGATTGTTATGTATATTAAAAAAATTATCGAAATAACCCTAGGGTGAGAATTTATGATTCATTCTGAATTTAATGTTTTTCGCTGTGCTGGAATGGAGGAATGGACATTGTGGCTGGTTGCTCTTGTTAATTATGGATATTATCTCTTGGTTGAGCTTGCTTGAATAGTTAGAATATGTTTTCCATACTTAGTTGATTGATAGGAATATCCGCCAAATAAGCTTGCATGAATACTTAGTCTATGCATTTCGCGGTTTAAGTAATCGATAGAAATCTCTCTCTAATAAAGCAGGCATGAGTGAACCAAGCTAAGATTAGAACGTTAGAGCTCGAAAGATTTTTTATGTTGGCCTAGGACAGTACGTTTCAAGTATACCAGGCACCTTAGAATCCTGAGCGAATAAGAGGTCTAGACTTGAGAGCACCCAAATATTGAATTAGCCTTGAGAAGTTGGTCTTGAGCATCCTAGAAATGTGAGTTAAGATCTAAACCACTTAGATGCCTTGAAAACCTAGTAAACCTCAACGAAAAGGATTACTAAGAAAGCTTAACAGGCTTAATAGTAATGTAAACGGTGTCACGAAAACCTCCAAGACTACTCGAGTATTTCTATTGCGTGCAGAAATGGGTTAAAGGTGACCTCGTGATTCTATAAACAAGTATTGAGAAGGAACTTAAGACTACACAAGTGGTTAACTCTTTTATTGTGGGTAGAAATAGGTCAAGACACAATATGAACTACTTTGATTTTGATTATCAAACACAAAAACAAAGTTCAAACCATCAATTTGAGCCCAAAAGTCTTCTATAGGTCAATCTTGACAAAGTTACTAATGTGAGGCACACCTTCAAAAGGCAATATTAAAGCACTCTGGGCTCTTGAATCGTCCAAGACAATCAAGAATCGTGGAAGAACATGTCGTAGGTTTTCTAACTTTTTAGTCTCGGTATTTTAGAAGATCCATGAGATTATTTGGGAGTTTTGATCTGAGTTTTTTTAAGTGTGGATCTAAAAGTGATGCTACGCAAGTTTTATGAAAAAACTTTGAAAAGATTCAAGCTGAAAGTTGGTATACCAGTGGAGCCCCATGTTACGATAAGAACATGTAATCGTCCAATTTTAGTTGTGAATATATTTGTATGTAGTTGATTTAAAATTTTAAGAAAAATGTATTTTTATAGACGGAGCAAAGCTCTACGATTTTGGTGAAGGAACCAAGCCGATCTGAGTTTTTATGAGAAGTTATGATTGTAACTATTCGATTTTGAGAAAAAAATAGTATTTAATCTCGGCGGAAATCACATAATTTTCGGCTAGGCATTTATTTCATATTCAAAACTATTCCCCAACCCCTTTAAATTTCTCTATGCTCAAACCTCCCAACTGTTATTCGATCGTTTTGTTTTCTATATTTTTCAATCGAGATCGAGAAAGAAAATAGAGAGGGGTTTGAGAAGAAAATTGTGGGTTTCTTCTTTGCGCATTTTTGAGGTTAAAAACATAAGGGTATTTCGAAAGTGTTGTATTAATCTCCGGAAGGAAAACCCTTGTGCAAGCATGAAAGAATGTCATTAGAATCATTAGTATTCTCGCCGGAAAATAGAGAATGGAATCGCAAGATTTTCGATTTGTTTACGGGTGAAGAAGATGGGTTGACAGGCCAGTTATTCGGATTCGTACTCATGTTTCAAACCCACGGCTCCATCTTCGGCCCACAAGTTCCAAGCCCAATCTGCAGCCCACTCCAATTTACCTAGAAATTACGCCTAAACACAAAACCATTTGTTTTTAGTCTAATGTCAAGCAACTCATACACGCGACCAAGAACCTAAGTTTGTGACCTGACAGCCGTGTTGTCCTCTGCGCATGCGTGCGTGTAATCTCGACTCGACTCAACGATTCTCGGCTGGACTTCAACATGTCATCGACTCGATTTCATTGTTTCATGAGGCTTAACTACGCCGCGTACATGAAGATCACACATCCCCACCTTGCCAAGCTCAATCTCAAGGGGTTGAAGGTCGTCTTCATCGGCTACGAACCTGGGAGCAAGACATAAAGGCTCTATGATCCTGTGGGGGAAAGAGCTCACGTGTCGCGCGACGTTGTCTTCAACGAGAACACTTTCTGGCAGTGAGCGACGTGGTCGAGACGGACCAGAACCTAGAACAATTCACAGTGGAGTATTTCGTTAACGAGTTGGGAGAAGGAGGAGGGCAACACCCGGCACTCTCACTGCTACCAACAGCTGCACTGGGCACGCCTACACCAACTCCAGCCGCAACTCCTGATGTGCCCCCGAAACCAGTGGAGTTCGCAACACCGCAGATTGCAGATTTGAAGCTAGATGCCGATCACGATGATGGTCTGACGGCCAGGTACCGAAATATTGAAGACCTACTAGAAGAGGTGTCAAATTACATGCCATCAGCGCGGATGCAACTATTGAAAATAAATTCTCGCTCTGATACTAATTTGTTGAAATAACACTCACGAAACTGAGAAGGAGATGTCGAGAGGGGAGAGACAAGGAGACAAACAATTCTGAAAAACATTTTTCTATTGGTTTTTACTTCTTGTTCTCTTTTCTATTGGTATTTGCTTTATTTTTTTTTTTTTGGCTATTGCATGTGCTATCATTTTCTAACTTGCTGTTTTTTAAATAGTGGTTTTTCATTTTTTGTTGCCTTCTCTTTCTCCAACTCAATTTCAAAAACTTACTAAAATTAACAAAATTAAAAACTCCCTTTTCATTTACTTATATTCACAACAAAACTCCTCATAAACTTGAATGGTCTGTTCAATGTTCAATGATTCCACCTACCCCATTTTCATTTTTTTTAGCTCAGTCGTGTTTCTTCAATTTCCTCTCCTTGTCCTCAAATAGGAAACTGAGTTTGTCCTTCTCTGATGAGACTTCATTTGGAGCTTCTCGAGAACAGCCCATTTGAGACACCAACTCATCATTTTTCCTGTTCTTAGTCACGCTCGACTCAGACGTCATAGCTTCATTCAGTTTACTCAATTCCCTTCGCAGTCTACGACATTTTCAACTTCCATTTTTGCTTCCTCCATTTTGACTTTATCACGAGTGAGTATCTCAATCATGTGTCGAAAATTCACTGCCTCCTGTTGGACTCGATTCAGGTTCACGTCGAGTGAGACTCTCTGTTGAGTCAGCATCTTTATATCTTTCTCCTCCCTCACTAGCTCATCCACAAGAGCATCAATCTTCATTAACAAGCCATTCTCTTTCTCCACACCTTCTTCAACTTTCTTCACAGATTGAGAGATTACCTTCCCATTCTCTTCCTTCTCAGCAACTTCCTTCTCTAACTTTTCAACCTTCATTTAACTCTTTCTTTTCTTCTTCCATTCTCATCCTCTCTCTTCCTCAAATTGCTTTTCTGGCCATTGGAGCTCTCTCTCTTCGAGCTCGGACTCTCTGTTATCTGGTTGTTCATCTTTCTTCGATTTTCTCGTCTCCGCTATCAGAATTTCACATCCGCTGCGCATCACCTCATTTTCAAGAGTTAACACCGTCTCACAACTATCACCAGCGTCTTTCACGCTGTCGTGTCCTTTTGTGCTCAGCTCTTCATTTTGGTACATCAAGAGAATGCCTCCGTTTTTTGCGTCATCCAAGGCTAGGTTGATAATTTCTTCCACCTTTTCCTTGGCTCGACAATCTCTTGCATAATGACCCATTTTGCCACAATAGTAACATCCGTCGGAGTTACAATTATTTGCATAGTGGCCATATTTTTTACATTTGTAACACTGGATGTTGGAGTTATATCCTTGACTGCGTTCTTAATTATGTCCTCTTCCACGCCAATTTGCTTGGCTAGACTATCTCTTCTCCTTATAATTTTCTTCATTTCTGCTGTATTGACCACCTCGACCATTTTCGCGACTTCCTCGACCTCTACCTTGAATATTTTGAGAGTAGAGTACCTTTCCATCCTTTCTTTATGCCTTAGTCTGAAGCACTTGATCAAGTGTCTCCTCCTTCTTTTTCTTATGTTGATGTGGCCGGTTCAGTTGAACCGGCCATGTCAACCCAAAACTTGATATTCCCTCGGTCTTTCTCATTTTTAACTTCCTTCTAGACTGGTTCTTACAAAAATCTTTATGGTTCTAGAAACTAGACACAATAAGGAGTCTATGTAAGGAAATTTGAGGTTATTCGGATATCGGAAGCTCAAGAACGGAGGTCCCGAACGTTGATGATGAGGAAAGTAGCCACCTTGGACTTTTTGTTAAGAAATACTTGTAGGAATCACTTGGATTTCCATATGAACCCTAAACCAAGTATGACTTAAAGATATATAAAAGAAAAACTCAAAGAACTGTGAGTTAAGGCCCTAAACCGATCAAATTGCTTGTGAATTAGGTAACACTAAAATAACTCACTAAATGAACTTCGATTCCTATGAAACTTCAATACTTAGCATATTATAGCATGTTGAGGTTATATATGAAATTTGGTAGTCATTGGATAAGGATAAGTAGTAAACTACGAAACGGTGCAAAATGACCATAATGTCCCTAAGGATATCTACCTACAGTTCATGACCTTCAAATAATATGAAACTCTGAATTATATCTTATTTTATGATGCTTGATGATGTGGTGAATATTGAAAACCATTGGAACTCGGTAAGTAGCAAAACCAAGAATTAGGGGTAAAATGAACAAAACGCCCCTAGGACTACTTATGATAATTCAAGGTCTATACGTCTTCAAATGATTTGATACTTCTTATAAGGTCTATTCTTAAGGACATGAGGATATATTTGAGATTTCAAGTTGATTGGAGCGGAACCTAAACCAAGTCAGGACCCAAGAAACACCACAAGAATTAAGGCTCTTCTAGAACCCTCTAAAGAAATTCTAGGAATTTATGACCTTCTAGAACGACTCACGCTAAGATGGGTTCATATAGTTACAAATGAAAGTTACAACTTACCCCTCAAGGAATTATGGACCTTAAAAACTTACAAGATTGAGAACCAAGAACAACATCACACAAGCTTTACTAGGTACCACTCAAGGACGAGAGACCAAGGTTCCCAAACTCAGAAACTCAAGAATGCTAGGTAATACTCTAATCATGTACGAAGTGACTTGTGACCTCCCACCAAGCGGTGCTTTCTAAAGCCCAAGAATTCCTCTTCTAGGTAGGATGCCATGCACCATGTTTCCTTTGTAGGATGTCATGTTTGGCCTCATGTTTCCTTCACCTAGATGAGATGTCCTGTACCATGTTATGGGTACCCAAAAGATTTGCAGGATGCCATGTTCATGTACGCACCGACCACGTGACCTTTATGGTCTATCATGGGGAGTAATCTAGAGCCACGAAGGAACAAGAAGAGAGTACGTTACCTTAACCAAGAATCAAGAACCTCCTAAGACCTCCCACGATACAACATGCTCATGACTTAGACTATGTTGCTTGGAATGCATGAAGCCTTGAGCGTAGGTATTCAGATTGTATTAAAGGGCAAGCCCTTGATGTAGGATTAGACTACATCACTTGGAACGTAAGATGCATTGGAGGTAGGTTTTCAAAATATGCCGCTTGGAACACATGAAGCCTTGGACATAGGTTAGAAGACTGTATCAAAGGGCAATCCCTAAGATGCGGGTTAAGACTATGTCACTTGAAACACATGAAGCCTTGGAGACGTATGTTAAGGTTGTGTCGCTTGGAACGCATGAAGCCTTGGACACAGGATTGTCAAGTGCATGGCTAGGGCTGTAAATCCTAGGGGGAGTGTCTTGGAGAACGAATCAAGAACCAAGAAAGTATAACGAATAAGAGAAAGATCAAAGACTAGAACATGGATTAAGATCCTAATTTTAAGGACAAAAACTAAGAACCATGGTACTAAGGCCCTTAAAGAATAACTAAGGTTTAACAATCCAGGGACCAAGCTCCTCAGGATAGATCATGATAAGGACCCCAAGTAAAGAACAAGAAGTCGAGGGTCTAAGTACTTACCACAAGAACAAGAACAAGAACAAGAACAAGAACAAGAACAAGACAAGAACCAAGAATGTGGTACCCTAGCATATCAAGGACACGATTAAGAGCCTACAAGTAGGCTACTTACTAAGTTTTTGTACCCATTCCTTATTCTCCATTTTTTTAGGTAATAAGCAGCTAATCGAGGTCGGGAGCAGGTCCCAAAGACTATTCTCACCCGTCGTCCTCAACCCTTTTGTCTTAAAATATTTTGTGTCTATTCCTTATTTTGTGTTTTAAGTACTATATTGTGCTTTAAATACTTATGTATAAACTTTATTTTGATATAATGTAAATATAATGTTTTAAATTCCTTTGTTTTATTTCGCGAAAAATTTACCCATCTTTTAGAGTCATCGAGTCAGTCCGGTCCTTACAGCTTTGTTCCCCTCTCTAACGATGTGGGATCTCATGCTATTATTCAATCATACATTGATATTTTACTTACTTATAAGCACTAATGTACTTTGTCAAATTATATTTTACTTATAAGCACTAATGTACTTTGTCAAATTAATACCAATTAGTTCAACTATATATCGACCACATGAACCCTCCTAGTTTAGAAATAGTTCTATATGCTAATAGTTACTACCATGCTTAAATAAATGAACTTTCAAGTCTAATTTATAAATATAACTGAAACATAAACTTCAATTAACTTTATACAAACCTTTTGCAATTTATACAAACCCTTTGTACGTCAAATTTGTCTATTAAACCATATAACATATATAAATTAAATATCAATTCATAAACATGTTTAATCTACCAGCAATACTTAAATGAGAAATCCAAATAGTTACGGCAATCTATATTTGATTCTAAGCTATTTTCTTCTTTTAAATTTTTCAATATCTTCCAATTAGTTTCTAAAATAAAAAATTTTAATAGTTGCATTTTAACTCAAAAAAATGGCAAAATAAAGATGTCAAACTGAATTAAAATAGATAAAAATAGTCCAATTGGTCGGATTCAATTCAACCATGGTTATTCAACCTCCATTTTCACAAATGGTGGTTGGAGGCGTCATTTTACTTTAATTTCAATTCTATCCCTAGTTGATACCTTCAACAAAAGTATAGTGTTCATCTAAATGAATTTAATGAGATAATAATCAAGAAAAATTATTGACTCTCCAAGTAGAATTTTTTGGAGTACATTTTAAAAGATAAAAATAGCCTAAAATCATTTTTGTAAGACTAAAACCCAAACCCGAATTAATTTTTCTAATTTTTTTAAAGTGATCTTTTATTCACGGATGTTAGAGGCTGAATTTCAAAATGATAGAGAAGGAAAAAAATGCTTTGCAAATTCGTAAGAACTCACATAACAACATAAAAGAAAATAGTCCAAACTTAAAAAAACGGTTGAAAGTTATAATTCACATTCTTTCCCTTCCCTTTTTAATCATAAATAATAGTTTCAAAATTCCATTTTAAATAATTTTTTTAGAAAACCCAAAAAGTAGCAATCTCCCTTCAACACAAAACTTTGTCAACCAATGTCATTCAAAAATAGGAAAGAGCTAAGCTTGTTTCGAATAGCGCACAAGAGCTAGGCTTGTTTCACGTGACCTAGGTCACTATATTTTTAGTAGACCGAGCATCTTAGAATCATGAGCGAGTTACGTAGACCTTTGTGCTCCGAGAAATTGGATTAGCCTTAAAAAGCTAGTCTTGAACGACGTAGAAATATGAGATGTGATTTAAATTTCTTAGATACCCTACGAACCATGTGAATCTCCACTACGCCTAAGAAAATTTAAGACAGCTTACAAGTCCATTACCAGGGTGAACAATGTCACTAAAGCCCTACCACCTCCTATTCCCTCTACTCCTCAGTTGCACTATTCAACAACTTAGAACGAACCTAGTAGTGCGCCAACCTATTCACTATTATGACAATGCAAGCTGACTAATTCTGAGAATTAAAAATTAGTTCATCCTAGAGATGAGATACACCGTCTTGATCCGTATTGCAAAAATTAGTTCACAATAATATGAGTTGTCAGAAGTGGGATATGAAACCACACCCTCTTACGGGGACCAAAACATATGTCTAGCACCTAAGACCACTCAACCATCCTGACTGCTTATTGTGAGATCTCACATTGATTTGAGAGGCAACTGAAACATTTCTTATAAGGGTGTGTAAACATCTCTCTAGTAGATGCGTTTTAAACCTGTGAGAGTGTCTACGATATGTAACGGACTAAAATAGACAATATCTGCTAGCTGTGAGGCTGATGAAGATTTCTTATAAGGGTGTGAAAACCTCTTCCTAATAGTCACATTTTAAACCCGTGAGGGAGACAGCAGACATAACGAAGGAAAGGAGACAATATCAACTAATGGTTGTATCAGATTGTAACAAATGGTTGGATGGAATAGCTTTCTTGACTACTAATGATGTGTTCCCGGATTGGTTTGAGAGGAGAGCTTAGCATTCCGTATATGAGTGTGTAAATGTCTCCATAGTGGACGCGTTTTAAAAGCGTGAGGCTGACGACGATACGACACGAATTAAAATAGATAATATCTACTAACTGTTGGAGAGACGAACGAAACAATCCTAACAAACGGCGAAAACCTCTCTCTAATAGGTGTGTTTTAAAATTTTGAGGCTGACGACAATACCTAATGCAAAAAAATGGACAATTTCTGCTAGCAGTGCGCTTGGACTTTTACGAATGATATCCAAGCTAGTCACTGGCGATACGCGAGTGAGGACGCTTGGCCCTCAGAAGTGGTAGATTGTGAGATCCCACATCAATTGGAGAGGTGAAGAAACATTTCTTACAAGTGTCTGAAAACCTCTCTTTAGAAGATGTAGTTTAAAACCATGAGGGTGACAACGATACGTAACGAACGAAAGCAGACTGTTGGGTTTTATATCCTAAAACACATAGTTTGTAAACAAAAACATATTCTGTTTTCACTAAAGTTATTATTGATGTTTATTCAGTAAAGATTGTTATGGAATAAAGTGAATGTTACGATCATTAATCTAAATCCAATAAACTAAGAACACTCTGGCTATAGTATGATTACTTGAACTATATTTAGAGACATAAGAGTGCATCAAGTTCAAGTATATAGTCAAAATGATCTATAGTATAGGGATAAGATTGAGTACCTTATTCTGGGGACACTATGGATATGACCTACTTTTTTATATGATATAAACAATGTGATCACTAAATTGTACATGTGGAGACATGTGACTGGGGGCGTCCTATGCAATGAGTATTGCATAAGATCGGAGCATGAAGAAAACCACTCTCACTTTATAATGTCGTTTACTGTTGAGACTAATTTTTTCATTCGATGACCTAGGTAACTCGACCTTAATCCTGAGCTAACTATGAACTCTTGTTTATTTGGAATTATCCTTAGATTTGCATGGGTGATAGTGGCCCGAGTTTGCCGACTAAATAAGCCTCTTATTTCAAAGGTAAGACTGTGTGAATAGCTGGGGACATAGATTGTAACATGGAATTTACTCCTACCAGCTTTTAGGGATAATAAAGAGGTTGTTCCCTTAAGTACTCACTCCAAGTCTTGAACAAGGGGCCCCACCCTCTCATTGGCCCGAGAGGTATTTGGTTTGGTGGTTGGATCACAAACCAATTGTTCATTAGAGGATCAGTGGGTCTCAAGGAACAAGAAGTAACTTTAGGGGTAAAACGGTAAATTGACCCAGCTCTAGTTACGAACAACCTGTAAAGGATCGACTTACTAATCATGGTTATATCAAATGGACAGAAATATATCTATAATACTAGGATATAGTGGAATGTCCTAGTAGTTAACGATTGTTGGTTAACAAGGTTAATGAGTTTAGCCGGTTAATCTCGGATCTTTGGAGCCCATGATCTGTAGGTCCATTAGGCTCCCTTGCTAGCTCATATCAAACTAAAACTTAGAACAGTGTGACGAGTGAGTTTGAAGTGTTCGAATTCAAATTAGGGAATATACGCTAAATATATACGATATATTTAACCGCATTTTGTTTTAATTATGAATTAAACAAAAAGAGAGAATTAAAGATAATTAAATAAGATTTAAATATTTTAATTATGAATAGGGATTCATAATCAATATATGCCGAATTGATTGGGATTGACATTTTATTTAATGTTAAATATTAATTAAATTGTTTAATTAATTATTTAATATTTTTTTTATTTAAAATTAATTTTTGAATAAAATAAAGAAAGTCAAAATGTTGACTTCACGAAAAACACATGTTTGAGTTAGTGGAATATTGAGTGTCAATATATGATTTAACCAAACTTGCATGTTTGCCACATGATCCCACAAATTTGAGTGGAATTTTGAGTGTCAAAATTTGGTTTAACCAAACATGCATGTTTGCCAAATAAACCCCACAATGCATGTTTGCCAAATAAACCCCACAAATTTGAGTGGAATCTTGAGTATCAAAATTTGGTTAATTCAAACTTGCATGTTTGCACCATCAAATATGACTCTATAAATACAGTGATAAGGTACATGAAATGTTTGCTTGAAAAGCTTTGAGAAAATCTCCCAAAAACTCTCTCTTTACAAATACTACATTCCAATCAAGTTTAGTCACTCACCGGATTCCACAATCCCGTTCAAAGGCTGGAGAATAGTAGGGAAGACACTAGTGGTGGTTCGAAAATGGTTCCTCGATAAAGAGGAATCTGAACTAGAACATGCTAGCTAATTTACCATAATTTATGTACTTAAAGTGCCTAAGATCCAAATTGCTTTTGCACATGTTATACTAACACCATAACAGACAACATCAACTGATGGGGGTCTTGGATTGAAAAAAATGAGTGGTTGGAATAGCTTAGTTGGTTAGAGCGTGTAGCTGTTAACCACAAGGTTGGAGGTTTAACTCGAACTTACAAATATTCTCAAAAATCATGTTTTGACACTTTTAAAAAACACTAGCGTGGTGGCGAGTCAATTGTGATATCCATGCTGCTTTCGACCCAAAGCCCACCCACCACACAACGGTAGTAGATTCTATCCACTTTGGCTCACATTTTGCCTCACAATAACATGAGATGTCAGAAGTGGGATTTAAACCCATGCCCGTTTACGAGGACCAAAACTTGAGTTTGGCACCTTAGACTACCCGTATCCTAACTCCAAATGATGTGTTCTCGGATTGGTTTGAGAGGGGAGTTTAGCATTCTATATATGAGTGTGTAAATGTCTCCATAGTAGACGCGTTTTAAAATTGTGAGGCTGACGACGATACATCATGGATTAAAATAAATAATATCTACTAATTGTCAGAGAGACGAACGAAACAATCCTAACAAGCGACGAAAACCTCTCTCTAATAGGCGCGTTTTAAAACTGTGAGGCTGACAACAATACCTAATGGGAAAAAATAGACAATGTCTGCTAGCAGTGCACTTGGACATTTACGAATGATATCCGAGCTATTCATCGGCGATGCGCCAGTGAGGACGCTTGGCCCTCAGAAGGGCTGAATTGTGAGATCCCACATCGATTGGAGAGGTGAAGAAACATTTCTTATAAGGGTCTGAAAACCTCTCCTTAGAAGATGCAATTCAAAACCATGAGGGTGACAGCGATACGTAACGAACGAAAGCATACAATATCAACTAATGGTTGTCTTGGATTGTAACAAATGAGTGGCTAGGATTCAAGGACGAATCCTTCTCAAGAGGGGGTGAATGACCAAAGAATTTCATACCTCAAGGTCCAATTACAAGGACGAGAGCCAAGAAGATGCAACAAACCTTGTACACTTATATTCAACCGATGGTGAGCTCATCAAAGGAAATTCTAGAAATCATTGGAGACCTCCCTTATATGTTGTGCAAAGTTGAGCATCAAGAAAGAGATGCATTAAATGCACTTTAAGTTGCATTTAATGAACTCCGCTGAATTCATGAGACTATAAATTCAGGAACTAGTCCAAGGATGACTAATAAGCACATTTCATTCATTGCACTATTTAATTATAATTTAAATATTTATTTGTCATATTTAAGCTAGTTTTTAATTTAGGAGTTAAGGTTAGATTGTAACCGACCCTTAACTTCTTTTCTGTAAAGACTATATAAGCCTTCTTTTCTTTGATGAGATACATCACATTTTGGAATTAAATTTTTTTTTTTTTTAGGTTTGATGAGAGCATGCTAGAGTTATTCAAGCGGTATTGATCAAACCTCTTGTGGAGTGATTCGAATCACGAGTTTAGAAACGAGGTTTCATACTTTTCCTTCGGTTGATTTCATATCACTTCGAAAAGTTAAAATCTACAAATTTCTTACTATCATTTGATAAATTAATGATGCTTTTGACCCAAACCCACAACGATATTAGATATTATCCACTCCCGCAATTGGTTTGAGAGGGTATGAAATATTCCTTATATGGGTGTGTAAATTGTGAGGCTAATGCCAATATCTAATGCGATGTGCGCTTGGACTATTACAAATGATATCAGAGCTAGTCACTAGGAAATGTGCTAGTGAGGACGCTTGGCTCTCAGAAGGGTTAGATAAATAGATCACACGTGATTGGAGAGGTGAAGAAACATTTCTTACAAGGGTCTGAAAACCTCTCCTTAGTAGATGATATTTAAAATCGTGAGGCTGTCAGCAATACATAACGAATGAAACCATTCAATATCAACTAGTGGTGGACTTTGATTGTAATAAATGATTGGTTGGAATACCTCAGTTGGTTAAAGCGTGTGGTTGTTAACCACAAGGTTGGAGGTCTTCAAGCCCTTCTTTTAGCGATGGGAATGAAGCATAACTTATAACGATGTTTGTTCTTCTCCCAAGTAGAAATTTTCAATCAACTTGGTTTTGTGTTATGGCGTGTCAGAGAACTGACGAGAACTTTGTGTAAAGGTCGCACAACAATGCACACGCTCGATCTAAATGAACACAAAAAACAGGATAGAGAAACGTGCAAGAAGAACTCTGGCTAAAAGATTTTTTTTTTTTTTATTGATGACTTCACGTATGCAAAATGTGCAACTGAAGTCTAAGATTGCAACCCAATTTCCATTCCTTAAGGATCAAGGTTTCTCTCCAAAGAAATGGCAGAAATAAAGGATTGAAATGACTTAATTGAAGACGAGTGAATAGAAGTGTTAAAAGATAATGTAATGCTTATAATTCTTTTAGGCTAATGAGTGATGTAATCCCATGCATGTTTTAATAATGGATGTGAAAATTCATAATAAATATTTTTAAAATAAAGTCATGGACTTATCTATCCAATTCAAAACAAAAATTAAAATAACATTATTTTTTAACCTAAAACAAATTGCATTAAAAACACCTAATATCTTCTAATTAAATTCAATACTACCGCTCTATCATGATCTATCCTGACTTGTCGTGGTTCATATCAACTTCCATAATTTTTCCAGCATTTACCATTATCCGTGCATGGGAGCTTTAACTTTAACTTTACCTAAAAAGTATAAGTTAACACGTGCCTCGAGTATTTTAAGAAATATTGAGTATGTCACTCCACTATTTGGGTTAGTAATCCAATCACACACAAAACATAAACGAGACCTATAATTTAAAAAACGTAACATGACCTTAGGTACTTTTTAGTTCCGGGCAGAGTTGGATGCATGGTGCTTCTCCACAGACGGCCCATGTACGCACACATGGACCACCAGGCGTGCTTGTATACGTATTCCCTGGGCTGACTTGATCGGACACAACACATTACATGTCAATGAACGCATTAGAAAAGAAAAAAACCGCGTGATATCACGACAACTATAAGTATCTACGCGTTCGTACTAAAATAACATAATAGAGAGGTATTCCGATGCACATTACATATATACAAGCATGAGGTCCCAAGATTTTCATTCATAACATAACACATTTCATTTCCTTTCTCCGATAACATATTTCATATATGCATCATGTATACATGAAAAACTTTACGTAATCCATCACATAACGTTACATGGTAAGACATAACATTTCACACTTGACATTTCATTTCATTCATAATACAGTGTAATGGACATCACATGCATACATGACATGCATCAATGACAACACAAAGAACATATAAGCATCACATAATTAAAATGGTACATGCAAGAGCTACATGGAATGCACCATCATACATCAATCAATTAGCTAATTAAAACAGTAAGTTACTTACTAGGTTGGCCTTTGCCGAAGTTACTAATTGTTCGATAGTCACCTTAAAACTATATTTCAATGCTTAATTCTCACATATATCAATTCATATGACATTCTTAGGTCATATAAACATCTTAACCTAGCTAAACAGGATGGTTAATTCCAATATACGCCCAAAAACTAACTAAAATGTGATAAATAGAAGTCTTACGGACCTCAAATGCCTTAAATAAGGTCAAAAAATGACTTCAGGAATTACAAAAACTCAATAATTAATACCCAAATCCTTATTAAACACATCTTGACTTGTAGAGTTACAAAGAACCAACTCCGAGTTCAAAGCAACAAGAACCAAAGACTGGTGCGAAAATACTATGGATTAGTCGAAGTTATCCACAAAGTTGAGAAGGTATCATATAGGATTCAACTACTCCCATAGATACGGACTAGCCCTTTTGTCCACATTAGTAACTTGAAACGTTACTATCTCGACCAAAAAGACATCAAGCACAAGGAGGTGGTACGACCTCACGCAAAGACGAAAAATTTTCATGCCAAGAAAGTAGAACATACACCAACTAAGAAGATGCGAATAGTCAACAAATCAAGAAGTGGGTTTCAATAGTTCCTATCATATTGGAAGAGAATCGTTAACACTAAGATCAGTGGAAAGTGCATCCATGGACTTGAAGTCAACCTCATCCTACGACACTGAGTTTGTTAAGAGTCGATTGTCGGAGACGTCAACCAATTGAGGGAGGATGTCACGGTCATACTTGTTCAATTCGTGTTGCCTATGGGCACATGTCTGATATCCTAGTCATGCTTGTCTAGGACTTTTTTTTACTTTTTTTTATGTTAGAAAGGGCTTTACTATTATCTTTGTGTCAATACTGGGTTGTATGCCCGGTCACCAAAATTATATCTACACCCTTAGGGCAAACACCCCAAAAGTACTATAGGAGAATTTGAATAGGTGTCAATTTATTTGCTCTTGTTTTCTAAACATTTTTTTTAAACGTGACTCGTGTTGCGAGCATGCACCAATATTATCCGCAAAGTTCGAATTTAACACGACCGACTTATTTTCTGGGCTAGAACAAGTGTCGCATAATCGCTATCCCGCTGTTGTAAGAGTGCGATTGTGCCACAAAGCACGCGTAATTCTGCGTAAGAATCCTTTAGGCACATGTGGTAGCTCCAAAGGCAATCTGGGTGATTGTTATGTATATTAAAAAAATTATCGAAATAACCCTATGGTGAGAATTTATGACGCATTCTGAAGCTAATGCTTTCCGCTTTGGACATTGTGACTAGTTGCTCTAGTTATTTATGGATGTTATCTCTTGATTGAGCTTGCTTGAATATTTAGAATATGTTTTCCATACTTAGTTGATTGATAGGAATATCCCCAAATAAGCTTACATGAATACTTAGTTTATAAATTTCCTAGTTTAAGTGATCAATAGAAATATCTCTCTAATAAAGCACGCATGAGTAACCAAGTTAAGATTAGGACATTAGAGCTAGAACGATTTTTTACGCTGACCAAGGACAGTACGTTTCAAGTATGCCAAGCACCTTAAGATCCTGAGCAACGATCAGAAGTCTAGACTTGAGAGCACCCAAATATTGAATTAGCCTTGAGAAGCTGGTCTTGAGCATCTTCTAAACGTGAGTTGAGATCTAAACCACCTAGATGCCTTAAGAACCTAGTAAACCTCGACGAAAAGAATTACTAAGAAAGCCTAACAGGCTTAATAGTAATGTGAACGGTGTCACGAAAGCCTCCAAGACTACTCGAGTATTTCTATTGCGTGTAGAAATGGGTTAAAGGTGACCTCATGATTCTTTTAAAAAGTATTGAGGAGGAACTTAAGACTACATGAGTGGTTAATTCTTTTATTGTGTGTAGAAATAGGTCAAGGCTAACATTTCGATCCCGTAAACCGGTCTTGGGAATAGACTTGGAATTACACAGGTTGTTGTTAGGATGTGTGTTTCTAATGTAGGGACGAGTCAAAGGCTAAGCTTGTGACGCCGTAAGCAAGTTCTGAAACGGGACTTGGGACTACACAGTTAGTTGACTCATAATGGTTGCCCTAGGAGTATGGAGAAACGTAATTTAAATTTTACCGTACTTTTATTTGTTATTTATTTATTTTTTCTTTCATTTTTATTTGTATTGGTCGAATGTCACGAATAAATACACGCGACCCAAAACATAAGTTTGTGGCCTTACAGCTGTATTGTCCTCAGCGCATGCGTGCGTGTAATTTCGTCTTGACTCAAAAATTCTCGGCTAGACTTCAACACATCATTGACTCGATTTCTTTGTTTTGTGAGGCTCAATTGCGCCGCGTACATGAAGATCACGTATCCCCACCTTGTCAAGCTCAATCCCAGATGGCTAAAGGTCATCTTCATTGGTTACAAACTCGAGAGCAAGACAAAGGCTCTATGATCATGCGGGGAACGAGCTCACGTGTCGCGTGACTCGACAATAACACCTTCTGACAGTGGTGCGACTTGGTTGAGGCGGACAAGAACTAAGAACATTCACAATGGAGTACTTCGTCACCGAGCTGGGAGAAGGAGAGCAGCACCGGGCACTCTCACTGCCGCTAACAGCTGCACTAGGTACGCCTACACCAACACCAGCTGCAACTCTTGATACGCCCCTTAAACCAGTGGAGTTCGCAAAACCACGTACTGCAGGATTAGACGCTAGATGTCGATCATGATGATGGTCTGACAGCCAGGCACAGGAATATTGAAGACCTACAGGAGAAGGTGAACCACCGGGACTGGCGGCACGCGAGCTCAAAGAAGAGGTGTCGAATTGCATGCCATCAGCATGGATGAAACGAACTCTTTCGCCGAACCAAAGAAGAACCCATGCTAGCTAAAGGCAATGTAGGAAGAGATGATTTCCATCATTAACAACAAGACATGGAGTCTGAAGGAAATGTCTCTAGGACAACGAGTCATAGGGCTCAAATGGGTGTTTAAGCTGAAGCGTCACGAAGAGGGAGAAGTTGTGAAGCACACGGCCCGTCTAGTGGCCAAGGGTTACGTCTAGAAGCAAGGGGTGGACTTCGAAGAGGAGTTCATGCCGGTGGCAGGGTTTGAATCCGTCCGCCTATTGCTAGCGATTGCAGGACATCATTCCTGGGAAGTCCACCACATGGACATGAAGTTCGCTTTCCTTAATGGAGAGCTGAAGAAGACCGTCTACGTCTGACAACCACTTGGCTTCATCGATAACGACACCTCGACAAGGTACTGCACTTGCACAAGGAGCTCTGCGGGTTTTGACAAGCACAACGAGCATGGAACAAGAAGCTCGACAGTATCCTATTATTGCTTAAGTTCAAACATTAATCCTCTTAGCATGGGATGTAGACGCACGACCACGGCGAGAAGTGGTTGATCGTGGGAGTGTACGTCGATGATCTCATAATCACTAGAGGCGACATGGAAGTTCCTGGAAGATTCAAGAGGGAGATGTCAAAGACCTTCAAGATGAACGACCTTGGCGCGCTCAGCTACTACCTCGGCATCGAAGTGTAGTAGAGTACTACCGGCTTCACCATCTGTCAAGATGCATATGCGAAGAAGCTACTGGACACAACTGGGTTGGCAGACAGTAGCCCTACAAGGACGCCAATGGAGGCCCGGCTCCAGCTAAGGAAAGCTGGCACTATACTAACGGTGACACCACCAATTATCGCAGCATCATCAGGAGTCTGGGCTATCTAGTAAACACACGCCCTAACCTCGCCTATTCCATTGGATACGTGAGTAGGTTTATGGAAGCACTAAGGGAGGAGGATCTTGTAGCTGTCAAGTGCATCATGCGCTATGTGGCTAGAACCAGAGGTTGGGGTGTGAGATACTGGGAGAGGAAGGGCTGGTCGGCTACAGTGACAGTGACATGGCCGGTGACTTTGATGATCATAAGAGCACCAATGGGATGATTTACTTCCTCTCAAGCGGCGTGATCTGCTAGCAATCAATTGAATAGAAGGTAATTGCTCTGTCTTCTTGCAAAGCAGAGTACATTGCCGCTACGACGACGGCCACATAGGGGGTCTACCTTGCGCAGCTGGTGGAGGAGCTGATAGGAAGAGAAGGCGATCCACCAATACTATACGTGGACAACAAGGATACGATCTCTCTGATCAAAAACCCAATTTTGCACGACCGAAGCAAGCACATAGAGATTAGATTCCACTACATCCGGGAGTGTGTAGATCGGGGGCTTATCAAGATTGCATTCAAACAAAGGAACAACTTGGAGACATCTTCACCAAATGTCTGACGCGAGTGGAATTTGAGGAACTACGCTCAAAGATCGAAGTTCAATCAATAAGGTAGATATACCATAGGTTTTAGGAGGAGATTGTTAAAGAAAGACTGTGCAAATAACTTGTCCTGGATTGGCAAAAATTTAGTTGGCCACTTCGGCCATTTTTAGAGGGTAGAGTGGTGAAAATTCAGTTCGCCACTTTTGCCATTTTTAGTCTAGGTTTGTTATTTAAATATTGCAATCAAATGAGGAACAATGTACTAGATGTAACGTCCCATTCTTCTTTTTTTGGAATAGTACGGGGGCTCCATAAGGTGCTTTTGCTGGGCGGATGAATCCTGGCATCAACAACTCATTTAATTGTTTCCTCAATTCGGCTAGCTCAGGAGAGCCATCCGGTACGCGTTCTTCGCTGGGGGTTTAACCCCAAGGAGGAGTTCAATTTTGTGATCAATGCCTCGACGGTGTGGTAATGTTTGTGGTAAGCTCTCTGGCATTATGTCAGCATAACTGTTTAGTACCTCCTTGATTTCGCTTGTAATAGTTTCCTCAGTGGTCACTTCTTCCATCAATGGTATAGCCATAAATGTAGGTTCCTCTCCTACGAGTCCTCTTTTCAATTATATGGACGAGATCATTCTAAGATTACCTAGTTGCTTGATGCTTACAGGTATTACTGTGGGGTTGCGGTCGGTGATCACCAAGCATTTCGCCAATGAAGTTGTGTTCTAAGAGGAACTCCATCCCAAGTACCACATCAAAGTCGTCCATGCGAACCACGACAAGGTCCAACTCTCGTGTCCAAGCCCCTAATTTAAAGGGGACTCTTTTGGAAACTCCCATAATAGGCAAGGTCTCAGAGTTGACAGCTTTCATTTTTCCAGGGTTCTTTTCTATGGTGAGTCCCAATCTTCATGCTTCTTGATCGACGATGAAGTTGTGGGTCGCTCCTGAGTCTATCAAGGTGCTCTTTCTTGGTTGAGAGTTTATTGTCGCATCCACAAACATGAGCCCTTTCTCTATTATCTCCTTCGGGTCGACCTTTCATTGGAGGGCTGACAAGAATTTGAGCGCGCCCTTTCGGGGGGTTGTCTTGATCTTCCTTCTTGTCTAACATAGTCTCGACTCTTGTGTTGTTGCTCTCTTGAATGGACACTTGGCGTGAAATGAGAGAGGCCCGATGAGGACAGTAGGACACTTTGTGGGGGCCTTTACACAACAAGCATTTTAAAGGTGTTGTCGGATGGTTCCTTTGAGGGTAAGGTCCTCGAGATGTCCCCGCTTGGTTGTTTTGATGAGGTTTATCTGTCCACCCACTTGGTCTGTCGTTACTTTTGTTTGGCCTATTGGGGCTTCCATTTCGATGACCTGGCGGCTTATATGTTTTGCCCCAGTGTTTGGGGCCTGTGTAGTTTTTCTTTGGTAACCCGCTTCATTCCCATAGTCTAGGAGTCTCTCAGCGCTGGCAATTGCGGTAGCTAGGTCTTGGACCTTTTTCTCGTGTACTTTTTTTTTTGGCCCACGGTTGTAACTCATTTATAAAGAACACCTTGTTCTTCTCTGATGTGTCCCTGATATCTAGCATCAGGGTCGAGAACTGTTTGACATAGTCCCTTATGCTTCTAGCTTGCTTTACGACTATTAGTTTTTTCATTGCTAGATGCTCTACGTTTTCGAGGAAGAATTGGTCCCTCAACTCTCTCTTGAAGTCTTCCCACGAGTCCATGGTGCACAATCCATTCTTGATGTCTTGCACATTCGTACGCCACCAAAGTTTGGCATTGTCTATGAGATACATCGAGGCTAATGTCACCTTTATGTCGTCGGTGAAAGCCAGTGTGGCTTTGAAGTACTGTTCGACATCAAAGATGAAGTTCTCCAACTCTTTGGCATCCCGATTCCCTTTGAAAGGTCTAGGGTATAGGAACTTCAGTTTGTTGGATCCTGTATTAGTTTGCTCAGCCGAGACGTTCTCCACGGCTTTCATGGTCACCTCAATTCGGGTGCTCATGACAGACATCTTTTCTTGGATGTCATCGATCGTTGTTCTGAATTCGTCAGCTAATCCATTGAACAAACTCATCATTGTATTTTGAAGCACGTCGAACTCTTCGTCACGTCCCTTCTTGTGTGCGACAGAGCTATCAGGGCTACCAGACGGTCTTGGGCTGCTCGTAGGAGCAACTTTTTCTTCGAGTGAGGTCACTCGACACATCAGTTCTGCGATTGGCACCCATCTAGGTGGTTACTCATTGCGTCGATTTCTACGACTTTTCCATTCAATTCTTTCACCCGTGCTTCCAGGAAGTGGATGGTGTCAGGGACTTCTTTGAGGAACAACATTTCCTTCTCTATTAAAGTAAGCCAGTCGGCTTGTGATTTGGGTGTCGACATTGTCGTCGACATGTTTTTGGTCTTTGCTATTTCACGGAGCTTACAAAGCTCTGATACCACTTGTCACAATCGCACTTTTGACTTGCGATTGTGTGGCACTCACTTTCCAATGACAAGTGAGCTAAGCCAATTCGTTCTTGCGTCGCCTACAACCAAGCAACGTATGCTCGAGCCTCTGGCCTTGGTTTTAAGAAAATGTTTTAAAAAATGAGGGCAGAGAGAGATTTTTGAAAGAGACGTTATATAAGCAAGCAAGAGAGAAATAACAATGGCTCACAATATATAACCTTGGGTAGGGAGAAGTTGACAACTAGTCGTATCCCCCTATAGTACATTCTGAGGCATTTCATGTTTGACAGGCCTAGACATGATATTTCTGAAACGTCCTTCCTAAAAATACAGAAGTAAAACACTAGAATATGAAAAGACATAAAGGGTTGGGCTTGTCATGGGCATGCGGCCATGGGCAACATGCCTTGGACGAGCATGACCGTGACACCCTGCTCATAATATTAAAAGCTTTCATTAGTAAAGACAAACAAGAGAATGGTTGGGATCCCTTTCTTTCTACTTTCTTTATAGATTTGTACATAAAATGTTATTATTAAAATTTATTAAAAATGGTATTTGTTTAGGGTTGGTTCTCGGTCCTGAGTGGTGACGAGCTAGTAGATGCTCGACGTGAATTGAGGTGAAGCTATGCAAGGCTAGATTGAAGTTTGAGCATGCGCTGACACGTGTTGGGCTAAGAAAATGATGGGTCTTGTAAGTTGGGCTTGGGTCAACTGGGTTGCGAGCGTGTCTAAGGACTAAAATACTAGTGGGTTTGGTTTTCGAACCTAGCTTCAGATATGAACCTATGGTTTGGGTTTTAAGTTTTAATTATTCTTGCATAGTAATTTCCTAGAACATTAGCCACTTTTATATTTAGTTTTTTTTTTCGTAATTATCGATGTTTCTCTAGCCCTAAGATTGAAAATACAGTCAACGATTAGAGTAGACGTGTCATAATTTTGATATTAAAGTTCTACTCCAAAGATCTAAATTCCTATAACATGTAGATCGTGCTCCATAGTCAATTTCTAATCTTAAATTAACATTTCATTAACGCATGCTCAATTCTTGAAATTTTATTTTCAAGTTTAAAACGTACACTATTCCATATTCGATCTAAAAAAAATGCATGGGATTTACACAGTTGACGAAGAGGATGGTTTGAGAACAAGACTTTACTGCATTGGGTCCTTTCATGTCGATCTATCCCCTCTTGTGTTCAAACATTGCTGCTCGTGACCCCCACATAGCTAGTCAACTATTCTAAATCTTGCGACAAATGATTTTGTGATAAAGGGAAATGTAAAATATTTGCATAAATATGAGAATCAGTATTTGGTTTACACACCCTTACAAAGAATGCTTCATTCTCCTCAGACCAATAAGGACTCTTAGTGGATAATATCTACAAGTGTTAGGGGGTTTCGGTTAAAAGTATCATTACTTTACCAATGATAAGAATTTGGTAGATTTAAACTTTTCAAAGTTAAGTCATGGAAGAAAAGTACCATTATGGACATCAATTGAACTCACCATAGTTTCATCAATTGAACTCACCATAGTTTTAAAAGTGTGAAAACATGATTTTTAAAACTCTAAATTTTGAGAATATATCAAAGTTCGAGTTGGTTCTCTTACACGCCACGTCACAAAACCAAGTTAATTGAAAATTTTTACTAGGGAGAAGAACAAACATCGTTATAAGTTATGCTTCATTTCCATCGCTAAAGGAAGGGCTTGATGACCTCTGACCTTGTGGTTAACAGCCACATGCTCTAACACACTGAGCTATTCCATCCAATTATTTGTTATAATCCAAGCCCACTACCACTTGATATTGAATGGTTTCGTTCATTACGTATCGCTGTCAGCCTCATGGTTTTAAATTGTATCAACTAAGGAGAGGTTTTTAGACCTTTGTAAGAAATGTTTCTTCACCTCTCCAATCGACACGTGATCTACTTATCCAACCCTTTTGAGAGGCAACCCTTCTGAGAGCCAAGCGTCCTCACTGGCAAATCGCCTAGTGACTTGCTCTGATATCATTTGTAAAAGTCCAAGCGCACTACTAGTAGATATTGTTCATTTTGGCACATTAGGTATTGTCATCAGCCTCACAGTTTACACACTTATATAAGGAATGCTTCATACCCTCTCAAACCTGTGCGGGATTGCAAAATAAGCAATCACTATGACTGAGTGGTCTAAGGCGCCAGACTCAAGTTTTGGTCCTCATAAGAGGGCGTGGGTTTTCAAATCCCACCTCTAACAACTCATATGATTTTGAGGCAAGAGGCAAGCCAAAATGGATAATATCTACTATCGTTGTGGGCATGGGTCAAAAGCATTATTAGTTTATCAAATGATAAGAAGAACTTTGTAGATTTTAAATTTTCAAAGTGATATGAAATCAAGGGAAAGTATGTGTTAAAAATCACGTGTTTATTTAAATTGTTGTCAGTTAGTATCTGATTAAATCTCCTTGAGTTGATTTAGTTTTGATTTGTTTATTGGTTTGCTACCAGATTTTGTGCATATTTTTTTTAGTAGATTTTCTAAATATCTTTTTGTATTCTTTCTCTATATATAGAGCCTTCTTGCTCTTCATAATACAATCTTCTCATCAACCATTCAATCACTCACTCTTCTCACTAACAATTGGTATTAGAGCAGTCTTCTTAAGGGATTTGTGAGATCAAATGGGAGGAGAATCAAGTTTTTTAGCTGTTGCACCACCAGTTTTCGATGGAGACAATTATCAAATGTGGGAAGTTCGTATGAAGACTTATCTGGAGGCTTTGGATCTTTGGGAAGCAATAGAAGAGGATTACAAGGTCCCTCCTCTTCTAGCAAATCCTACTGTAGCACAAATCAAATAACAGAAGGACAAGAAGACAAGAAAATCAAAGGCAAAAGCTTGCCTATTTGCAGCTGTATCTCAAATGATCTTCATGTGAATAATGTCCCTTAAAATAGCAAAGAAAATTTGGGATTATCTCAAGGCTGAATATGAAGGAGATGAGAGGATTCGTGGAATGAAAGTTCTTAATTTGATTAGGGATTTTGAGTTGCAAAAGATGAAGGAGTCTGAGTTGGTGAAGAAGTGCTCTAACAGATTTCTCAGCATTGCTAACAAGGTGAGATTGCTTGGTTCTATGTTAAATGATTCCAGGATCATTGAAAAGTTGCTAGTCACTATTCCAGAGAAATTTGAAGCCACCATTACTACTCTCGAGAACACCAAAGACCTGTCAAAGATTTCTCTTACAGTGCTCTTGAACGTTTTACAAGCACAAGAGCAAAGGAGGTCTATGAGGCAAGATGGGGTGATTGAAGGTGTCTTACTTGTTAAGCATCAAGACAACATCAGGTATAAAAACAAGAAAAATTTCAAAAACTAATAGACGAATGGTGATTCATCTGCCAATTATCAAAAGAAAAAAGGAGGAGGTTCCAAAAAATCTTATCCACCTTGCTACCATTGTGATTAGAAAGGTCATCCACCATACAAGTGTTGGAGAAGACCTGACGCCAAATGCTCCAAATGCAATCAACTTGAACATGAAATTATGATCTGCAAAGTCAAATGACAGGTGAAAGAGTAGATGCACATATAGTTGATCAAGAAGAAGAAGATCAATTGTTTGTGGTCCCTTGTTTCTCAGGCAAAGAATCAAGCGAGAGCTGGTTGATTGACAGTGGGTGCACGAATCATATGACATATAACAAGAAGTTTTTTGAGGAATTAAGAGACACTGAAGTTAAGAGAGTAAGGATTGACAATGGTGAACACTTGGAAGTAAGTGAAAAGGCACAATAGCTATAACAAGTTATGAAGTTACAAAATTTATTCCAGATGTTTTATTTTTAACTAAAATTGATCAAAATTTCTTAAGTGTTGGTCAGTTACTTGATAAAGGCTATAAAGTGTTGTTTGAAAAATAAGCAGTGCGTGATCAGAGATGTTAGTGGCAAAGACTTGTTCAATGTCAAAATGAAAGGAATAATCTTTGCTCTAAATCTGACGGCCTTTGTATCCAGAGTTAGTATCACTAAGATTTGGCATAAAAGACGTAGGCACTTTCATCATCGAGGTTTGCTTTAGATGTAGTCAAAGAAGCTGGTAGAAGAACTCACTGACATTGATAATGACATGCCTCTTTGTCGTACTTGTAATTTTGAGAAGCAACATATACAACCCTTTCCTAAACAGGCATGGAGAGCCTCAAAAAAACTGCAACTGGTTCATTTTAATCTTTGTGGTCCTTAGCAAACACCATCATTAAATGGTAATCTTCATTACATTGTTTTTATTGATGATCTAACAAGAATGTGTTGGATATTCTTGTTGAAGCAAAAGTCAGAAGTTGCGGGTGTATTTTGGAAATTCAAAGCTAGAGTTGAGAATGAAAGTGCATACTTGATTCAAATGGTAAGATCAGATAATGGCACTTCAGAAACTTTTAACAGGTTTTGTGAAGAGGCTGGAGTTGAACATCAATTGTCAGCACTATACACTCCTCAACGGAATAACGTCCGTGATGATGGTGTTAATATAACACATGCAGAAGCAATTTGGATCTTAGGCACTCTTAGAACATCAATTATAGTAAATAACTAGCATGTTCATAAGTATTAAAACTCAAGATGTTTGAGTACTAACCTTTTGTAGTTCAAATTCCTTTTTCCTCACAAACCGATTTCGAACCACCACTAGTGTCTTCTCCACTATTCTACGGTCTTAGAACAGGATTGTGGAATCTGTTGAGTGACTTAACTTATGAGGGATTAGTATATATGAAGAGAGATTTTGCGAGAGTTTTTCTCTAGGTTTTTCCAAGGGAGAAGTTTCATGTACCTTGATCATTCTACTTATAGAGTCATATTTGCATGTTCATGCAAATTTGAGATCACCAAATTTTGACACTCAAAATTTCACTCAAATGTTTGAGATCATGTGGCAAGCATGCAAGTTTGAGTTAACCAAATTTTGACACCTCAAAATTCCACTAACTCAAACCTGAATTTTTTCATTAAGTGAAGTCAACTCATTTTAATTTAACAATTAATTTGAATAATTAATTTCAAATTAAAATAATATTAAAGGATTAATTAATATTTAATATTAATTCAAATGCCAATTTCAATCAATTCCGACACATATTTGATTAAAATATTTAAATCTTATTTAAATATTTCCGATTCTCTTTTTTGTTTAATTCGTAAATAAAAAAAATGAGGTTAAATATATCGTATATATATAGCGCATATTCCCTAATTTGAATTCAAACACTTCGAACTCACTCGTCACATTGTTCTACAGCTTAGTCCGATATGAGCTAGCAGAGGGACCTAATAGACCTATAGATCATGAGCTCCAACGATCCTTAATCCTAGGTAACTCGACCTTCATCCTAAGTTAACTATGAAGTCCTATTTCTTCATAATTATCCTTAGATTTGCATGGATGAGAGTGACATGAATTTGCCGACTCAATAAGCCTCCCATTTCAAGGGTAAGACTAGGTCAATAGCTTTCATGGGTGAGAGTGGTAAGACATAGGGTGCAAGATAGAATTCACTCCTACCCGCTTTTAGGGATAGTAGAGAGGTTGTTCTCTTAAGTACTGACTCTAGGTTTTGAACAAGAGGCCCACCCTCTCATTGGCCCGAGAGGGATTCGGTTTGGTGGTTAAGGAACAAGAAGTAACTTTAGGGGTAAAAACGGTAAATTGACCTAGCTCTAGTTACGAACAACCGGTGAAGGATCGACTTACTAATCATGGTTGTATCTAATAGACAAAAATATATCTATATTGAGGGGAGTGCAACTACTAGGCTATAGTGGAGTGTCCTAGTAGTTAACAAATGTTGGTTAAAAGGTTAATGAGTTTAGCGAGTTAATCTGGAATCGTTGGAGCCCATGATCTGTAGGTCCATTAGGTCCCCTGCTAGCTCATATCGTACTAAACCTTAGAACAGTGTGACGAGTGAGTTTGAAGTATTTGAACTCAAATTAGGAAATATGCGCTAAATATAAACGATATATTTAAATAAGATTTAAATATTTTAATTATGAATATTAATTAATCTTTTAATATTATTTTGATTTGAAATTAATTATTCTTATTAATTGTTGAATTAAAATAGAGAAAGTCAAAGTGTTGACTTCACTTAATCCATGTTTGAGTCCGTGGAAGAGTGAGTGTCAATATATAGTTTAACAAAGCATGTTTGCCACATAATCCCACGAATTTGAGTGAAATTTTGAGTATCAAAATTTGGTTTAACCAAACTTGCATGTTTGCCAAATAAACTCACCAAACTTGCATGTTTGCCAAATAAACTCCACAAATTTGAGTGGAATTTTGAGTGTCAAAATTTTGTTAATTCAAACTTGCATGCTTGTCACATAATCCCACAAATTTGAGTGGAATTTTGAGTGTCAAAATTTTGTTAATTCAAACTTGCATGCTTGTCACATAATCCCACAAATTTGAGTGGAATTTTGAGTGTCAAAATTTGGTAATCTGCAGAAACATGCAAATATCACTCTATCAATAGAGTGATCAAGGTACATGTAAATGGTTCTTAAAAAACTGAGAAATTCTCTCAAAACTCTCTTTACACATACTAAATTCCTTTCAAATTTAGTCACTCACTCGATTTCACGATCCGGTTCTAAGGTGGAGAATAATAGGGAAGACACTAATGGTGGTTCGAAACTAGTTCGTGAGGAAAAATTAATTTCAACTACAAAAAGATGGTATTTAAACTCATTGAGTTTTAATGCTTTTGAACATGCTAGCCAATTTATTATAATTGATGTACTTTGAGTGCACAAGATCTAAATTGCTTTCCACATGTGTTATATTAACACCATCAGTTCCATTTCTATCGAACATCTTAAGGAACGAGCTAACTAACTCCCTTCTGCTGCCTCATTTCATCCTCTGACCAAGACTGATAATGTTACTCTTCAAGTTTGAGAAATAGTATACCATGGTTAGTAAACATTGGTCACCATTCTTGCACTAGAACAAGATGGATCATTTGTCTTGTATCAGTACAATTGATCCATCGCCAAAGTTTACATTTCCAATAACTTCTCATCAAGCTCCTTGAACTTTGTTTGATCTCCGGTCAAGTGGTTGCTTGCTCCATTGTCAAGGTATCACATGTTGGTCTTCACTCGGTCTTCTCCTTTTTTGAGAAGGTTCACCATAACCTTCTCTTCGTTGAGCATCAAAAGGTTGGGCATCTTCTAGACTAACATCAGTGCAGGCTCTTGATCCTGGTGAGTGTGAGATTTCCCTCCACATCGCGCTACTTCTTGCGACACTCTACTGCATAGTGCCCATATTTTCTACGAGAGTAACACTTGATCATACTATCGTCCTTCTCAAGGTTGGAATTATCGTGGATTTGTGAGCTATTGTCACAGTCTCCTCTGCCACCACGTCCAAATCCATGTCTACGACCAGGCCCAAGACCTTTGTTTTTCTCGTTATGGCTACCACATCCCCTCGTACTTGAAAAAGAAGAGTCAACAACATCATTCCTTTTCGTCTGTGCGAGCCACTTCACATATGTGAGTAAGAGGTGTTTCTCCTCCTTTTTGTTTTCATAACCAAAATTGTCTCCTCGTGGACCTTAAGACGAACAAAAACCTTCTCAACTAACATGTTCTTAAGGTCGCCAAACTGCTCGATGGAGGTAATAATTTGCATGAATCTTAGGAGAATAGCTCGAAGGAACTTCTTGACTACGGTGATCAATCGATAAGATAAGGAACTTCTTGGAGGTAATAAATTCTATCTAAGATGAGAGGTTTTCTATCTATAAAAAAATAGAAGATAGATTGTATGTCAAATAGCGACTCTATGTACCAAATATTAACATATTGATACACATTCAATTTTTAATCGAACAACATGAAAAAAATTGAGACAAGAACGATAATCTTATTTGTTGTATTTAGTTCATAATACTTATTTATCAAAACCCATTAGAAGGAAGAGACAATAGAAATCATATAGAAATGTTAGTCTTGAAGGCCCTAAAAATGAGGTGTTTTTGTATAACAACTTGATAGCACTGGATATAACATGCACCTCGGGGGCACGCCCCTAGCTCAACAAGCTTTTTTTATACAAATATGTATACTATACATTAACCATGTTTACTATTAAAGTTTAACTATTACCCTTTACGAATAACATGTATTTAACCTATCAATATAATCATATGGGAAGTGATTTAGTGCCTTTATCAATTACACGATACTATGTCATCTCTTTCCCTTTGAGACAAATTCATATTGAAGATTATTTAACTAGCACTTAAAAGTACCTGCATTATAACTTGGTTATGAAGCCTATAACCATGAAACATAGCTAGGATACTTTAATTTACCCTTCAAGATATGGATAATTACGAAACTGTCATTCTGGCAAGAATCAAATTATCAACAATGACCACTTGCAGCAAATCCATCAAATATCGACTCTTAGCCGTTGGATCTCTTCCCAAATTGGATAATTCTAGAACACTGATAAATCATCACATCCAACGACTAGGATTCAAAACCAAGGTCGGTAGTTCGCTGATGGGAGATGATATTTTCGATTGGTTTTCCAGAAAATCCAACCTCCAATTCACAACGATTCAGGAGCTCTCAATCTCGATTTAAGCTTCCCCTATAAAGTTTGAAGTCGAGAAATAATTTGAAACAAGAATTGAGCAAGGTCGAGCTCCCAATCGTAGTCAATAAGCGTTTAGATTTTAGGTCTCCTACTCTCGAATTTCTTCCAAATTTGGGAGCAATTCCCCACAATTTCCTTTCAAACCTGTTCCTATAGTTTCTAAACAAGATTACCCACAAGTTCTATGAAGGAATTGAGCTACGACGATCCCAATAAGTTTCTACACCTTCAAGGAATGTTTCCATCGAAGACCACAAAGAGAAATAACCTCAGGAACGTGCCCAGTTGAAGAAAATCCATTTTGGGCTCAAATCGAAGGTAAGTTTCGAATTCCTATCTACGGTCCCTTTTCCTTAAAATTAAGGATTCCTTTAGCTTCAAAGAAAGAAATTGAGTAACTTTAATGAAGGAATCGAGAACTGAAACGTCGTAGAACAAGCTACCCTAGATATTGATTTTCAGGCATTTTGGCTAACTTGCAGACCGAGGACGATTCTCCAAAATTGTGGACACACATTCAACTTCGTTCCTCCAAACCAATTCATGTTGCTTGAGAAAAGAATAAGGAAGAGGTTTCATGAAGAAATCGAGCCTTGAAAACCCCTAGAATCGGATACCCAATAAGAAATCCTCTATTTTTGCTTCGGCGACAAATCATATTTTGGGCGAACTTTGGAAACGAATATCTTAGGCTACAATCCACGAGAATGTATGAAATCAATTTCTAGCTCTTCATTGTAACACCATCTTTAAGTTTTATGAAGAAATCGAGGGAAAAAATGACTTGATCGAAGCTATGGAGGTAGAGTTTCAGACGGGGGTGCTATATGTCATGCACGTCTTCTTCCCGTCTGGAGGAAGAAGACGACGACATGGGCGGTTCAGTTGAATCGGCCACCTCGACCCAAAACTCGATATTTCTCAATTTTAACTCCCTTCCAGACCGGCTCTCACAAAAATCTTTATGGTTCCAGAAACTAGACATAATAAGGAGTCTGTGTAAGAAAATTTGAGGTAATTCAGATACCGAAAGCTTAAGAATGTAGGTCCCGAACATCAATGATGAGGTAAGTAGCCACCTTGGACTTTTTGTTAATAAATACTTGTAGGAATTACTTGGATTTCCATATGAAACTTAGACAAAGTATGAATTAAAGATATATGAAAGAAAAACTCAAAGAACTGTGAGTTAAGGCTCTAAACCGATCAAATTGCTCGAGAATTAGGTAACACTAAAATAACTAAAGAAATGAACTCCACTTCCTATGAAACTTTAATTCTTAGAATATTATAGCATGTCGAGGTTATATATGAAATTTGGTAGTCATTGGATAAGGATAAGTAGATAAACCAAGAAATGGTACAAAATAATCATAATGCCCCTAAGGATATCTACCTAGGGTTCATGACCTAGATGACCTCCAAATACTATGAAACTATGAAGTAAATCTATTTTATGATGCTTGATCATGTGGTGAAGTTTGAAAACCATTAGAGCTTGTTCAGTAGCAAAACAAAGAATTATGGGTAAAATGACCAAAATGCCCCTAGGACTACTTATGATAATTCAAGGTCTATACGTGCTTCAAATTATTTGATACTTGTTATAAGATTTATTCTTAAAAACATGAAGATATGTTTGAGATTTCAAGTTGATTGGAGCAAGTTTGGAACCTAAACCAAGTAAGAACCCAAGAAACACCACAAGAATCAAGACTCTTCTAGAATCCTCCAAAAAACTCCTAGGAATCTATGACCTTCTAGTAAGATGAGTTCATATGGTTACAAATGGAAGTTACAACTTACACCTCAGGAAATTATGGACCTTAAAAACTTACAAGATTGAGAACCAAGAACAACACCACACAAGCTTTACTAGGTACCACTCAAGGACGAGGGACCAAGGTCCCCAAACTCAGAAACTCAAAAATGCTAGGTAATACTCTAATCATGTACATAGTGACCCATGACCTCCTACCAAGCGATGCTTTCTGAGGCCTAAGAATTCCTCTTCTAGGTGGGATGCCTTGCACCATGTTTCCTTTACACGATATCATGTTCGGCCTCAAGTTTTCTTCACCTAGATGAGATGTCTTGCACCATGTTATGGGTACCCAAAAGATTTACAGGATGTCATGTTCATGTATGCACTGACCACGTGGCCTTTATGGTCCATCATGGGGAGTAGTCTAGGGTCACGGAGGAACAAGAAGAGAGTAAGTTACCTTAACCAAGAATCAAGAACCTTCTATGACCTCCCACGGTACAACATGCTCATGACTTAGACTACGCTGATTGGAACGCATGAAGCCTTGAGCGTAGGTATTCATTCTGTATTATAGGGCAAGCCCTTAATGCAAGATTAGATTACATCGTTTGGAACGCAAAATGTCTTGGATGTAGGTTTTCAGACTATGCCGTTTGGAATGCATGAAGCCTTGGGCATAGCTCAGAAGACCGTATCAAAGTGCAAGCCCTGAGATGTGGGTTAAGACTACGTCGCTTGGAACACATGAAGCATTGGATGTAGGTTAAGGCTGTGTCACTTGGAACACATAAACCCTTGGACACAGGATTGTCAAGTGCATGGCTAGTGTCGTAAATCCTAGGAGGAGTGTCTTGGAGAACAAATCAAGAACCAAGAAAGTACCAAGAATAAGAGAAAGATCAAGGACTAGAACATGGATCGATATCCTAGTTTTGAAGACAAAAACCAAGAACCATGGTACTAAAGCCCTTAAAGGATAATCAAGAAGTAAAGAACAAGAAGTAGAGGGTTTGAGTACTTACAAAAAGAACAAGAACAAGAACAAGACAAAAACAAATAATGTGGTACTCTAGCCTATCAAGGACACGATTAAGAGCCTACAAGTAGGCTACTTACTAAGTCTTTGTACTCATTCCTTATTCTCCTTTTTTTTTATTTTTTCAGGTAATAAGAAGCTAGTTGAGGTCGGGAGCAGGTGCCATATACTAATCTCACCTGTCGTCCTCAACACTTTTGTCTTAAAATGTTTTGTGTTCATTCCTTATTTTGTGTTTTAGCTCGTATGTTGTATTTTAAATACTTATGTATAAACTTTATTTTGATATAATGTAAATATAATGTTTTAACTTCTTTTTTTTTATTTCGTGCGAAAACTTTTCCCATCTTTTAGAGTCATCGAGTCAGTCCGGTCCTTATAGCTTTGTTCCCCTCTCTAACGATGTGGGATCTCATGCTATCATTCAATCAAACATTGATATTTCACTTACTTATAAGCACTTATGTACTTTATCAAGTCAATATCAATTAGTTCAACTATATATCAGGTATCATTCAATCACATGAACCCTCCTAGTTTAGGATAGTTCTATTGACACTATTAACAAGCTTAAATAAATGAATTTTCAAATCTAATTTATAAATATAACTCAAACATAAACTTCAATTAACTTTATACCAACCCTTTGCCATTTAACATGCTTTAACACGTCAAATTCATCAATTCAACCATATAACAGATATTAAATTAAATATCAATTCATAAACTTGTTTAATCTATAAGTAATACTTAAATGGAGAAATCCAAATAATTACCGTAAAGTTTGATTAAGCTATTTTTCTCTTTTAAATTTTCCAAAATCTTCCAATTAGTTTCTAAAATAAAAAATTATAATAGTTGCCTTTAACTCAAAAAATGGTAAAACAAAGATGTCAAAGTGAATCAAAATAGATAAAAATAGTCCAACTGGTCCAATTCAATTCAACCAACAACACTCTTATTCAACCTCCATTTTCACAAATGGACGTTCGAGGTGTCATTTTCCTTCAATTTCCAATTTTCATATCATCAAGCTCGAATCTATCCTTAGTTGATGCCTTCACCAAAAGTATAGTGCACATCTAGATGAATTTAATGAGATAATAATTAAGAAAAATTATCGGCGAAGAAATTGAGATGTGATTTAAACTACTTAGGTACCCTAAGAACTATGTAAATCTCCACTACGTCTAAGAAAATTTAAGACGGCTTACAAGCCCATTAATAGGGTGAACAATGTCACTAAAGCCCGACCATTTCGTATTCCCTCTAAACCTCAGTAGCAGTATTCAACAACTTAAATCGAACCTACAACCTATTCACTATTGTGACAATGGAAGTTGACTAATTCTGAGGAATTCAAAATTAGTTCACTCGAGAGATGAGATACACCGTCTATAGGTCCGCATTGCAAAAATTAGTTTACAATAATATGAGTTGTCAGAAGTGGGATATGAAACCACACCCTCTTACGATGACCAAAACTTGAGTCTAATGCCTTAGACCACTTGGTCATCCTGACTGCTTATTGTGAGATCTCACATTGGTTTGAGAGGAGAATGAAGCATTACTTATAAGGGTGTGTAAACAACTATCTAGTAGACGCATTTTAAAACTTTGAGGCTGACGGCGATATGTAACGGACTAAAATAGACAATATCTGCTAGTTGTTGGAGAGAGAAACAGAGAGTTCTTATAAGGGTGTGGAAATCTCTTCTTAATAGACACGTTTTAAAACTGTGAGGCTGATGGAAATACCTAATGGGCCAAAATGAACAATGCTTACTAGGAGTGAGCTAGGACTTTTACAAATGATATTAGAGCTAGTCACCAGACGATCTACAAGTGGGGATGCTAGGCCCTTAGAAGGGGTGGATTGTGAGATCCCACATCTACTAGAGAGGGGAAGAAACATTTCTTACAAGGGTTTGAAAACCTCTCCCTAGTACATGCGATTTAAAACCGTGAGGCTGACGGTGATACGTAATGAACGAAAGCGGACAATATCAACTAGTGGTGGGCTTGGACTATAACAAATGATTGCTTGGAATAGCTCAGTTGGTTAGAGCATGTGGTTGTTAACCACAAGGTTAGAGGTTTTAAGCCCTCCTTTGCTTCTTCCTAGTAGAAATTTTGAATCAACTTGGGTTTGTGACGTGTGTAAGAGAACTAACTGGAACTTTGAGATATTCTCAAAATTTGATAAAATAATGATTCTTTCACCCCAATCACCTAACGTCAGTAGATAGTAGATATTATCCACTTTGGCTCAACATCAGCCTCACAATCATATAAAGTTGTCAGAAATGGGATATAAACTCACGCGCAGCATCAGCCTCACAATTATATAAAGTTGTCAGAAATGGGATATAAACTCACGCACTAAATTTGAGACGAGCTCACACCCTATAAACTCATGCTCAGCATCAGCCTCACAATTATATAAAGTTGTCAGAAAGGGGATATAAGCTCACGCCCTATAAACTCACGCTCAGCATCAGCCTCACAATTATATAAAGTTGTCAGAAATGGGATATAAACTCACGCACTAAATTTGAGACGAGCTCACGCCCTATAAACTCACGCTCAGCATCAGCCTCACAATTATATAAAGTTGTTAGAAATGGGATATAAACTCACGCACTAAATTTGAGACGAGCTCACGCCCTATAAACTCACGCTCAGCATCAGCCTCACAATTATATAAAGTTGTCAGAAATGGGATATAAACTCACGCACTAAATTTGAGACGAGCTCACGCCCTATAAACTCACGCTCAGCATCAGCCTCACAATTATATAAAGTTGTTAGAAATGGGATATAAACTCACGCACTAAATTTGAGACGAGCGCCTTAGACCAAATTTGAGACGGTGCCTTAAACACTCAAATAATAATAAAGGAGAAGTAGCATCACAAACTCACGCATTAAATTTGAGACGAGCACCTTAGACCAAATTTGAGACTGGTGCCTTAAACACTCAAACAACAATAAAGGAGAAGTAGCATCAGCCTCACAATTATCAATTATATAAAGTTGTGAGAAATGGGATATAAACTCACGCCCTCTTAACCAACAACAATAAACGAGAAGTAGCATCAGCCTCAAAATTATCAATTATATAAAGTTGTGAGAAATGGGATATAAACTCACGCCCTCTTAACCAAAATTTGAGATGGGCGCCTTAGACCAAATTTGAGACGGGTGCCTTAAACACTCAAATAACAATAAGGGAGAAGGCATTTCTCTTAACCAGAATTTGAGACGGGCACCTTAGACCAAATTTGAGAAACTCACGCCCTCTTAACCAGAATTTGAGACGGGCGCCTTAGACCAAATTTGAGACTGGTGCCTTAAACACTCCAACAACAATAAGGGAGAAGGCATCCCTCTTAACTAGAATTTGAGACGGGCACCTTAGACCAAATTTCAGACTGCTGCCTTAAACACTCGAACAACAATAAGGGAGAAGGCGTCTAATGTGAAGGTGAAGTTACTGATTGATTGCCACGGGTACATCACCAGGTAAACTTTTTTTTATTTATCTTTTCCCAAATAACGCTTTGGTAAACTCACTACTCTTAGATCATTTATGTTCATCAAATGACATGACAACTTGCTTCATAATTCAATTACAAGATCACAACATGCTCAAAAGGACAAATATAGTTTCGTATTTGAGAAGAAAATCAATGATCTATTGTATGGATTCAACCAAATTTCTCTACTAAGTGCCACAATTTGATTGCAAGTACATGAAAAGTTGAATGAAATTTGAAAACAACCCTTCTCAAACTCTTCCACACCAACCTAAGATTTTGAATTGATGAACAAAATTATGGAGCACACTTTGAGAATTCTGACATAGGAATTATGGACCAGTTGAATTGATGGAGAAACAATAAAGAATTTGTCAAGCGATGATTGGTATTACAAGGTTGGTTTGGATGGTGAAAAGTCTGAATTTTTCAATTCCAATTGTCAATAAAGGGAGCTCTCGAACGGTGACAATCTCCCATTGAATAAAATTTTTGTTTGGTATAAGGCGAATCATTTCTAGTTTTGAAGTGTTCCTGTTAGTATAATGATTTGAAATGTTCGTAAATTTATGATTGATTTTTTTTTTTATAGACCACTTTCCAAACTCCAAGCAGAAGTGAAGCAATGATAGTGGATTGATGGGCATGAGGAAGGGCCATGCTTGGGTTAATGGACTAAGAATTGGAAGGTATTGGCCAAGTTATCTTTCAAATGAGAATGACTGCTCTTCACATTATGACTTCCATGAGGCTTACCCTGATGGCAAGTGTGCCACTAACGATAGAAAGCCTATTCAAAGATGGTATGTTCTTGAGGAGTTCTTAGATTTTGAACTCTCTATTCAACATCCTACGACTTTTAGCTTAAGTGAATGCCTTGTTTTTTTTTTTACTTTCAGGTACCATATTCCAAGATCTTACTTGAATTATGGGGAAGAGAACACACTGATTTTATTCCAAGAGTTTGGTGGTGCCATTGGATATAGATATCCAAACAACGAGGGTGAAAAAGGGTTGTGCAATGCCTTATGTTGGAAGCACGTTGGAGCTGTCATGCCATGATCGAACCATCTCTGGTATCAAATTTGAGAGCTTTGGGAACCCCATGGCACTTGTGACAATTTCTAGAAGGGTTCCTGTAAGTCCTCCTGTCTTTTCAGTCATCAAGAAGGTATAACTCTGGTTTTGTTAAATAGATGACACTCTGGTTAGGTATAAATCTGGTTTTGTTAAATAGATGACACTCTGGTTTTGGGTTTTTCTAATGAATGACACTCTGGTTTTGGGTTTTTTCTAATGGATGACACTCTGGTTTTAGGTTTTTCTGATGAGTTTGTTTGAATTTTGATTGAAATTACATGCATGTCTTGGACTAAGGGAATGCTCCATTGATGTTTCAGAAAAGAATCTTGGGTCAACTGGTTGCAAGAAACGTAATCGACTCACTGTTCAAGTTACTTGTTAGAACATCTTGCTTTTTCCGCAACTCAACCTCAACTCCCACTTGCTTTGGTCTTGGAACCTTGCTCCACATCTAGTTCCTCAGCAGTAGTCTTAGGAGTTTCTTAAGTATCTGCTACAACATCACTAGGTGAGTTTCCCTGCAACTCAAACTCAACTCCCACTTGCTTCGTGGTCTTGGAACCTTGCTCCACATCTAGTTCCTCAGCAGTAGTCTCAGGAGTTTCATGAGTATCTACTACAACATCACTAAGTGAGTTTTCCTGCAACTCAAGTTCAACTCCCACTGATTTTTACATAACATATTGTGGGTATTTATAGTCTCTCGACAAAAGACGTTTGTGACCGGAATTCAATCCCGATCCCCTTTAATCTCCACAAATGACAAAGTCAATTTTGACCAATTGACCATTGCAAAATGAAAATAAAAAAACAATAAAAATTTTCAACAAATGTTGATATGTTTGAGTGGTTAAAGAAATAAACTTGAAATCTATTAGGCTTCACTCGTTTAGGTTTAAACCTTGTTGTTGACTTTTTTAATGTTTTCCAACTTCAACCGTGAAAATATTCAATTGTCCTTCATCAATTGTGTCAGCTTCTAATTTCTACAAATCATAGTTGAACCGAGCCGATCCAATTTTGTAAATGAAGAATAAATGTTTGTTGAATCTTCTTCGCCTTGGATCATGTAATAGGTCCATTTGGAACACCGAGCCGATCCAATTTTGTGGATGAAGAATAAATGTTTGTTGAATCTTCTTCGCCTTGGATCATGTAATAGGTCCATTTGGAACACCGTGATTCTTATCAGGCCCCACCCTCTCATTGGCTTGAGAGGGATTCGGTCCCACCCTCTCATTAGCCTGAGAGGGATTCAATTTACTAGTTGGATCATTAGAGCATCAGTGGGACATAAGAAACAAGAAGAGCCGATCCAATTTTGTAGATGAAGAATAAATGTTTGTTGAATCTTCTTCACCTTGGATCGTGTAATAGGTCTAGTTGGAACATTTGGAACACCGTGATTCTTATCAGGCCCCACCCTCTCATTAACTTGAGAGGGATTCGGTTTACTAGCTGGAACATTCTTATCAGGCCCCACCCTCTGGCCTAAGAGGGATTCGGTTTGCTAGTTGGATCATTAAAGCATCAGTGGGACATAAGGAACAAGAAGTAACTTTAGGGGTAAAACGGTAAATTAACCTAGCTTTAGTTACGAACAACCTGTGAAGAATCGAACGGTAATTTGACCCAGCTTTAGTTACGAACAACCTGTGAAGGATCGACTTACTAATCATGTTTTTTTAAAATGGACAGAAATATATCTATAGTGAGGGGAGTGTAACTACTAGGCTATAGTGGAGTGTTCTAGTAGTTAACGAATGTTGGTTAATAGTGGAGTGTCCTAGTTTTTCAAATGGACGAATGTTTGATGACATACGAAAATGTTTCAATAAACTCCACCCACTTTGCATGCCTACGGTTCAGTTTGCTTTGACCCTTAAGATAATTCAAGCTTTCATGATCAAAGTGGATCACAAATTCTCTAGGCCATAAGTAGTGTTGCCACACCTGCAATGTGCGAATTAAAGCAAACAATTCTTTATCATAGGTAGGATAGTTCAATGCTGCCCCATTTAGTTTTTCACTAAAATACGTTACGGGTTTGTCATCTTGCATCAAAACAACACCTATGCCCAAATCATTTGCATCACACTCAATTTCAAAAGTTTTATCAAAGTTAGGCAAGACAAATAATGTGCATTGGTTAATTTATTCTTAAGTTCATTAAATGCATTCTCTTGCATATCTCCCCATTTAAAAACAACATTCTTTTTCACTAAGTCATTCAATGGTGCAGCTATGGTGCTAAAATCTTTTATAAATCTCCTATAGAAGCTAGCTAACCCATGAAAACTACGAACGTCACTTGCATTTTGTGGTGTTGGTCAATCCCTGATTGCTTTAACTTTCTCTTCATCTACTTCTACTCCATTTTTACCAACTATGAAGCCAAGAAAGTTAACTTTTTCCATTCAAAAACTACACTTATTAAAATTAGCATAAAGTTTCTCTTTTCTAAGTGCAATCAAAACTAACTTAACATGCTCCACATGCTCATGCAAGGTCTTTGAATAAATTAAATACCATCAAAATACACAACAACATGCTTTCCTAAATATTCTCTCAAAACGTGATTCATTAAGCGCATAAATGTACTATGAGCATTAGTTAATCCAAAAGGCATAACAAGCCATTCATATAATTCAAACTTAGTTTTGAACGTTGTTTTCCATTCGTCTCCTACATGCATTCTAATTTGATGATATCCAGATTTCATGTCAATCTTTGTAAATAAATATGAACCATGCAATTCATCAAGCATATCGTCTAGCCTAGGAATAGGATGTCGATACTTTATCGTGATTTTGTTGATGGCTCCACAATCCACGCACATGCGCCACGTTCCATCTTTCTTCGGCACCAATAAGACTGGTACAGAACATGGACTCAAACTCTCTCGTATATAGCCCTTCTCCATAAGCT